>NC_056729.1:629078739-629398739 GCF_019279795.1 Protopterus annectens | reverse complement strand
ATATAATCTGAAAATGTTGTTAGAAAGAAGTCAGAAAACAAGCAAAACAATAAGATTTACACACACATCAAAATGTGGTGCATGTTACCAGTGTTCTGCGGTTAATGAAGAGACAGAAATTATATTAAAAAACTATAATAGAACTAAAATTAATTTTAAGCGAGGAAATTGCAATACCAAAATGTTAATATATTTAGCTAAATGTATGGTCTGTCCTTCATACTATATAGGGAAAACAGAGACATTTTAGAAAGAGAATTTACTCTCATTTGTATAGTATAAGGACAAAAGACCAAAGAAATGCTTTGTTTAAACATATAGATAGTAAAGGGGAAAATCATTATTTTAAATTTGCCATTTTGGAAACGGTGCTTAGCAATCCAAGGGGTGGAAATATTAAGAGTGTCTAAGCATACAAAGAGGTTTGGTGGCAGATATTGAGGGATGCTACGACACCACCTGGATTAAATGAACATATATCAGCAAAACCATTATTGGAAATCACTTGTTGATGAAATATATGTACATTATTAGTTAGGTGTGTTACATATTTATATGAGCATATTTATTTGAGCAATAACCTATAGTTTTGCTTTTTAAATTTTTTTAAAATTCTTTGTCGAAACATTGTTTGTTTTTTAGAAGTATACAGCTTTAAGGAACTGAAAAAGATTTTGGCGCCAAATGGCTGTATTTAAACTTGTATTATTTGTAGTTTGAATGTTCTGAGGAAGCCCACGGTCCAGTGGGTGAAAGCGCTAAACATTATATGGATTAAAACAGATTTTAATAGTAAATTCACTTTGGAGCTCCATTCATTTTATTGGTGTTGAACTGGGTCATAGTTGTGAAGAGATAAGCGAATACTGTAGCATTCTGTTTTTCGCTGTTTGCAACTTTTTGTTAAATTAAATGCTTCATTCTGTTGTTGAGATATATATATATATATATATATGTATGTATATGTGTATATATATATATATATGTGTATGTGTGTGTATATGTATATATATATATATATATATATATATATATATATATATGTGTGTGTGTGTGTGTGTATATGTATATATATATATATATATATATATATATATATATATATATGTGTGTGTGTGTATAGTATATATATATATATATATATATATATATATATATATATATATATATATATATAATGGATCAGGTGACTAACATGATGTAAGTGTTATAAGTAATGTACCCCTATTTAAACGCACTGGGAATGCTTTTGACTAGATTTCTGATGAAGTTCGAATGTAAAGAATAAACGAACGAAAGCGCTCAAATCTCGACACCGTCTCCCGCGTGTTTTTTCACTGTGATCACCCAGGTAGTACCAGTATTGCAAAAAGTTTTTTTAATCCTAGAGATAGTCTTTGCAGTATATATATATATATATATATATATATATATATATATATATATATATATATATATATGTATGTGTATATATGGATTCACTTTAGAAGATCAAATTCCCAAAATCTCAAACCTCATATGGTCGAGACCAAATGATCGAATTTTGGAAACTCGAACTTCTAAAATGAAACCCAAAAAAAAAGTCAAGCATCGTTTTTGCAGGGGGGCTTTGCCCCCCTGCACCCCCCACACCTCCCTACTTAAATATACCAACTCCGAGATCGCGCTACAGTGGGGAAAAGGGAAATCTCCCATATTGCGCTGTATGCGGAAGTGCAAAACGGAAGATTTCCCACCTCATGTCAACACCACAAAAAATGATAAAAACATTACGTACACACAGAGCTTACAAGAAGCCTTGCCTCTGTGTGCACGTAATGTTTTAAGGTAAGTAAAGTGTTATTTTTTACAACTTTACATATTTGATTTACTGAAATGTCGATCATATGGTCTCGACCATATGACATTTGAGATTTCAGTAATTCGATTATGTAAAGTGCTCCCATATATATATATATATATATATATATATAATATGTATATATATATGTGTGTGTATATATATATATATATATATATATATATATACATATATATATATAATATGTATATGTATATATATGTGTGTGTGTATATATATATATATATATATATATATATATATATATAATATGTATATGTATATATATATATGTGTGTGTGTGTATATATATATATATATATATATATATATATATATATATATGTATTTATGTATATATATATATATATATATATATATATATATATATATATATATATATATATATATGTGTATTTATATATTGTATGTATATTCATTTTGATAGACAGATATAGATGCATATATTTAAAGATAAGAATAAACAGCAAGACTTATTTATTTAAACTGTTTAACTTACAGTTGGGCAGACTCAAGGACCCTTTCAGGCACATCCAAGACAGCAATGGAAATGATAGTAAATAACATGTGGATATTGTATATAAACATTATTAACATTGTTTCATCTTTGATAGTGCATGAAATATTACACTGTACTGGGATATTAAAAACAGCAATTTGAACATTATTTTTGACAAGTTACAATATTTTTATCTCTACTATGTAATGCAATCAATATCAACAGTGATTTAGTAATGATAGAACAATGTTGCATTGATTAGTACAGTGTGGAAAAACTGTCTATTACAAATACATTTAAGGTAAATACATATTTTTCCATAGGAACGTGATGATCTGCGAGCAGAGAATGATGCCTTGAAGATGCAGCTTAAGGAAGAACAGAATACTGTTGAGATTCTAAAGATGCAGCTTAAAGCACAAACACTGGACTGTGGAAAAACAAGTGATACACCATGACAGAGACCTCTGGAATGTTTAGTAGACTTTTCTGGTGAGAAATGTTAAATAACTACATACCCATTTCAGATGTCTCATAAGGTGGCACAAATGGGATTATTACTTATAGCTGCACCTAGTAAACCATGTATTGCTTGATTCCAACAGAAATAAGTACCTAACTATGGCTGGAATTCTAAGCAGATATATGTTGAAGATATTCCAGTCTTGTTATGGTCAATGCAAGCATTTCTGACAGAGTTTGAACTTAAGGCAGCTGGGAACATTGTTTTAGCTGCAGTTCATAATAGCTGTTGTCCACATTATAGGGGAGAGAGAGCTGCCATTGTACGCACCAACATATTTTGGATTACTGCCTTGTTAAGGGAAAAGATTCTCAATTTCAAATGTACATATTACCATTATGATACCATCCTGCAATATTATACTTAAATGTGAAAATACAAGTAGACTCTATTAAATTATTGTATTCTGTCCATGCATTGGTGTATATACACACAAATGTGCACACACAGTTTTTCGTGTTACATTTATACATGTATTTCTTCAGAGAATGCATATCCACTAACCCTTTACCTTTGGGTCATCAGATTTGCACAGTAATGTCATCTCCTTTTACTCACCATATATACAAGGAAAGTAGCAACACTTGTGACAGATGAGTACCTACTAGAAAGCATGAAAAAGGAGGGAAAAAAAGTAACACCATGGACTTGCAACTGTCACACACCAGAGACCCTTTAGGAGGGGTCTCATTGTTAGTACAGATCACTGAAAATATTAAGTGTTTTGTTTGTTTTATTAAGATAGATGTGAGCTCTTTTGTCAAACCACTAGAAGACTGATGGATATGACAGATCAAGTCTTCTGTTAAAACTGACATTTTGTTCATGATCAATGCATTTTATATTGTTTTATTAATACATTTGTTGGGTAATGAGAGAGTTAATCAATGAGACAACAGAGTAAACTAGGAGAGTGCTAGCAAAGAAAAGCTAACAAGCTATAAGGACTTGGCTTTCTTTTCCATAGTTTTTCAACTTTAGATAAAACTTAAAAGTGAAAGGAAAATAATTATTCCCAACAGGATACTGGGATAAATGTTACATTTGCAACATTCATTGCTGAATCAGAATTTAAAATATTTATACAGGTAAGGAAGAATCTGGGAACGTTGATCACAAAACTTAAAATTAATTTGCTGGCAATGTGAGAAGGTTTATTAAAGAAGCAAACTTGTGTTTTGAAATCTGGTTGCGTACAAAACATGCCCAATGTTTTTTACAAGTACAATTTCGTAAACTGCATTGACGTCTGATGACTACTATAGATTAAATTGTAAGCACAAATCTGTTATAGAATACAGGCTTCCACTGAATGTGTATGTACAGTAGTTCACTTAGCTTTGCTAGATGCCTGCCAATCAGCCATGTTGCCAACCAGTTAGTCATCAAATTCTGGTTTAAAAAAAAAAAACAGTAGAGAAACCTGACTTTAAACAACTTCTCAGTGTTAATGGAATACTGTCAATTAAAAAGTCAAACTTTTTTGTAACTACACTGGTCCTTTCAAATATCCACAGTACAGACATACATACATGCATCTAAGAAGCCAAGTTACAGTGTTGAGACAAGAATTTGAAAGTTTTAAAGTGGTGTTGCCAGAACCAGCTGAACTAATATGCACATTTTAAAAACATACAGGGGTTCTAGTCTGTTTTGCATTTCAAAATCTTTACTTTAATTGCACTGTATTGAAATATCCCTGAAACCATATATATTACAGTGATATATATGCATCTACACACACTTTTATATACATCTGTAGAGAGAGAGAAAAAGAAACAGACACCACACACATACAGACCAGTATAATGCAAGAAAAAAAACTGCCATACAACAACATGCTTCTGTTTAATAGGTCCGTAGGTACTTACTAGGCTACTGAGCTATGAAAATCTTAAGAAACCTCTCCTTACATATTCTTGTTAATTTGTAGCCCTTATATTTTGCATATGTATAAGACAGAGATGGACCAAACAAGGATATTTGGGACATTTACATGTTCCTCCTATCCATTAGGGACAGGGGTGCAAACTTAATAAAGTAAGAGAAGTACTTTGCCTTACCTGTTGCAGTGTTATTCACTTCAATATAAGCTCATTGGTGTGTACTAAGCAAACGATCACAAGGGCCTTTTGAAAAGTTCTAGTACCCTTGATAAGTGTAAGCAGGGGCTTGAGAGTTGAAATATTTACAAGCAGGACCTGGTAGATGAACCATCTACAGGCTGCCTGTGTCCATTAGAAACATAGGTGCCAAACTAGGGAACATGTTCCATTTTTATTTTGCAAAACAGACTGAAATCTCTTGAGCAGGTGTTTATGATACTATTGAACTTGCAAATGTGTACTACATCTGACTCAATGTTGTCTGTTGAAGCTCTCTATAGAAGAGACAGAGGTCAAATCTTAGTAGCCTATATTTTGCTGAGAAGAGGGACAAGCTTTTGAGATGGTCTGCACAGTTTTCATAATTTAGGCCGTTGATATTTATTTTGTGAAGAAGCAAGTGTTTGAACTCAGACTGCACAGTCAGGGAAAGGGCATTTTTCCCAACCCTGAGAATACTGGAGTTTCTCACACACCTGTCAACTAAACAGGTATGTAACAAAGCTAGTGTCAATGAAATTCAGTGAATTTTGTTCTCTCTCTCACACACACACACACACACACACACACACACACACACACACACACACACACACACACACACACACACACACACACACACCTGTGTAACACAGGAGAAATTGTGTTACAGTAGCAGGTTTCTCTTTTATTAGATAACTATTTTTCTTGATATTTTAATTCTAAAATACTGTTGAACTGATTTAAAAATAACAAGGTACCTAAAATGTCGTGGTGGTATGTAATGGTTAATATCTGCTACTTTGACTCTTTTGTCTTCATAAAGGTCTCAGACACCAAGCAGCTACACAGATTACAAAAAAGTTAGTTCAGAGAAGTAAACCTAAAGGTAGCCATTTGAACTAGAAACATCACTGTAAAAGGCCCCATTACAGGAAACTGATGATTTTACTTCAGGATACTATTGTATGCAGTGCATACTTCATGAACTGGCTTTTGCAGGTGCTGGGACCACCAGTAGTAGTACATGCTTTTTAGATTGCTTCAGTCCAATGTCAGTGTTAAAATCTTCCACTCATTTTCACCAGCATATATTGGACTATGCTTGTCAGTTACTGACGGTCTAAACATTCACTTCTACTTCACTCTCCAAATGAAGTACTTTCTTAACTGGTATACAAATGTCTTTTCTGACTTACTTGCAATTCTGATTATACTCAGATTTTTCACTCAAACTGTTTCTACAAGCTGCTGCCTTAAAAGCAAAGTGATTAGCAGATAACAGCCTTTTTGGCTATGCTCTGTGCCCTCTGTACTTGGTCCATAAGTACAGTTATTCTAGCCATGCCATAATCTCAAAAAGAACACCTGGCATGACTGATGAAAGATGCTTGAACGTTTTTCTGCTCCCTAGGCATCTAGCTAAAATGGAACGATATATTACAGTTTGGCAAACTATACACCAAACTGAACTTTACCATTCATACCTGAACAAAATACATTCTAAAGGGAAGACAGCAGTTTAGTAAAAAAAAAAAAAAAAAAAAAAAAATCACTGGCCTTTTTTCTGCAGGAGCAAAGCCCCCACCCCCTTCTCTAACTAATGAAGTCAACTGTATGACTTAAAAAGTTTGAGAAAAGAAAAAAAATCCAACTTTTGGCACTCGAGAGACTGAGAGAAAGAATTTTGTTTCCAATTAAACAGCACTTTTCCAAGGTTCAGCTGTTTGTCTGACAAAACTGGTGCTAACAGTTTTCACCAAATTACTTTACAATTAACATGGAAAGCTGCGCTTCCCCAAGACTAGTGCAGAGGAATCAAGCAGCATCCTTCTCTCACCATCAAGCACAAAATATGTTGGGGGGAAGTTGGGTGGAAATGCAAACATAGACATAAACACAAGAAAATCAGAAACATAGGTCCCAGAACAGATTTTCACAGCTCATTTCTTTGGCAGGGGTCCACTGATGCAAAGCAAAACCACTGTTGCCTCCCGTAAATATGAGATGTTGACTGCAGTTCCAACACACATCTGCAAATGGCAGTAACAGCTCATTTGAAAAGGCCTTAATTTCATTATGGAGCAGTTGTGAAATATGTACAGGTAGCAACCTCCTGATGACACTGAGTATCCTTGTCCGAGTTTATTACCTCACTAGTATAAGTACTGCTGCTTATGTTGGTTGGCCAAAGGTGTCACACCTGTCAGTGATGCCTGACAATTCCTCTGCACTTAGTGGTTCTCATAGAAAACTTTCCCTTGCCTATGCAATTATGGAGGGACCCCTTTTTGCCTCAGCTAGATTACAATCTCTTAGTTGCTTGACTGTACTTCAGTGCATAGGATGAAGGCTAGATGTCACATCCAGCACCCCCCTCAGTCTTCACAGCAAAAACTCTGGTAAGTTTTTTGTTTAGCAATATCCTCTCTGCTCAAGCCGCCAATAATGCATCAGACAACAGCAGACACACTGATGTGATTACATTTGCTTGATGGAAGGGAGAGTGAGCATATCTAGTTTTCCCTTTACATACATTTAAATATGATACCCTCTCTATTCCTTCCTTCATTCCTCACCCTTTATCTTCATGTTCCTTTCCTGCTCAAATGGTTCCATGGATTGTGTCTGCCACAAATTGTGAGAATTCATTCCCGTTGTCAATAATTCAGAAGCTGAAGTAATGTCTGTTGCCTGCACACTCTTCCCCATCCTCACTGTAGTGAATAACACCATCATGTGACCTTATACAGCCATGTCATTACATCTTCCCTGTTTTTTTTCTGATTCCTAGTGAGAAGTGCTGCAGTCTTTCTGGTAGTTACTAATACATTTCTCCCTCCATCTGGTGTCTTTTCTCTGGACTCCCTCCTGCAGTCACTTATCTTTTTTCTTTGCACAGATTCCAGAAGTGCAAACAGTACTCAAAGTGTGGCCTGACTGGGCCCCTAGTGAGGGCAAAGCATTACGTCTTTGGTTAGAAAATCTATTCCCCAAAGCAAGTATCATAGCATTCTCTTTGTTGCTGCCACTTCCTCCTCATTCATTCTAGTCCTTGTGATCCAATACAGCAGTAGAGTTAGGACAAGAAATCTTGAAAAGTTTAATTGAGTGGATAGAAATCTGGCATTTGAGGTTCATTGCAAATTAATGCAAAGTATTGCACTTAGGTGAGAATAACCCTTGTATGAAGTATTGATGGCAACAGAGTAAGACAAGGATCTGGATGCAATTAAACTCTCCAATACTTTGTCCTAACATCTACTGCTGCACTTATTTTGAATCATCATTGAAGAGGCTGATCCTGTTCTCTAGGTTATGTCTGAAACAAACACACTGAGATGTACCAGATTCAGTACTGATACCTACAATACCTTCATCAGCTGCTTTCTTTATTCCTCAAACCATCCCTCTCAACACAACACTCTAGGTCCTACTATTTAAATGTACAGCAGTCCAGTACCTTGGCCACTACCCTGCCCCAATCCCTGTAGTTTCCTTATCAGTCACCAGTACAGGACATAGTGAAAGGTCTTGGTGAGGTCCAGGTAGACCATTTCTGCAAGTATTCCCATTTCAAGTTCTCCTTTAACAGTCATATAATGGGAATAGGGTAGGCTAACAGAGTCTTTTGACTATAAACCTATGTATAATAGTCATAAAACAGGATTAGGGTAGAGTGACGAGCTTTTTGTGGTCATAAAGCTGTGTTGGTTGTCATCCTGAAAGAAGCCGTTCGCTAGTAAAGCAACCAATCTTTCTCTTAGAATTTTCAACACAACTTGTCCTGTCAGTGCTACTAGGATAACAGGCCTGTAGTACCCAAAATCCCCCCATCATGTACAAGGCACCATCTTAGAGGTCTCAGTGAGGTGCTGTAGATGTCCATCATGGGGATTTGCAGGCATGATGGTTACATTCCAGAGGACTCTGAAAGGTATCGTGTATGGTCACTGTGTTTTATCATCTCATTATGACTGCACTATGTGTATTTTATAGACCATCTCAGAAAAGTTCAATAACGTTTAAGCAATTATTACCCAATTTACAATCATCTACATATTTGGTTATCCACAGTCTGTTTCCCATTTTTCTTGACATCCATTTCTCAAACACATGACATGATTAATGACTGTACACCTGATCATAATCCTGTATATCATAGGCACAGGTTTTAGTTACAGAAAGTGTATAACATATGTAACTGGAAGAGGTCAAAGAACCTTAGATCAACTACAATGATATCCAATAGACTTTACAGAAAGAACAAACCAATGGAGTTAAGTGGCATGATAGTAGTGTGGGAAGAGTTTTTCTAGGAATAGCAATACATCAGATAATGGCAAGAATAGGGATTGTGAGAATGGGGGAAGAAGTGAATGAATATAGGCAAGGAGACAAGGTAATGAATCAGATATGTGAGAAAAACTGGGTAGAAAGAGCTGATTGGAGATGTGATGGAACCTCACTGGAAGAGAGATGTATAAACCACAAAGTAAGAAGGGTTGTGGATATTTTGCCATGTGAAGTAACACTTTTGATGTAATACACATTCCTGGCTAGATGAGACCTGGTAACTGTTTTGAAGCCTTCTTTGGTGACAAGCATCTCTACATCATTGTTTGCTATGTAGACACCATGGGTTATAGTCCCCTTATCAAATGGCAACTAGAATGACTTGTATTATGGAAGCACCTGCATAGGAAAAGTGTATTAGAGAGGAGTATACCATGGTAGGATATTAGATAAGGATTTACATTTATTGGACTTTAGTAACATATAAGCTGTTTTTAATTAAGTGAGATATAGACAATTGGAAAAGTCTAGCTTATTAGAGACTTCAGAGTTGTGAGAATGGAAGGTTATACCATCAGCAAAGCATACAGCCTTATTGTAGGTTAGCATAAACCTCTGTGTATGTTTGTGTGGATGTGTGTGTTGGGGGTGGGCTATGGAAAGGTTACTTCATACATGGCATGCCCACAGGAGGTTTAGTCATCAGGAAAGTGTGGGATGTGGCTGTTTCACTATGGTCAATCATAAAAGCTTTGGCCCTGTAAAGCACTAGTTTCTGACTGATTTTTATAATGATCGACTAATGGAAGTTGGACATGAGCTTGCTGTCCATTGTGACCACAAGAAACATATCGGATTTCACAGGTTCAATAGGTGCATCTTCCAAGGAGATATGTTAATTCTGGAGCATGTATTTTATTTTGAGCACATTAGGTATAGCCTGAGTTTGACAGCCAGGCATGGTGAGTTAAATCTATTTTGAAGTATTGACTGTACACCAGACATGAAAGGAGCCTGAACAGGCCAGTGTTGAGTCATCAACATACTGGGTTAGTTTGGTATTATCATACTGTTTCTTGTCACTCACAATAATGAAGATTAGAAATAGACAAAACAGAGCCGCATGGGAGGATATGGCAATATCACATCTGACAGCCTGAGATTTCTTCTTGGTGGCTTTTGAACCACTGTATAGTAGTAGTAATAGCTACCTGTTTAGGGGCCATATTCCTTTAACAAGTCAAGAACAAGTCACCCAACAACAATCCAACAGCCTCTATTCATTCTGCTTGACAGATGTGCAATTTCCCTGAACAGAACAAATCTGCTGAGTGATGGATAGTAAGTTGTAAATGTTACAGTAATGAGAAATCTAAGAATCCACACATTTTTCCAAAAAATTCAAAACAAGACATAAAGGCTAATAGGGTAGAAGTTAATGATTTCAGGTGAATGAGGATTCCTACACAAAAGCATTATTCGTGCTGACTTCTGGTTTGACAAAACAGATGCTGTATACATGAACAGCATGTTATCAGAACAGCAACAGACAAGGAAGTGCATGGAACAGCCATTTATTCAAATTTTTAACAAGAGTAGATCACAGAACTAACCCATTAGCCATCTTTTTAAAAAAAGGTTGATAGGAAATCAACAACCAAAGAACAAGACTTAAGCAAAAGCTTTCTGATGAGGCTAACTTGAAAAGAGTGAAAGCAGTGTATGGGGTGTTACAAGTTGTGGAGTAGGGGTTAATGGTTATGTCTGGAGCAGTTAAGGGTTATAGTGTCACAGTGAGCGATGACATTTCTGCAGAATTCAGAAGGTGATGGGATTGTGCTGTTTTGACTTTTCAGAATGTAAAAGGTGGGCATTCCTAAATGCCTTTGGACTATTTCTCCTGGTGTTCTGGTGGGCTTTGAAGTAATGCCTCTCACTGTAGAGGTTCACAGAGGCAGCAGTTTTCATTTGTTATTGTTTCCCTAGTTAATGTATTTGGGAGTTCCGTAAGAGCTGGATTTGACTCTGTGATGTCTTATAAGAACTTAATTGCTGAGGACTGGCAAAAAAGTAGAGTTGATGTATTCTTCAAAATGCATATTGGTAGCTTGGAGTTTTAAAATCCAAAACTTTATCCCATCTTGGTAAAGCCAAAACTAGCACTTCAACTGATTGCTTTATCTTATGCCATTATGGAAGCCACAGATAAAGCAGTATGTTATGTGAGCAGCTTAGTTAACATTGGAAATTTGAGACCTTTCTCTTGAACACACAGTAAGGAGCCATTTCTGTTTATTGCCTTCATGTAGTTCAGTATCTTTTTTCCATTTTTTCATTCATTGTTAGCATTATGGCTACCTCTGCCCAACCCCCACCTTTTTCCTTATTAGTATAGCCATAACAGACAGATTCAAAAGTGGAGTAATTGTCATGCAGCAGTTCTAACACACAGATGAAAAAAATCACCAAGGAGATCTAGTACCTGGTGGAGCAAATTCCATCCAACCATCAGAAACATTCTTAAGATTCAATGTTACAGACAGACGTGGATGTAACTATACAGTCTACTAGAAGGCATGTTAGAATTTATCACTGCACAGTGAAGACAGGACAAATTTTCAGTTAGTTTGCATCTTTTACTATATATCTTTCAGTTACAAACAAAGCCAACAGTCACACAATTTTTGGCAGCTAGTAACCCAAATTCATTAATACTGACTTATTTCACAGTGAGCTGCTGTGCAAAAAAAAATTTTCAGAAACTAAAATGAGGTTTGAACTCATGCAGACTTCAATGGAGTGATGGTACAGATAAGAAGGAAGGCACCTGAGAGTCAAAGCATATGTGCAGTGTTCAGAGGCTTATGCATGGTCCAGTATGAAGCAAGGATTGCAAAGTGTTTTCTTTAATGTCTGGAACCCTAAAAGTCAGCAGATGCAATGAAGTGACATTTGTCTAATATAGAAGTTGACTTACTATGCATGTGGACATTTCCTCCTGAAATCTAGTCAAGGGAAAGAATGTTTTCCAAATATCCACTGACCCACCTGCTATCTTATTCTATTTTCATATGAATTGTGATTCTTTGGTGTGTACCGGACCTTCGGCCTCTTTCCCCTCCATGACTGATTTTTAAAAAAAATGATAGATTCTCTTCTATACTATTCATCCCTGATGCTGCAATTTAACTATACTGTCCTAATGCTAGCATCCCGTGGAATCACCAGCCTAATTAAAAAAAAAAAAAGCCATTCCATAGTGGTAGCAATCATCTTCCCACCCTACTTGCCAAACAAATTATAACATAACACTGCTTCTGGCAAGCCTGCATAGTCATCCATGTCTGAAGATTACAAAAGACTGTTCAAGTATCCAGCAGGAAGTTTCATCATGATCCACTTTATAAATGAATGAATGAATAAATACACTATTCAAGATGGCTCACCATGCTTGATCACATAAAGGCCATTCCTCAGAGTCCAGCAGACCATATGTTGTGTACCCCCCCCCCCCCAAGCAGGTTGCAATATACATTTCCCTTTAGTGTACAGAGACAGGTTACTCCTTTCCCATACTACACATGCTTGAGATAAAATTGCTCAAACATCAGTAGCATACACACACACAAAAAAAAGAACTGTACAATGACAAACACTGCTTGCCATGGAAACAGCACCAGCAAGGATTTTGTAAATGTGCATTGGCAATTATTTACTTGTTTGTTGTGTTGGTCACCAGCATGAAACATCAAACATGGGAACACCTGACTAATGGGACAGGCCACTAATGCTGCCCTTTGTGCATTATTGATTTTCTTTTGAGGGGGGCAGTTACCTGTAGTGTAATTTGTTGTTGCTTTTTGGGTGGGATTACTTGTAATGTCATCTGTCATTGTTTATTTTAGAAAAAGCTACATACATTAGCAAAGTCCTTAGCAACACAAACTGTAGATTGTTCTTCTGTCAACAGTTTTCTAACCAGAATTTGAATGATCTACATTCTAATCATTTTATAAAAACAAGACTCTTTATAGAGAGGGCTGTGAACTCCAAGTGATGCCTTTTACTTCCTCACCATCATTACAAAGATCAATGTTGTCTAGCCAAGCCCACACAACAATGTGGCCAAACAACCCACTTTCTCCATTTTTTTAAAAAAGTTTTGTCCTCAACACCTCCTTATCTACTTCATTTCACAGCAATGTGCAAAGTTTATCTTTGGAACAGTAGATTTATCTATTCCCTCTGTCATCTTTCTCACTACTGTTTGGGAGAATGGAGAGATTAGGTTAAATCTAGTTATTTGCCCAATCTGGAGTACAGTAATCTGTTTAACAGACAAGAACCAATACCAGTTCCATTCTTAAAAGCTGCAATAGTATTATTACTAAATTATTTTTGCTGACAGCCTGAAGGCTGCCATTTATACTGTTTTAGCCTATATATATATATATATATATATATATATATATATATATATATATATATAAACTGTATTATTTTTTTTACTTCACATATGCAGACAAAATGCAGCAATTAAAAATGCATATACAGGTGAATAGTGTTTACCAAGGACTATAGATGTGGATTTGGCTACCCATCCACACCCCACCCTCCACCATATGCCCACGTTTTTTTTTTCAGGTTATTATAAATGAAGAGCAGCAGAAAATATATGTGTTGTGCGAGTCCAAGATGTGGAAAAATTAAAGTTAGTTGTGTAGGAGGTAGTAGAACAAAGACAATAAAAACAATTATCTGGAAGCCACATATGATACATGCTTAAGTTTGGGCATTAACTGCTGTCTCAGGCTTTCCTCAACACTGTACATCTTAATGTTATACAGTATATAAAAGTGACCAGATGTGTTATACAGTATATAAAAGTGTCAGGATTCTTTATTGATTTCAGTGTGAGAAATCACTATTAAAGATATTTATAAAAGTGTGTCAAAATTATGTTGATAAATTATCTTTGTAAATACCGTACAGTTTTCTGACACAGAGAACTTTTTCATTGTCCTTGTTGGATGTTTATTTGTAAAAAAATGGAAACATTCTGAAAATGTATTTTCCAGTTATATCCATCAATGTATAGTATATGAAATCCATTTTCAGGAATGCTTTGTTAAATATTAAATATTTTGTGAATATGTATAAAATACTGTACAGTTGTTTTGTTTTATTGTGCAGTCTGTAATGGTTGTGCTGCATATTTTACAAACCAGATTGTATCAGCATGGTAAAGTTCAATAAATTATTTAGATTCCTTCCCAGATTGGTGAATGTGTCATCATTTAGCATTCCATTGTGTAATCTTTTTTAATCATTGTTTGACGAAATCAGGCAAAGCCTTGCAGTGTATCTTAATTTTATAGTGCTCATTTTTCAAAATGCCATGTCACTTGCTTGTATGTTTTAAGTTAGAGGTAGTATATATTGCTTCAATGATCAAGTAAGAATTTGTATATATTCCACTGATTAGTAATTTTCCTGGACTGCTCCTAAGAAACAGATATGAATAATCAGTTTACTTACCCAGAGAACACAAATGAATAAACGGCTATATTCAATAAAGCCTACATGGTCCGTTTACACTGTTTGCAGGCATGGTTCGATGCACACATGGTAGCACTGTTTTAGATTCAGTAAGTGGCTCTGCATGGTATATAGAGCTGTACAAACAAGGTAAACACTGTGGCATGCTAATTACAGCATAATCAGCTGAAGTTTATCAATCAATCCAAGATGTAGGAGCTATTCAACAAACTATAAAGCAACAGGGTAGACTTAGTGCTGTTTTTCCCTGCAAATTCCAAAATCTGTTGGAATACAACCACAGAAAGGAGTCTACACAGAAAGAATGTTAGGGGCTGCTGTTGCTTTAATTCGTGCGCATGTGCAACAGGCTGAAGTCTATCCCGCTGCTGCTTCTGAGACCAAGGCCAAGAAGGAGAAGGGTTTTCAGACCCCATCTAACTTATCACAATCTACATGATATGAAAATTGTAGAGTGCTACAGGGTGTATAAGATAGACACTACAGGAACAATGCAACCTCTATCATCCTCAACTCAGAGCCAGGGCAAACCATGGGAAACCTATACTAGTGAAGACAAATGTATGTGGAGCACTTAGAATTTTAGCTACAGGTACCTTTCAGAGTCCAGCAGAGAACATGCTGGGGGGTGTCAAAGGCATCAGCATCCAGGATCCTCCATCATTTTCTGAATGCTATGCTCCAACATGCCAGTGACCACATATATTTTCCCAGTACTCCTGAGGACAGGGCCAAAAATATGCAGAAATTCTATCCTGTAGCACACTACCCTGAAGTACTGGCTGATATAGATTGCACACCTGTAGAAATTAAGGCACCACCCAGGGACAGGAAAGGCTCTACATAAATAGAAAGTGTTTCCACTCTATTAATTGCCAAATCATGTGCAATGTCAATGGAATCATTTTGAATGAGTGTCCCGGCAACCCAGGCAGTTACCACGACTCACATATCTGGCACACCTCCTAAATATATCAGATGTTCACCAGGGGGGATATCCCACAGATTCATTTACCAGGGGATACAGGTTATGAAGTGGAAACATGGCTGATGACACCCATCAGAAATGCACACTCACCTACTGAAGAATGCCATAATAAGGTACATGCTCAAACAAGAAATATCATAGTGTGTTGTGTTTGGGCTGCTTGGATCTGGCGCCTAGATACATCTGGGGGAGCCATGCAATACAACCCACGTACATATACTGAAATATTCACTGTATATACCATGCTACACATAATCATGCTGAGAAAACTGCTTCAGCAGGATAAACAAGGGGAAGGTGCAAGCATCCCAACACCAATGGCAAGGTCACCACAGCCACACACAGGTGAGGAGTCAGAGGGGGAACCAGCAGCTGCTGTGGCTGTAGGCACATGTAGACATGCTCAGTATGCCCTCACAATGGCTAAGAGGCAACACACAACACACTCACCACCTAAGGGGCTAACAACCTTCCTCCTATGCACATACATATAGTAACATTGATGCCAGGCAATGCTCACAGCCTTTACCTACTCATGTAATGGCTGTGTACTGCTAGCATCAGATAGAGTTAGCCCCAAATTAAAACTGTTGCAACTGCTAGATTTATAAGGTAAGTGTTGAACCCGGAGTGTATTGTGTAATAATATGAATTAATGGCATATCCTTCCATGTTGTTACTTGGTAGTATAAGCAAGTAAAAGGTGGGTGATTGTACAGAAATGACCTTAACATGTAACAGCAGAGACTTATGTGATTTATGTGTGTCCATTATCAAGAAGCAGGCCTCAAGTATCAAAGATTCACAGAGTCATACCTCTCAAAAGTACTGATGATCACTGAATGTCCTCAGTTTAGCATCATACGTTTGCACTTGAAAATCATTAGAGAGAAAAGTTAGAAAGTAATGATACATATTTCAGTTTCAGACTTCAAAACCCTCACAAGATCATTAACAATACGGATACACAAAATGTTTGATGCTATCAACTGCTTAACTTTCTAAGACCAATATAAGTCAAAGGTACAATCACCAATTCAACATCACAAATGCAGATATACTAAGCAATAAGTTAGCCATGCACTCTGAGCATCCAACACAAATGTTATGTATCCCTGAATACAAAGACAGAAAACAGGAATATGGCACAGTTGTCATCACTTGCACAGGGTGCTGTGAGTGTGTGTGAGTAAAAAAGAGAAGCAGGCAGACATTTGGATAGAGGAACAAATGGCCAGTGAGGCACACTGAGCTTTAAGTATCATGGCTGAACCATGCAACTGGTGTGTGTGTGTGTGTGTGTGTGTGTGTGTGTGTGTGTGTGTGTGTGTGTGTGTGTGTGTGTGTGTGTGTGTGTGTGTGTGTGTGTGTGTGTGTGTTGTGTGTGTTGTGTGTGTGTGTGTCTGTCTGTATGGGTCCTCTAGGTGAAATTGGTGTATGAGTGTCTGCATGAACACAGCTAAGCTCTGTGCTAGCTCTACATCTTGGTATGTCAGACAGGTGTGAGCCGTGCATGGTAGAGGTGGCAGTTCAGCGTTCTTACCCAACCATGAGAACTGGCTCTGGCAGGAGTTGCACTGGCATATCCATGCCCACACTCAGATGCACTGCTGTTACCTGAATGTGACTGATGTCTGCTGGATGAGCTCCCCTCATGAGGACACCCAGGGCAATGGCCCCATGGCCTGCCACGTCTGGGTGTGGACACTTCAACCAATGATGTAGCAGTGGAAGTACTGCCACTATGGGAAGGTGATCGGGCATGGCCACATTGGTTAACAGCAGATGATGTGGCTGACCTACACCCACAAGGGTGCTGTCCCCCTCCCAGCAGACATTCCATCACAGACACCGCCCATTCCAAAGTGTCATTCATCTGATCAATTGAATCGGCAACGAGATGGAGGCCATCATGCACATCAGCCTGTGCCACATCTACAACCCTAAGCATTTCTTTGAAGGACCTATGGGAACATGCCTGTGTCTCCATGATGACCCTTAACATATGTTGGCTGGCACAGGAAGACACACCTAGATCAGGTGGAGGATGAATAGCAAGCCTCCTCCAAGCACCCCTAACTACCCTCCTGCGTGGCACCTTGTCCACACTTTGGCTACAGCCAGAGTCAAAAATCACTGAAGCAACAGTAAACACACTTCACTGATCATCTCACCCTTCACCTGTCCAATATCTGAAGATTCACTGGAATGAGTAGGCATAGGCCTATTTGCCATGTCTGATGGAATTACAAGGGATGGCTGAATGTCATCCAATGTCAGATTCAACCTCTCCGCCCCCCAACTGTGCCTCTGTTTGGCCACCATCATCATCAGAGTCTGCTGATACTGTGACATCAAGAAGTAGAAGTCCCTCATTTCCACTGTCAGGATCACCTGAGATAATAAGCAACAAGCAGAGGACTAAATTAATACCTACACTACTATAGTCCAATATATGCTAACAAACTGACAGTGGTGCCACTATTACAGACAGTGCAGCAATGCACACAACAGTCCTGACACCACATCACAAACTAAATATTTATTTGGGCTCTTCATCAGTACGGTCATAAAATGTTTGGCTTACCATGTGCAGATGATTGTAGGCTCCCTATGCTGGATGGTCTTGGAAGAAGTTAAGCAAAATCCCAGAAAAATCCGAGGAAATACAGTGTCTAAAAAAATGCACAAGAAAACCAGCAAAGGGCAAAGGGTTAATGACATCATCATCACAACTAACAGTAATACAGGGTTTAAAATGTTTTTTTCCCTTTATATGTCCATTAACTATACTTTCAACAAGAACTTGGATGAAAGTCCAGACTAAGCCCATATGTAATCAGAAAATGTTAACTGTAGCAATCTGCAATCCCCCCCCCCACCAATTTCTTGTTAAACAGAACTAATGTATTGCTGTAAATATTTTATTATACAAGGATATTTAATAACTGAGATGCATAAGCTTACTTGGAAGCTCCTCCTGGGACATACTTGCTGTCCCTGAAACAGTAGCACCAATGTCAAGGATGTGCTGGTCTGCACTTTCCTGGGAGCTGTCTGGATGCCTGACAGTGGACAGAAACTCTTCATTTGCTGTTAGTGGTGTCTCTGTAGCAGGCCTCCCCATTACCCATCCATGAGCCACTACAGCTGCTGTCCTCCATGCAGATGAGATCATGTCAGTAGCCCTATGGTGCACCCGATTATATGTCTTGCTGTGGCTGCCGACTGCATTCATATCTGCAACTATCTGCTGCAAGATTTGCATTCTGCCTGGCATATCTCCACGTCCCCACTCAAGCAGAAAGGTACCATGTTGACTAAAAGCTTCTACAATTACCTGATTCTCAGGGTCACTGAACGGGGGTTTCTGGGATTAAGACACCTGGGTGCCACAGTCTTAGGTGACCTAAAACATAACATAAGGATAATACACAAGTATCACATAACTAAAAAAACCCTGTTTCTAGATAAAACAGAAAATATAGCATTTCACTATTACCCACTTGAGATACATAAATCAGTCTCGATATTTGAAATATGAACAACAGGAATTGTGTGGTTGTAACATATTACATTTACACACAGAGCAAGGCTGGATGCAACACAAGAAGATTAACAATAAAGGCATAGTCTTGCTTGTGCTAAAACAGAAATGCAGCTTTGCTCCCCCACCCCCCCCAAAAGTGCAGGCAAATGGCACATTTTGCTAACAAATCATCAGTGAAATGCTAAATGTGCTATGAAATGAAATGTCCCTGAAATACTCCTACGGATTTAACATGGAACATTCCATTTTAAAGTATTACCAATCACGTATACCTGTGAAATGCCCTGCCAAACATGCCTATGCCATCAGTACACTTCTAAGTAATGCATACAGATACAAGTAGCATTTGCTAATCAATATAATTATATAATATTAAACAGATATTTCTTAATGACATTTCAGCATATGCAGCATATAGCTGAAAAATGCAAGCATACCTTCTAAAGTTCCGTAATCCTCTGTGCAGATATATCTCAAAGTAATAGTTTCTTCTGTGTTCTCCACATAAACAAGTCTTCCCAACCATCAGGGTCCCTAGCTATATGGTTGCATTTTTATGGTGCAGATTCAGGGCTGTGAGCACAGTGAAGATGCAGATGAGGTACAAACTCATTAGAATTGATGAATCCCAAATACTTGGCTCAGTGTAGCATATGTAAACATAGTGCAGACAGTCCATCAATGTTTGTTGCTAATGGATTGCAACTGTGAATACTGGTAGGGAGCAAGAAAACACAACAGCAGACTGCCCTATCTCCAGTTGGTGTGTCAGATTAGACTTACAAAGTGTTAGAAGTAATTTTATCAATGTTGGAAATGTAAGTAAGCAACATACAATTCACAGGTTCTGTTCATTAACATCCAACATCCCCTTGTTGTTGTTTGTTCACAACTGTATATTATTGCAATTTAATATCCTCACACATTTTAAGGACAATGATACAGAATGGCTTACAGACTGCATGTCTCATATTACTGGTCAGATAAGACAAGAACGAGCAACAGAGAGGTAAGACAGAGCTGGATATTTGCAAGCAATACTCAAGTGGTTGTGTGTTCACTCAGTGCACTACATCTGAAATTAATACATGTACAAATAACTGTCATATGGTTTCATAGTACTGTGGATAATGTTGCAGTTGGTTGTATGCAGAATGATTTCAGTTCCCTGCTGCAAAGCGGTTTGTGTGGCAAAGAGGGATATGGCATCCTTACTGTGTTCTAAAGATTTATTTGGAATGAGTTCAAATCCAGACCTATTTCATGTGTACTAAACATTTTATAGTGCTTATTTCACAGATTGCTTTTCTTCATTTGTGCTACTTTCCCCTGTTTTTGCCACCATTTGCACTTTGAGCAGCTTAGCACAAACAAGGGAAACATAGAAAAATGAATGTCAAGTTTGTCTGTTCTTATCTTGTTTGCACAACACTTAGTATGCAAACCCAGACTACTGGCACACAGAAAGCAGACAGAACAGCTGCAGACAGGGCATCTGTAAAAGTGCAAATGTCAAAGGGATACATTGTTGCAATTTTTACCTTCCATCTCACAATGCTACTAAGCAAAGTTGTGCAGCAATTAGCAAGGTTCCCGAACACCTGCAGCCATCAAACACCTGCAAACAGAACACAGTCAATCATTGAAAATGGATCCACTCAATTAATTCAGCTGGGGACTATGCAAACACACCAAACAGCATTGTGCAGCAGCTAACACAGAGCACTTAAGGATGAGTATGAAATTATGAAACTGTCATGTAGCAGCAGATGTAAGTGTAGGGCTGGAATACAGATGGTCCTGGGTTCTAGTACAGGGTGTGCAACCTATTTTTACTGCTGTGATAGTGCAGTTTATAGCAATGACCTAAAAAATATGCAAGTGTTATTGCAACATTCTTGTGGCAACAGGTATAAATGTAGGACTGCCATATACATATGGTCCTCGGTTCTAATACAGTATATTCCAGATATTTTTACTGTTGTTCCACTTCCCATTAAATTCCCTCTCACTTATACCACTTTAGTGGGACTGATATGAATTATATGTATGAGGGATAAGACACATATTGTGTTTTCAGATATATGATTGAGGGTATAGTATCTACTGTATTTCTGTAAGTATAATTCTGCTATCTGGACTTGGATGGCCTTCGCAATTAAATAAGACATACAACAGTCTTGTCAGGTCACGTACATGTGTAAGACCTCAAACTGTCATCTGTATTTATGAATGATTCATGACTTTGTATGAGCAGCACTTCTTCTGTGGCAAAGATGGAAAATCACCCCACTGGAAGAAAATGTTTTGTTCCTTATGCTTAGGTTTGAATCACACACTTTAAAAATCAATTTCACCAGTTTATAAAGCCAAAAACAAATGTGTCATGTCATGACATTTATGCCTCCAGTGCATGTTTGCAAACTTAATAGTTACTCCCCAATTTTCGATACATATTTCCAAGCTACAGCAGCAGACACCTCTCAAACTAAGGTCAAGTGTCAGATTTACCTTCCAATTTAAAATATTTCTTTCCTCCCTGCTGCTCTCTTCTTAACATTGCACAAACAAGGTTGGCATCATTGCTCAGGTTTACTCACTACTAGTAAATGGGATAACTGGAATTGGCGGGAAATCATTAGTTGCCATTGCTCTACTTTAGGTGATTAGACATGTCTGGAGTTAATGGGGAAGCTACCCAGTTTAGGGCACAGAGTTGGAGTGTTCATGAATCCAGGATATTTATTGTACACTCCTGGTAAAGTGCCACAGCCAAGGGCTTCTGCAAGGGGACTAATCTGGCTCGCAGTGCTAGTATGAAGCTTGGAGTAGTTTCACTCAAAATGTATCCAGTGCTACTGGCATTCCACCCACTGGAGAATAGTGTAAGCATCATTTTAATGACCTACAGAGGAGCAAAAGGGATAACGTCAACCAGTGGTTCACTGAATTTCAAACTGAAGCCATCCCACAGATGTGTAAGGATAATAAGAGGGTATTAATAATACTTAGAAATCTAAATATAGGCAAGACTGGTATGAATAATGCTCTTGTGTTCTTTCTGCAGCTACTGTCAAAACAGAGTTCAGTAGACAGGCTCATGCTGCTCGAATGGAGAGACAGAAGGAAGCAAGTGGCATGTATGCAGCACAAGATAAGTATTAATGTAGCTTTAAAAGTAAAGTTAAATATTGGGGGTTTTATACAGTTGTAGCAAAGTGAGCATGCATATCATAACTGTAAATGTAAGTATGCATGCATTAATCTGTAGCATAAACCAACTTTAGGAGTCAAGTGTAAGACTGTAGTCAGCAGTTGTGGGTTCAAATACCACATGTATACAATATTGCCTTCCTTTAATATTATTGCATTAAATTAAACTTTATACAAGTGGCATAAATGCCCAGCTGTTAACTGTAATCTGTATAATTGGCCCACCCATATGTGCCATATATGCATATTTCAAGGATTAATTTCAGCAATATGTAGTTATAGTATGTAGCTGTTTGGACATATACTTAAATGTAATACTTTAGATAAAATAATTGTGTTAATGCATTGTATGTCACATATAATGGTACTAATTTTATTTTTTTTTCTCTCACTCCAACCCTTATCTGTCTTTTTTATTTTTGATTCTGTGTCATCAAAATGTCTCCATGTCATCCATCTGTACTAAATCACTAAATTCTACACAGCACAGTGAGGTAAGCCAGCCCCAGTGGATCATCCTGCCCCCACTCCACTGGCTCCAGCTCCAATGCCCAGCACATCTGGGACCCAACCTGGCAGCACTCTCTCTGTTGCCACTGCACTATCTAGTACTGCCCTGCAGCTGGTGCAGTGGCTTCCTCCAGGATCAGTGGCAGAGAAGGGATTTCATCACCTGCCAGGATATGCCAGGGTTGGGGGCACAGGGCTGTGCACTGCACCACTGGTGTACACCTAAAGGGGATGGAGAGGTTGCCCTCCTTCATGGTATGAAGAAGAAAACATCAAGCACTCCAGCAGTCAGTGGATTAAGGGGACAGTGATGACAGTCCAGTGGGTGAGGACTAGATTCTCACTGTCTCCTTGTTTGACAGGTATGAGCCTGTGTTGTCCCCTCCCTCAACCCAATCATGGTGTCCCCAACCTTTTGTGTCTTTCACCATCCCCGTGTCTTGTCTTCTTTGTTTGCATTTGCTTTCTCACCTACCCAACTTACCTAACTCAGAAATACCTACGTCCCTTACCCATCATTCTCCCCTTAGTGAATTAAAGATAAAAAAAATGGGCACCTGTCCCAAAAAAAAAATCACCCCTACATAGCTCTCCAATTCACACGTCTTCTTGACAAACTTGATTCAGTCCAACTGGCTATACAACATGATTATGATGTTGTTGCCCATCTTTCTGGAGGTGACAGTCCAAATTCAGCTAATATTCTGCACATCATTTCTTCAACAGTGAAAAATGAAACTGATAGCTATGGTTCCTTCCTACCTCCTTCCCACACATTCCTGTACTTCTTTCCCTTTGTTTTTCCCCCCGCTTGCTCCCCATTTTACCACTTTCCTATATACCTCATTTTAACACCTATAATTTGGTCAAAAAATTGAATCTCACACAAGTAGCAGTAAAAGTAATGTATCCCTTTACTTTTTGGCCTCCATGTTTGTGCAGAGTTTGGCATCGAGCACAAATTCCAAGCAATGGTGAGTGGCCCTACAATGCTGCTGTTGCCTCTGCACAACATTGCTTAACCCCACTGCAATATGCCAACATGTGTATTGTAAATAATTAATGTCATTATTTATCAATGTTAAGTATTAGACACACCTGGATTTGAACCCAGTATCACCTGGGCTCAAAAATAAATGTGTCAATGCATTTACACCTGCTGCAACATATTCAGCTAAGCAGCAGGTGTGTTTCATAGACTCAGTACTAACTCTAAGACTTAGAAATGTGGTTCACATTTGTCTGTGCACTGCTTAGCTACATGCAAACAAAGAAAGTAATGAAAATTTGTATCTCACATGTGCAAACACTTTGCCAACCACTGCACAAACCTGTTGTGGTATTAGTCACTATTAGCATGTATTAATGCTGTTTATTGTAGATTTACTCTTCATGCCATGAAACTACATGTGGAAACAAACTGAAGGCCCTATCTAACAATATGCCACATATTTATAATGCAGCCTTGTGTTGCCCCCCCCCCCCCCCCCGCATACGCTGCAACCCTGGTCTCTCAGTACTTGTTCACAAATACATCAACTACAAAACATAAATTACAAGCAAATGTGGGATATGCAATGCACATCAATCTGGTAACATGCAGAACTAGAACTATCTTCATACCTGAACATGCCTACAGATCCATCAACTGACCCTGGGAGCTATCAACTCATACACCTAACCAGCCTTATCTACAAGACTATGGAAAGAATCATCAC
Source organism: Protopterus annectens (assembly GCF_019279795.1). Lineage (NCBI taxonomy): Eukaryota > Metazoa > Chordata > Ceratodontiformes > Protopteridae > Protopterus > Protopterus annectens. The sequence goes on along the minus strand of NC_056729.1, from coordinate 629,373,938 downwards.
AGACCTTATCCACAGAGACATAGCCGACCTCCAAAACTCTTGACCTGACCCAGTTTGGTTTTGTCAATGATAGACCTTGCTTATTAAACCTAGTAGAATTCTTTGAGAATGTCTCCAAAGCCCTGGATGAGGGAAAACATGGACTACCACCTATGTTGATTTAGCCTAGGCCTTTGACACAATCCCCCATTCAGGTATCATAGTCAAAATCTCCCCATCTGGGGATTAACCCATACATTACTAGATGGATAGCCAACTGGCTCACTGACAGAATGGACATAAAGTTGGGAACTCAACCTCCACCAGTAGACCAGTTACCAGTGCCTTACCACAATGACCTGTGCTAAACCCTGTGCTGTTTGGAAACAGTTTCTTTGAAGTCCAGGCAAAGGTAGTTAGCCTGCACCCTACCAAGTTTGCAGATGACTGTCAATTGGGCGCAATCATGTAGAGTCCCCCAACAATGTTAACATATTATAAAAAGGGCTGACACAGACAAATGACTGGTGCCAAATCCATGGACAAACAATGCACTAAAAATGCCTCACTGCCCCTTTTGCAAATAAGTATCCCTGCTAATTATGATATATATACCACACATCTAAACTCAAACTCAGTGGTGTGAAATTTAGGAACACAGGTTGATAGAAATCTAAACTTTGATCACCGTGTGTCCATAAGTGGTAAGAAAAGCCTTCTACACTGCTCACATCATAAATAATGGCATCACATCCAAGACCAGGGAGGTCATACCTCAGCTGTACTAGACCATTATCAGACCACTAATGGAGTACAATGCTCCCTTCTTTAAGTACCTCACCAGACACATTCAGCAACTGGCAAGACCACAGAGGTTTCTGTCCAGAAGAATCTAAGGTCTCCAAAATATGACATACATGGAAAGACTGAAAGCCCTGTTCCTATACTCAGTATCATACAGGTTGCAGAGAGGTGACCTGTGCCTGGTCTACAGAGCATTTTCGGACCCTGCCCTAACAGAAATGCTGGACATCCACAAATCAAATGGGACATAAATTACTTGCTCCAGGGATCTCAACCTAGCCTGTGACATAAACAGAACATGCTGGAGAGACAGCTGTATCTCACAGTGATTGCCACTCCTCCAGAATAGGCTCCCACTGCATGTGAAGCAGACCTCCTCAATGACCCTATTCAAGCACAACCATGGCATCCAGATGGGTGATCGTAAATTCATCCCAGGGGTGGCACACATGTCCCTCATGGACAGGGACAGTCAGTGCTGATCACAAAATTGCTCTGCTATAATGACCATCTAACTCTCTGCAGTAGGGGTACTTGGGTTTACATTGCTAGGCTTGTAAATGCCCTAGGGCCATTAGCTTAGAACCTCCTATGAACCTATGCAGGCCTCCCAACATCTTCTCTCCTACATCCAGTGCTGATGTCATCCACTATACATTGTCCTGCAGCCTTGTGCCATGGTGCTTGCATAACGTACTGAGCTGTGTAGTCTGTATACTTAGGTATGGGGTTCTGCTCTCACTGCAGTCAACTGTGGGAGTGTGTGTGTCTAGCCAGGACAGCATAAGTGTGTATCCTACAGTTACCACTGCAATCCCATGAACTGACAGTATTTTGATGCTTGCACATGCCTATACATCCATTTCATGCAGGTCTCCCAAAATCTTCTCTCCAACATCCACTACTGATGTCATCCACTATAAGTTGTTCTGCAGCCTTGTACAAGTCAGACTTGTGCTGTGGTGCTTGGAGCTCTGTAGCCTGTGTACTTGGGTAGGGGGTCCTGTTCTTATTGCAGTCAACTGTGTGTGTGTTTGTGCATTTGTGTGACATTGCATACAGCTTTTTACACTAGCATGTGGGACACATTACCATATTCTCCTCAGCAGACACTGCTATCATCATCTATAAAGTTTTGTCTGAGACACTCCAAGTCAGATTTGAGCTGTGGGGCTTGCCTTAAATAAACAGTTCTGTAGTCTGTATGTAGAAAGGAAGGGGGTCTGTTCTCCCTGCAGTCAACTACAGGAGTTTGTACACTTGATTGACATTACAAAGAGCCTTTTACACCAGGATGTGGGACACTGCTATTGCCATAGTCTCCTTACCAGACACTGCTGATGTCATCAGCTACATCTGATTTGTGGATGTGCACTATTCCCAACAAGGCAGGGATAGAGACTGGCCTGGAGGCCAAGCAGAAGTCACCTCATCCTATACGATACACAGTAAATTAACATGGCTTTCAGTCTATCTACATACATCATGGCATGGATTGTAGGCCCTCTGTTTTCTTGGTGAGAAACCCCTTTGGTCTCTTCAGCTACTGCATGTGTCCAGTGAGGTACATGCAAGAGAGAGCATTACACGCTATTAGTGATCTGATGAGGTTCAAGTACAGTGCTGTAATATAAACCTCAGATCTGAATACAATGGCATGACTTATGATATGCACAACATAAGCTTTCAATACCAGTGTGGACACTTGGTGGTCTCTGTCTATGTGTGTTCATAGTACTTGCATCACTGGGTTTAGCATAGCAGGACTGTCAATGTTATAATTAGCAGGGAATTCCACTTTGCAGAAGGACAAAATACAGACACATTTTTGCATTTATTAGTAAACCGTGTGGCTCTGTCACCAATCATTTGTCTATGTTAGCCCCTTCTCTAGTATGTTATCATCATAGGTAGACTCAATGATTGCACCCAATATGCAAGAATCAGCAAACGTGGCAAGCCAAAGGCCATATACTTTAGCTTGAGCTGTCGAGAAATAAATTCCAAACAGTAAAGGGCCAAGCACAGATTCCTGGGGTACACCAATGGTGACAGCACTACTGGTACAGGTTGATTCATCAACTTTCACAGTATGTGTTATATCAATTGGTTACCCATCTAATGACGTAAGGGTTAATCCCCAGCTGGGAGAGTTTCACAATGATACCTGCATGGGGGATTGTGTCCAAACCCTAGGCCAGATCAGGATAGGCAGTTATGTCACTGTCATACTTTCATACAGGCCTATCACACAGAATTAATGGACTGTGACATCACAGATTGGCTGTCTCGCAACTTAGCACATACATCTTTCTCACAAGGTTGAATACACACTTCAATGAAGTGGTGACATCAGTCCATCATAAATTTGAGGGTGTTAATAACTTTATTCATGGGACAAGCTGTCATCCACCACACTTGATATCAGCACTTCTCTACAATGAATTATTACGTATTACAAGATTGACCAGTGATAGGCAACAAAAAGAATTAGAAATTGAACAAACTTGTAGTAGATTTATTAAAAGAGGCTATAGTGCAAAAGATGTAGAACAAGCAAAGAAAAATTTGTTATTAAAAAATCAAAGTAATAAGCAAATAATGTATCAAGGTAGATCAGATAAAAATATACATAATAAACAAGTGGAAAAGATATTTTTTGTGACCACTTATGGAGTGTATACAGAGGAATTAGTTAAAATAATTATGTTCTATTGGAAATATTTGACACAAGATCCTTCTTTAGGAGAATTGATACCCCAAAGACCTATGGTGTCATATAAGCATGGAAAAAGTATTAAGGATATGTTAGTACATGCTTATTTCATTTTTCCTACTGTAAAACTAACCAAATGTGTATCTGATTGTGGTTTTAAAGCATGTGGACACTGCAGTATATGTAACCAAACAGTAATTTTTTTTGATCAAATAATTGGAAAGAAATTTAGTGTGAATGATAGTTATAGTTGTAACACAGAAGGTATTGTTTATGTGCTTAAATGTGAGTGCAATTTATTTTATATAGGTGAATCTAAAAGAAGTTTTCATGTTAGATTTTTAGAACATCTAAGAAATATTAAAGATGGAAAGCCCATTAGGCTTACATTTTAAAAAGTATCATAATAGTGATGGAAAGAAATTAGTAGGTACAATTTTAGAAAAATTACACTGTGAAAAAGGCACATGTATTAAAAATAAATTACAATGCAAAGAAGCATTATTTATTTTAAAGTTTGATACTTTATACCCTAAGGGGTTAAATAGAGAACTGGATTGGAAATGGTTGCTTTAATTGCTTTTTTAATTGTTTAATTGGAACTGTTTTTATTCTAAAATGGAATGAGAAATATTTCTTGTTATACTCTGTTAAAGGCTTATGCCGAGGCGCTGCAGAAGAGAAGTCTGTTAAGAAAATAAATCTATTGGATTTACTGGCTGAGTCATTTTCTGGATTATTTTTTTACTGTGTGGTGTTATATATACTTTTCATATGGCCAGTGATCCTTCTTTCCAAACTCCCAGAATTTTTCGAGAAGATCTGGGAGAAACTACTCAAAGAACATTTGAGCAAAGTATTTTACAGGTGGGAGAACGTTTGCCTGAAAGAGGTGTAAATCCTACATCCCAGTTGGGAGAGTTGCAAAAGGTTTGGGACAAACTGCTGATGGATGGATGTCAAAAACGAACAGTTAATCCTTTTTCCACTATAGGACATAATTATAATACAGCTATTTCTGTTGAATTACAAGGTACAGTAAAGAGACTTGAAAGTTTACTGTTTAGAGAGAATACAACGCACTACAACATTATTAGCCTGCAAAGGTATTTGGAGTTAAATGTTACTCCAAAGGGACTAAGACCATATAAAAATCCTTCTACACCATTTGATGAGAAAAATGCAGAAGATATGCAATTTGCTAAAAGATGGGCGATGGCAGCACATCGCTGTACAACAGAATGGGTGGCCATTCTAGTTGAAAGGGATCTGTTAAAACAAAAACAGATTAAAAGTGACATTACTAAACTTTGTGCAAGTCTGTGCAATTCTCTAACGGTCCCTAGGTTTGAGGGTGTGTTAAAAGACTTAAATGAAAAAGTTTTAAGTAAAACAGAAGCGTTGATTGACAGGAAAATATGCAAATTACAGAGAGACTTAAGAGAATATGCTAATGAGACAGAGTTCTCTAATAAAAACTATCAGAAAACCATGGGCGGGTTTTTTGGTAAGACAGCAGTAAAGAAAAAACATGGTGTCTCGTTTGCTTCGTCGGACGTAACTGAAGCTTCAGAAGAATGGTCGGATGTAAATGTAGACTTTCCTTCACTTCCCCCACTCCAAAAAAGTGAATATATGCATGAACATTTTCACAATAGACCCAATACAAGTGAGAGAGGTCAGAAAAGGGGACAAACGGATACGACGTGGGGTAGACAACAACAACAGAACCAACAGGGGAAAAGAAAAAGATGGTACTAATTTTTCTGAAGTTTATAATACTGATTGTGAGTCAGGTGAACAGTATGTTTTCAATTTAACTGGTAGTCTTTTTATAGACACTGAAATAGCAGTGTTAAATCGTGGTATTAAATTTATTCCTACTGTTATTTCTAATATATATTCATTTAAAATAGATATTTTCAAGTTAGTAAGGAAACTACATTTATTGTGTTTTTTTTCAAGGCATAAAGAAAATAATGTAGAAGCAATGAATTCTTTTGATATGCATGATTCTTTAAATGATACAACTTCTATGGAATTTTTTTTTTGTGATTCTTCATTTGAAAATGATGAAACTATGAATGCCTATTGCTTGTTGCCAACTGATAATATCAGTATTAAAAGTAGCTATATACCTCCTTTTAATAACGAAACAGTAAAATATTTTTCTAGTGTAATAAATTATTCTATGCAAGATATTTTTAAACAACAAAGAAAAATTTCTTATAACTTGACTAAGAATGAATGGGAGGCATTGAAAAAAATGAAACATAGGAATGACATTGTTTTCAAGCCCTCAGATAAAGGTAATAAGCTAGTAGTTATGACAGCAGATCAGTATTATAAGATGTGAATGGATAATTTAAATAATGATGAAATATATAAAACTGTAGTAAGGAAAGATTATGATACAGCTTTGTTGGCATATAATGAATTAATAGGCAAAGGGCATAGGTTGGGTTACTTCACTAAGAGGGACACTGAGAAGAAATTTTCCACAGATAAATGTACTATGGCGAAATTTTATTGTCTACCTAAGTTACATAAAAATAGATGTAACCCTCTGGGTCGCCCAATAGTGTCTGCATGTAACTACTTTCTTCACAACATAGGAATTGTACTACATGAATTACTTTTACCCAAGGTTGTGAAGTTATCATCGTACATTAGAGACACTTTTGATTTTCTTGAAAAAGTAGATAGAATACAGTGGAATGAAAATAGATACTGGATAGTATTAGATGTTATAAATTTGTACACGAATATTGTACAGGAACTAGGTATTAAAGCTTTAAAGTTTCATCTAGGTGATACACCACTTACCTATTATATAATTGATTTAATACAGTTCTGTCTTCAAAATAATTATTTTGAATTTAACAATGTCCTATACCAACAAATAAAGGGAACAGCGATGGGAGCAGTGTTTGTTCCTACATATGCAAATCTATTCATGGGTCACTTTGAAATAGAATTCCTATACAGGATGTGTTTTTTTCGAAATCATGTGATAAAATACTATCGTTATATAGATGATTTGATTTTTCTGTGTGAAGGGGGCAGTTCCAGTGTACCTAAATTTATTCAGGATTTAGATTGTAATAATTTTGGTATAAAGTTTGATAGAGCTCAGTGGGGAGATGAAGTAACATTTTTAGATGTGAATCTGTTAGTAAAAAACAATGAAGTGGTGACATCAGTCCATCATAAATTTGAGGGTGTTAATAACTTTATTCATGGGACACGCTGTCATCCACCACACTTGATATCAGCACTTCCCTACAATGAATTATTACGTATTACAAGATTGACCAGTGATAGGCAACAAAAAGAATTAGAGATTGAACAAACTTGCAGTAGATTTATTAAAAGAGGCTATAGTGCAGAAGATGTAGAACAAGCTAAGAAAAATTTGTTATTAAAAAATCAAAGTAATAAGCAAATAATGTATCAAGGTAGCTCAGATAAAAATATACATAATAAACAAGTGGAAAAGATATTTTTTGTGACCACTTATGGAGTGTATACAGAGGAATTAGTTAAAATAATTATGTTCTATTGGAAATATTTGACACAAGGATCCTTCTTTAGGAGAATTGATACCCCAAAGACCTATGGTGTCATATATGCGTGGAAAAAGTATTAAGGATATGTTAGTACATTCTTATTTCATTTTTCCTACTGTAAAACTAACCAAATGTGTATCTGATTGTGGTTTTAAAGCATGTGGACACTGCAGTATATGTAACCAAACAGTACATTTTTTTGATCAAATAAATGGAAAGAAATTTAGTGTGAATGATAGTTATAGTTGTAACACAGAAGGTATTGTTTATGTGCTTAAATGTGAGTGCAATTTATTTTATATAGGTGAATCTAAAAGAAGTTTTCGTGTTAGATTTTTAGAACATCTAAGAAATATTAAAAATGAAAAGATGGAAAGCCCATTAGGCTTACACTTTAAAAAGTATCATAATAGTGATGGAAAGAAATTAGTAGGTACAATTTTAGAAAAAGTACACTGTGAAAAAGGCACATGTATTAAAAATAAATTACAATGCAAAGAAGCATTATTTATTTTAAAGTTTGATACTTTATACCCTAAGGGGTTAAATAGAGAACTGGATTGGAAATGGTTGCTTTAATTGCTTTTTTAATTGTTTAATTGGAACTGTTTTTATTATAAAATGGAATGAGAAATAGTTCTTGTTATACTTTGTTAAAGGCTTATGCCGAGGCGCTGGAGAAGAGAAGTCTATTAAGAAAATAAATCTATTGGATTTACTGGATGAGTCATTTTCTGGATTATTTTTTACTGTGTGGTGTTATATATGAGTTTCACAATGATACCTGCATGGGGGATTGTGTCCAAACCCTAGGCCAGATCAGGACAGGCAGTTATGTCACTGTCTTACTTTCATACAGGCCTATCACACAGAATTAATGGACTGTGACATCACAGATTGGCTGTCTCGCAACTTAGCACATACATCTTTCTCACAAGGTTGAATACACACTTCAACACACCCTCCACACACACACTATGTTCCTGTAGAAGGGTGTACATCAACATGCATCGGAGTTGGGGGGGGGGCGGACAACGTTTGATGCACACATGCATAGACACTTCCTGACTCCCCTCATCTGTGAAGTAGACCAATGTGTTATCATGGACCTTTTCTAAATCAACACTAGTAATATCCCAGCTGTCTGCAACAGACCTGTGTGAGTTGTTAATGCTACATCAAGTCTTTTACATCTATTATATATCCTCAAAGAGGCCATTGAGGGCATGCATGACAACACTATCATCCTTTTGAACTTGACAAGCTCAAGGCATTTGACACAAATTTGCACTGAGGCATTCACCGAACACTAGCAGATATGGCCATAAACACCTGCATTGCCAACTGGGGAGACCACTAACACATACATGGCATCAAAATATGTTGAAATGTGTGAAGTGACCTATATCTCAGGTGCAGTGATCAGGTCTGTACATCAGGGCTGTCTGCTAGGCCCTTTCATTTCCATTAAGTTACAGACATCTCAAATGACATACACATCCCATGTCCAAACAGCTGTCTGAAGGACTACAGATTGTGGGCAATCACTGACTCCAACTGTGATATTAGTATAATACAGACAGTATCAACACACACCAAAGATTGCTGCCACAGTCATGACACCTGTAATGACACAAAAACACGAGGGGAATTGTTACATCAGGCAAACATACAACCCAAGTATAATGTAGACATCACCCCCTATAATCAGACCGATAGGTATGTGACCTGTGTCCTGGAGTAGATGGTATGTGAAACATGCACCAGCCTGTGGCCACAGTGCTGAGTACTCGCTTGCATGTAACACAACTACTGAGTATGTAAAGGACATCCACATCACAGGTCATAACACCTCCCATAGTTCACAGCCTTCATCTCATCAATAACTGAATACAATGCACCCTTCTTCATGTACCTCCCTACACATCTTCTGGTGATGTGCAACTTATGTGTACCACCTTTGCCACAGTGACCTGTCACACACATTGCTGGCCATACCTAGGTATTCTTTTTGTGGCATAAACATTACTGTTTGATGGTGTGGCACCCCCATCAAGTTGTTAAACCACATGCATGTGTGATCCCTGTTACGGTGATGTATACCATACATACACAGCTGTTTGACAACAATGATGGCATAGGTGACAGTGTGGATTGTGCCCTATATATGTCATGCACACCAGTCAACTAGCCTGTATTGATCATAATGTCATGTACAGGTATAGCAGTGTCCCTCCTAACACCTCCAGCAGCTGTTAGGACAGTGTGTATGATTAACCTCAGAGTGCAGACATGTCATAATAGTTGTACAAGTGTGTTTGTTAAGAACCATCTCTGCTCACTCTAAATCACAGATGTTATGTCAGAGACATGGGATTACTTGTGGCATTATTCTGATGATATCCATGATTGCGCGTGCTTTTACTGTTGCCCATTAGCCTTTACCAGTTTTCCACTTGCTGGAGATCTCTGCTGCTTACACTCATTCAGGAAAATCAGTTTGCACAGCTTCACAACATGCACCCCTACCTCATCTGTTTATAAAATCCCTAATAGATTTCCTCTGCATTGTTCATGTAAGGATGCTTATCTCACACAGACATCTTCCCCATTGTTATGTCACCTTGTGTGACAGTCACATAATACACATTTTCACTGTGCAGTCCATACTGCCCCATGATGATATGTGACTGCTGTTGCTGCTACAACTGTCTTCCACTGACATGCCCTCATCTGCTGTACATTAGGTTCAGTTGTCCTCTTTCTGTGTTTATTCCTACAATTCATCTGTCTGTACCTATTCAATACACACACTTCCCCTGACTGTTTATTTTACATGGTAGTCAATAGACTTGCAGATCATTTACCCACCTTAAGTTCAGAATACCAGGAATGGGATTTCACAATACTCTGCACTGTATACATGGTCCTTTACTGTGTTTGGACCATATACATAACTGCCATACTTCTCAACTGTCCAGATTTTTACCTTATATCTTTTGGTCTGTTCCTTATAAAATTTGTGATTTTCTGCCATATCACTGGGATGATCTCAGGACTGAAGTCACTAAATAATTATATACATTAAAGTTTCAGACTTCAAATTCTTCAGAAAATGTATCTTAACATAAACCTTGTTATTCTAGCACATTTCTAAATTTAAAAGATCAACTGTGTAAAACATGTCTGTATTTCTGGGGCATTATCCCCCTATTATGTTGGGATTTGTCCAGATTTCTTGCACTAAGAGGTTGAGTGCTATGATAGCTATATGTTAAGCCCTGGTGATCATTGTAGCATTCTGCGCAAACCCACTAACCTACCATGATCTGATGTTTGCTATCTGTGTTGCTTTACATGGTTTCCTGGCTGGCACACTGTTGCCAGCCACAAAACCATGCTTATTTTCATTTAAAAGTGGTGCATGGCCTGAATATGTAATTAGTGTTGCTGTTCACCATGCACACATGTAAACTCCATGTAGGTTTCATGCAAAACCTACATGGAGTTTACTGAGTACCAGGCAAAATTTATATTGGACAACGTAAGATGCCTTTAAACTGCAGTATGAGGATAAGCAGTATACTTGCTATAATTTGTTTCATTGCAGAGATGTGTTAAAGCTGACAAACATACATATACATATGGCAGCACAGTTTGTTAATATTAACAGACACCCCTCTTCAATAAGAAAAATACTATGTATTTTCTTGGACTGTAGGAATCAAGAACTGAACCTCAGTATCACCAGAGATATTTGACAGAATAACAAAGTAGGTAAATATCACTTATAATTTGAAGAAATGGGATGTATAACCTTTGTGCTCATAGAACAATTAAAACAGATAGCTATTCACATTTTTTTGTTATTGTTTACAAATCTGTTAAGCAAAAGGAAAACAAAGGTAAGAGCAAGAAAAACTGAAACAAAACAATGTATTTGTATCAGAAGAATGTTTGGCAAGTGATACTTATAATGATGTCATCGGCTGCAATTTGCAGTTAAAGAAGTACATATATTTTTGGTATATGTGAATAACAAAAACAGAAGAGACACTTTCAGAAACAGGTGGGTGTGCTGTGGACAAGTAGCTAAAGCCTATGATGTGTTAGGAAATAATGCGTTAGCTTCATGTACTTTTACATTCAAACCAATAGCCAGACAACAGACCTTAGGCATTTGGTTTTTACTGAATCAACATAACAGACCTAAGACATTTATATATATATATATATATATATATATATATATATATATATATATATAAATCACTACATGTATTTTGAGCTTTGTACTGGATAAGCGGAGTAGAAGAATGAATACTTGATAAAGTGTTTTAAAAGTGAAAACTACATCAAGCAGATATACATGTACACATACATTTGCAAAAAAAGCAGTTATTCACAGAGTATCATATTTAGGTAAGAAAGCACGGATTTCTTAAAACTGAGAGGTGCATGAATAGGTTACCAAGAAGCGAAATGCAGCATTATTAACCCCAACCACATCCATTTCAGGACTTTTAGGGAATACATAAGAGCTGAGCGCACTCTGAAAGTGTTCCATTTATAAAGCACACTGGCAGAAATAGTTTTCTTTCATAACAAAAAAAGCACTTTCCATCAAAAGCTCCATACTGTAGTACTGGAATTCCCTGATTGGCAGTGGTTTACACATTTATACTTACTTTTTAATAAATTCTATCTGCTGGATTCTGCTTTTGTCCCATTCACATGCACCAAGCAATTAAGAAATAAAACTTGATTAACTGTTGATCTGCAGTTGTTCAGATGGCACTGCAGTTAAATGAGGTGCAAGTTACTGGAAACCACTGTCCCAAGCCCAATATAATACTGCATGCCTGGCCTCAGATGAATCTCCCAAGTACAGCCATACATTAAAGGATGAGAATTATACCATGTGTTAGCCAAAACCTTTCCAAGGAAAAAACCTCTATATCATCTTTTATTTGGGACAACAAGCTGTTCACTGGCTGTCATAAAACAATGGCTATTTTATGCATGATTTATCCTTTTCCTAGTATTATCAGTGATTTTGGTGTAGGTTGAGGGTACTTCTCTATAATGAGCCACTTCAAATGCTGTGTATTCATAATTACATGGTCTTCTTGTCAGCTGTTCTATGGATTAGTCAGTAAATGAAAACTGATTCACATTTGTTCTGTTCCTTTGTTACTTTTCAGCATAGTTTTTTCTATAGCATTTGAGGCAAGAAAAGTAATTATTAGATTATTTTGTGCTAACTGATTTTTTTTCCCCTCTTGGCTCTCCCCTCCCACACTTTCAAGCTTGTGCCTTGTCCTTCTGACTCATTCACTTCCACCAATGCTATCCATAGCAACATTGCCAACTGGAGCAATAATCATGATGAGATGTGCAATCCTCCTCAAGAGGTTTTCATTTTTCTTACACCTTACCCTCACTTTTGCCCCAAGTCAGATATGCAAAAACATTAAAGGAGGCAAAGTCATGGATGGTCTGCCTCTGCATATCCACACTACAGCAGGGTTGGAGGGTCTGGCTTCCATCATGGACTGCAGCCTTTGCCATAAACTCTGCCCTTCCCCAAGATTCAGGAGATCTGGCAAAATTGCTGTACTTTCTTAACCACCATATAGCCAATTTTTCAGGGACCAAATCCAGTAGCTGAACCAGGGTCAGCTAAGTTACTGTCAGGCTTTTTCCCTGCCAGCAAGTTCACTTTAGCCTTGTGTAACAACTAGCAGCTTTTTTTTTTTTCAAAAATCTCTCTATTTAAATTTTTATAACACAGAAGATCAAAATGTCAGGTTGATAAAGATAAATATCTACAACACATAAAAGAAATATCAGTCCTATAACTATATGCATTATATACAATAGAAGTCACTACAGCAAGTTAACATTTTTATAAGATATTGGAAGGAGCACATTGTATTGAGAAATATGAGTGAAGTATGTAAGCTCCTTGATATAACCAGGTATATTACATAGATACTTAGATGTTGAGACAAAAAAAGGAATAGACTGATTCTGTTGCAACAAACTCACGTCAAAGTCTATCAAAGTGGGTTAGCGTATGCTCTGAATTTAATTCTTGAGAATTAAGTCAAGCAAGTATCCCCAGTATTTATGACAGTATTGTTTTTGCTTTATAGTTGTATATGTTTTATGAGAGGAAATATACTTAATAGCTAAGTTACAAAAATCTTCCTATGAGACTGGGGATTTGACAGTCCAGTTTTTTTTCGCTATAAAATTTAATAATGACACAAATTGTGATAAGAATATGTTTTAAAATTTTAGAAAGTTTAGTTGTGGTGATATGTAGGATAACCATTTCCCATGACAGGGTAGATTTTTTATACCCCATCTTCTCTAATCTAACCCTTAGAGAACACCATAAGTTATGAACCCTATTACAGCCACAGAAAACATGTAAAATGTCTGCTTATTGATTTGGGCAGTATGGACAATTTGTTGAATATTTGGGGTTAAACTTATTAAGATTTGATGGTGTATAGTAAGCATTGTTGTTAATCATAATTTGAGTGTACAACAACCACTTAAAGGGAATAAACCTATCGTATTTTCGATGGTCACTCTTTTACTTTCTTCTGTAATTAATTGGCTTTTTCCCTGCCAGCAAGTTGAAAATAAGGAACTCTGAGATTTTATACTCGTTATAAGTGTATATGTCCTAGAGATTGTTCTTTCTTTAGTTGCTAGATTTTTAAATATTAGAATAGCTAAGTTAATGTCATGTTGGTGGATTTTAATTTGTGGTAATTTAGTTTTAATTAGATACAAGAACAGATTAAGAGTGGTAGTATATTTCTTAGAGAGTTCAAGTTTCAGCCTTAGTTGTGATATATTAGTTTCATGCTATTTGTGTATTTCCCATATTGTAAGTTCTTTTATTAGAGGGTAATTTGTTAAGTTTATTGGTTGATTATTAATTAACAGGTTCGAATTTAGGTGAAGCGGTTGCATAAAGGCAAGGACATTAAAAAGTTGTATAGATTTGAATATATTTTGGATAATCAGAATCATATAAATCAATGGGTGTAAATTCCTAGTGTAGGAGTTTCTTGGATTTAAATTTAGAAAAGGGAGAGATTTGGGGTTAAAGTCAAGGGATTTAAGTTAATCATAGCAGACTTTAATCCACTGGGGTGCCCAACTACTCATATTAGGATCATAGTTTACTATTTGGATCAGCCTACAAGAAGTAATTATACTATAGTAAAGCTTAAAGTCTGGTAATCCCAGGCCACCTTTATCTTTTGTAAGGGAAAGTTTATCATATTTAATTCTGACAGATTTGGGATGCCACAAGAATTTAGATATGGCTTTTTCTATATCCCTAAAAATATTTTTTGAGGAATGATTGAGAAAGTAGTATATAGTTGGAAGAGAATTCTAGCAAAGACATTCATTTTGACCACACTGGCATTTGATAGTAGAGGCACATTAATATTCTTCCAGCTATTAATATCATTTCTATGTTAGCCCATGTACATAATAAGTTGTTCTTAATGATCTCCTTAAAATTGGAAGTGTACATTACGCCTAGATATTTTATCTGATATTTGATTTTGATCTCGCTATCAGGAAAGTAGAATTCTTTATGGCCTAGGAGATTCAAGAGAAATACATAAGATTTACTCGAGTTTAATTTATAATTGGATATCATGGAATACAAATCTATTGATTTAAGCATTTTTGGGAGGTCAGTGTTAGGAAGTTGAAAATATAAAAGTTTAAGTAATCAGCAAAGGCAGAATACAAGTTTTATGTTTGAGATTCTGGGTATATGGTTGAAGGTTTTTTGGGAAATATATAAAAGCAAGGGTTCTAAATAGAAATTAAAAAGGTATGAGGGAAAGGGGGCAACCTTGCTTTGTGCCATTAGAGATGGTGATAGGGTTGGTTTTGAGTTTATATGAATAGTAGTAGAAGCTTTCTGATAAAGAACCTTAATTATTTTTATAAATTCTTGTGGAATTCCAAAAAAAGGGCAAAACATTAAATAAGAAGTTTAGGTTTACTCTGTCGAATGTTTTGCTTGTGTCAGCAATAAGGACGTACCTAGGATGCCTATCTTTGTCAGGAAGTCTAATAATGGTATTCAAGAGAAGAGTGTTGTCGCATGTTTGCCTATTCTGCATAAAACCCATTTGTTCTTGGAAGATGATGAAAGGGAGCATATTCTTCAATCTTAGCAATAACGTGGGCTAGGATCTTAAGGCCAGTATTGATGAGGGCAATTGGTCTATAGCTGGCTGGGTCTGATGGGTCAGAATTTGGTTTAAGAATTAGAATGGTTTTTGAGTTGTTAAAATATCTATCCATTATGCCATACTGGACTATATAATTGAATACTTTTAACAAAATTTTCTAAATTAGTTCTGAAAATTTTTTGTAGAATTCTGCCATGTATCCATCAGATCCAGGAGATTTACCTGGTTTAAGTTTATTTATTGCAACTTTAATTTCTTCTAAATGCAAAGGTGATTTTAAAAGTTTTTTTTGGTGATCCGTAATCTGTGGGAATTCTAGGTTATTTATAAACTCATTAAATTTTCTGTAGAGGGAGAGTTAGGTAGATTATACAGGTTTTTGTATATGGCCTCAAATGTATCTATAATGTCTTGGTCCTTATATTTCAAGAGTCCTTCATATTTTATTTCTTTGATCCTTGGACCATTTTTAATATTAATTAATCTAGCAAGTATTTTTGATGGAGTTTGTGCCCACTCTAAATATTGGTATATCAATCTCATCTCTACAAATTAGATATTTTTTAGGTAAAGATTACACAATTGCTTTTGCAAATCGGTCATTGTATCTTCTAACTCCTTTGAGTATTTATGCTGGAGTTCCAATTCAGTATCCTTGATTTGGGTCTCAAGTTTGAGTTTATTATTATGTTTTTTCTTATACCATATGAATTTTTGGATAACGAGACCTCTTATGACCAATTTAGCAGCAGCCCATTGCATGTCATAAGGAATTTGAATAGATATAATATCAACATCCAGTTGGGCTAGAATACTATTTATTTCCTGTGTTACCTCTTGTATTTGAATGATATTAGGATTTAAAGTCCAATTATTGAAATAAGAGAATCTTTGGTTAGAGGTCAAGAAGTTACTGGAGATACAAATTTTTGAATGATCCTATATGGATCTAGGGGAGACTCTATACTTTAGTCTATAGGAAAAGAAAATTTGGGAGATTAAAAAGGCATCAATTCTTGTCCAGGTTTTATGTGTGGCTGAAAAAAAGTAAATCTAGGAATTGAGTTATCATGTTGAAAATTTGTATAGGGGTCCATTAAATCAACGGTGTTTTGTAGTTTTTCTAGGGCTATAGTAGTACGTTGCGATTGCCTAGTCTCTTTATGCAACCTATCCCTGTCTGGATTGAATAAAGCATTCCATTCCCCTCCTATAATGTATAAATGATTTGGATAATTAGCTAGAATATTGAAGATACCTTAAATGAAAAGATGTCGATTTCAGCAGGGGCTGTAAATATTAAGAAAGAGTAAGGGTTTATTTAGAGTATGATAGTTACTAGTAAACAAAACCCATCTTCCATTAGGATCACTTTTAATGGAGGTGATCTATCCTTGGTAAGATTGATTTATTATAATGGCTACCCCCCTAGATGACGAGTTGTGTCCTGCGGTAATTTGCTTAACCCATTTCCTTTTCCTTTCATTATCCCAGAGTTGACTAGTCAAGTGAGTTTCTTATAGAAAGGTTACATTAGATTTATTTTGAAATGTGAGATGCATGATTACATTTCTTTTTTCTTGTCCGATAGCCTCTTAATGTTCCATGAATCTATTGAAATCATTATTACAGTCTACATTAGCTTTTATAAATGTTATTGATAAGAGTAAAAATAGAGGTGTATATTAATGGCTGTTATGTTAGACAATACCTTAAGTGAGGTGACTTCTAAACTCCTATACCCTATGTGGGTGCCTAACAACCCATCCCTCTGTAAAAGTGCAGAAATATTTATTGGATAACAAGAAATAGTGTTTGAGCTAAGGTGAAGTATATAAAAAGCAGAGGGATGACAAAATTACCCAAGATGATCCGAACATAAACAAACATCAGCTACAAACTGTGCAAAACTACTCCTTTTAGTTATTGACAGTTTCAGGGAGGTCACTATCTGACCTCAAATTTTAACAGTAACAATACCTATTTAAATAGCTTGTAGGAACTAGAAAAACAAAAGCATAGAGATACTTGGTAAAACCGGCAGTTGGAGTGTTTCAAATCTTGATAGTGATACAAATATCCTAAACTGACCAATCAAGAGTTTTAACATTCAAAACAAAATAATGTTCACTTTATTAAAGATATAATTTAAACTTTAAAGCAAAAACATAGTTTTGTATGCATATTAAACTAATAATAAGTACCATGCTTCAAAGGTCAGTCATTGATACATACAGCTTAGAAGGAGTTCTATTAAGATGTATTTAGACTCTTAAGGAAATAATGTTATATGAGGGAGACCTTGTATCAGATTAGGATGTATCCAAAAAAAATAAAGATATAGCAAATGTTATGTAGTGCTTGACTTACCGTTATATGAGATACCAAGGTAAACAGAGTCCTACTTGTTTGGAGTAGTCAAACCAACAAAAGAATTTATAAGCAGATCCATTCAAATGGATTTGCTCATATATAGGCCGAGTTAATTACTCTATAGTAAAATTTGAAACAGTTACAAGAGTTATATAAAGCGACAGACATAACACTGCCAATATTTATACAAGTAAGGGAAAGTTCTACTACAGTTAAATTAACAACAGTAGATCTACCATAAAACCTTTTAAAGCATTAGCTTTTATATTCAGTCTGTAGTGCTTTTGGAATCCAATGATCCATTTAGTTATATTTGAACTTGTTACTTTTGCCCAACATCAGGCTAAAGAAAATTGTTTTACTGTTTAAAGTTATAATTTTACAGTCAGCTATTAAAACTCTAGTTTTATAACCTACTAACATTTGGATTTCTATTAATAAAAGAAGGAACAAGCAATTAATGCAACATATGCAAGGGAGCAAGTAGCAACAAGCATTGAACACCATGATCAACTTTACATTCTTAATCATTACATACAAGTAGTATATTGTACATCCTTTGATTCTAAGCAGTAGTTAAACAGATAACTAGGGAAAAACATATTAAATTATGTGCCTTAAGGGAACAGAGAGAAAGAGAATAGAAGTGGCAGGGCATTCATTATATTTAATAATGTTCAGGTTATGCAAGGAAGGTTGTTGATCTGCATATAAGCCACAACTCTTATTTGTACTGGTACATTCCATCCTTGAATACAGAGAGGTGAAGGGGTCCTAATTTTGGTACTTGTGGAATCCCTGCCTCATAGGAAATACCAACTACAAGTTTGCCAGCAAGATTCTGGGGAATTGTTACTTGTATATATAAATTACTGGCATCCATGCAATATTTTTATTCTACTGTTATAGGAGTATAATGCAACATCTAAAATGCAGTTTCCTGCATTTAAACATTAATAAATTCAAAGATATAACTCCCTTCCAATGCATTTTCCTCTTCTCTAGAATTAAAATTGCTTTTTTGCATGATCAGTTAAGTAGCATGAAATGCTTATAGTGATCATTTTTAAAATGTACCTTTGTCATAACACTATATTTCAGAAGTTTAATACCATCTATACCTTTTATAAGCGACTGAAAAGAAAATGTTCACAGATGTCATTGTCGCCATATTTCTTGGCAGTTGCAGAAGCACCCTTAAGACAATTAAAATAAGACAGTACCTTTAGTCACTTTACTTAGAAGTGCTTGTAGATCAAGAAGAAGAGATATAAAGCTACATAACCCAGATTAAAAATAATTTTCAGCTATTGCTTTTAAACTCCTGGGTTTTGTAGGCAATAAGGTACTTCCACTTCACCTCGTTTTCTGATATTACCTGGCGATTTGTGGCTTAAAACAAATGAGGAGTAATAAAGTAGAAAAAAACAAAGGTTTTAAGTTTCAAAATAACTGAATTTGGCATTCGTGACTTGTTACTGCTGTTTAACTGCTCCCAGTCATGCATAGAGGCAGGGAGTGATTCAGAGATGACATCCTTTAAGTTGAAGGGTAAAAGAACAGCATTTCCTCTTGAGCTTGAAGGTTTTTCTGGGAAATGGAATGCCAAAATTCTGACGACATCAAGGCCTGAAGAAACAGTGAATTAATTGATTTAAACAAGACAGCTAAGATAGAAAAATGGCAAAACCTCTTGGTGAGCTTGTCATTAGTTCGGTGATAACCAGGGTGAGTTGTTTCTTGCAGGATACACTTTGAACAAGTGCAAAAAGGTGGATTTGGCCTCCTTGGGGGTTTTAACAGATATTTTTACATCCTTATGATAGAAGATTAAGGTAGCAGGATATTTCATTTGAAAACAAATCTTGTTTTCTATCAGGTAAGAATATTTACTAAGTCTTTGGCATTTTTGCTTAATTTCTAAAGGAAGATCTTGCATTATAGTAACTTTGTGACCTCTCCAGGTAAAGTTCTTTTTAGCTTGGAATGCCAGAAGTATGAGCTGGACATGTGCTGAATTTAACAAAATAAAATTTGACATACATTTGCTTTGGGGATTCAGTTGTTTGAGAATGCTTGATAGATCTGTGAGCTCTTTCTATTATGTCATTCAGGAGGTCTTTGTTACTTAGTAAAGTGTTTAACACTTCTTTGATTATTGAATTGAGTTGGGCATTCTCAAAGGTCTCAGGAATTCCTCTCAGGATGATGTTATTGCATTGGCTTCTGGCTTCAAGATCTAACATTTTTTGTTGTAGATCTTTAATAGTGCTGTTACTGGCCTGCAAGTTTTGTTTAAGTTAATTTATTTTAA
Organism: Protopterus annectens; assembly: GCF_019279795.1. NCBI lineage: Eukaryota > Metazoa > Chordata > Ceratodontiformes > Protopteridae > Protopterus > Protopterus annectens. The sequence goes on along the minus strand of NC_056729.1, from coordinate 629,353,940 downwards.
TTTCATTGTCCATAGATTTTGCTTCATTCTTTTCAAGTCTGAGTATAATTTGGTCTAAATTACATCCAACTGAGGTTAGCTTATGTGAAAAACATTGTATTGCAGTTTGTAGAGGTTGCAATGCAATTTTAAGGTCATCAGTTGTTAGAGAATGTTCCTGTTTTGATCTGAGGGCTACCTTCATAGGCTCTTGTTGTGGCTTACTAGATTTTTGTCTTTTGGAAGAGGTGTCTTTTTCAGGAGTAGTTATCAGAGACAATTTAGTTTTAGTAGTTAAAGTTTCCATTTGGTCTGAGTGATTATCCATTACAAATCCAGAAGTAAATGCTTGCAATTAGAAAAGGTAATTCTATTTGATAAATCCTAGTCCAACAGATATTCTCCTTTGTTGTTGTCTTATTTAAGCCTCAATGTCTGGAATTGTCCACACCATGTGGTTCAGGGTTCAGCATCCAGTAAGTAATATTTTGGTTCAAAGATGAATTTTCTGGAAAAGATATTGATGAAAAATGTTTATATTTGTATTCTTTTCTCAATCCTTAGAGGTTTAGAATATTTTCTTTAAAGGATGTGCCGGCAAAAGGTCAGATAGTGTTTTAAGAATTGAGGAGCTACACAGCTAGTGTGCTTACAGGCTGTTCACCAGTTTGGAATCCAACTAGCAGCATTTCTAACTGGAATAATTGTGCAAATTGTGCAGTTTTCTAAAATGTACTGTGTTTCTGGGTGCTCTCTTCTAGAGAAACAAAAACAGGACACAGTCATGACTTTAGATAATAGTGTTTTGAAAGTTGTGTGATGATGGTTTCCGAATTGCATTCAAAACTAGAGACTTCAGTGCCGGCAGACTTTGCACCATGGACCCAATACTCCCCTTCCATAGATCCGTTTCTGGGCCAAGCTTATAGCCTCTTCATCGAACGTTCTGATTCCTGTCCGGAGTATCCACTAGAACCACCAGGAGCCTTTCGGAACATGACATGGTGCATCTTGTAGACCAGCTATTGTTAGCCAGGGAGATTCACTCACTTTCTAAGACCCATCCACCTGCAGGACTTGGGTTGTCTTAACCACAGACTCCATCTTACACTCCTGCTTTGACCATCTTGGTTCTGAAGCCTTCTGCTCAGACATCCTTCTTGGAACCCATCCCCTCGGTGCCTAGAGTGCATCTCACTTCAGCTCAGAGTTTGTCCCTTTGGTCTCTGGTTCCCACTGAACCGGTCCTTCCTCAATCTGGGGATTGGAGAATGGGAGCATCGGTTACATCCTAGGCGCCGATAGCCATGTCCATGCTGATCCTGCTTAAGGCTCCATCCATGGGGGTGGGTTCATCAGAGCTGGGTATGACCCTGGTCCTGAGGTTGTATTTCTCAGTTCCAGGCTCCCATCCCTCTTCAGGCGGGCCTGCATTCCATGCGAAGGAGAGGGCTCTTGATTCTGGCAGCACTCCTTTGATGTCAGGACCCCAGTTTTCACCTCCTGAGCTACAGCTGTAACAGGCCACCCACCTGGGGCACTGGGCAGAGAAGTCGCAGGACACCCCTGTTCAGGGTATCCACTCTTCATAGTCCTCCTCAGAGACCCCACTAAGGAGCTCCTCCAAAGAAGACGTGCAAGAGGAAGCACATAGACTCACCCAAGGAGTCCTTAATGGAAGACATGGATTACAATGATGGTAAAGGGTCCCCACGGTCACATCCTGGAAATGTTAAAGCAGAGAGATGAGAGGGTTGTGAGCAGAGAGATGAGAGGAAGCCCTCCAACCCTTCATCTGAGGAGTCTGTGTTCCTGCAGGCTTTTCACACTTGTCCAGCTAGTCGTGCAGCATGCTTGGATGAACCCTGATGAGACCAGACAAAATTCTTTCCCCTCCAGAGGAGAACCTGCATTAGTCCAAAGGGTTACCAGTTGATGCTATGGTGGTGGCTGCGGCCATGAAAAAGTACTTGGCTAAGGAAGTCCCGCTGTCCACCCACACAACAAGGTGTTCTGGGTGGTGGGACAGACTCGGGAAGTGTGTTTTTGCATCAGGGACCATTGCTATACAGTCCCTGAATTATTTGACAGATTTTACAGGGTTCCAGAGGGAATTTACCTAGGAACTGTCTGGGATGCTCACAGGACAGTTGTTGGACGATGTCAGGGACAAAGTGGCCTCACAGCTCACAACCCTGGAATCAATATCCAACTCATCCATGAGGTTGTTGTCACATGTGACTGAAGGGGCGGCTAGAGCAGCAAGTTCGGGCATTATGAGGCATCATGCCTGAACGCGCATTTGTGATCTCACGGATCCCTTCAAGTCTTCTTTTCTGAATGCTCCCATTGAAGCTTCATCCCTTTTTGGCCCCAAAGTGAAGGACACGCAAGCCAGGTGCGAGCAAGATGGAAAAACCCTGTCTGCTGTAGGCCTACGGTTTTCCAACCCTCAATGTACCTTCTCCAGGAATCAGAGGAGTGGAAAAATGTGGCATAAGAAATCTCAGGGTCCTTTCCATGCCGCATGTGGTGATGATACCCCCCCAGAGGCAGAGGGGGTGACAATTCTGAAAGATACCCCTATAGATGCAGAGGGGTTTCCTTGTAACCAAGACTCCAGGGACTCTTTCACTGGACAGCCTTTTCAGCACTCCTGAGGCGCAGTCTGATTGCTGATCTCTGGAAGCAGTCAGGGGTCATTTCTTTCTACACCAAGCTGCCTGGCAATCTATCACCACCGATCATTGGGTGCAAAGCATTATCACTAGAGGTTACACCATTCCCCTTTCTTGTCAGCCAAATTTTCCAAGAAAACTTCCCGACGTTCAACCCAGTCAAAGGGAAGAAGCAGTTTCAGAGATTATAAAACTGTCTCAAAAAAGAGTCATCCAACCAGTCCCACCAGACCAGCGCGGATCCAGATTTTACTTGAGATCCTTTTTGGTGCCAAAAAATTACAGGGGGACTGGAGACCCATTTTGAATCTCAGCAGCCTAAACAAGTCTGTCAACCAAACCAAATTCCGGATGGTCATGGTTCAGTCCATTCTCCCCTTTTTACGAGAGGGGGATTGGATCTGCTCTATAGATCTCCGGGATACGTATTACCACATCAAGATGGGCAAACGCTCCAGAAGTCTGCTTCACTTCTGGCTAGGAGCCAGTCATTATCAATTCTGTGACCTGCCATTTGGCCTCCCTGCAACCCCCAGAGTGTTCACAAAATGCATGGCAGTGGTAACAGCTCAGTTGAGACTAAAAGGATTCCGAGTGTTTCCATATCTGGATGACTGCTGCCCCCCCACTGAGCATCTTCTGGTAACAGCACTGCATTATACTCTCTCTCTGGCAAAATTGTTGGGAATAACGATACAGTGGGAGAAATCAAACCTTATCCCTATGCAACAAATAGAGTTCATTGGAGCAGTGTTCATTACTCAGTCCTGTCTGGTAACACTACCAATTCACAGACTCCATCGATTGAGGCTTCAACTCCGGGTGATACTCTCTCAAACAATCTCTGAAAGGGAATTTTTTCAGGCCCTAAGTTCTATGGCAAAGTCAATCCCAATTGTACCTCTAGCAAAGCTACATATGTGGATTCTGCAATGGCTCCTTCTGTGTCAATGGTTCCCAGACTATCACCCCCTAGGTTACTAGAGTCATATAACCAACTCCTGCAAGCAGGACCTGCTTTGATGGATGAGGCCAGAAGCAGAACTTTGGAGTTGTCCATTTCAATCTCCTCAACCCACAGCCATTGGGACCACAGATGCTTCCCTGATCAGGTGGTGGGGCCATTTCCAGGGAAAGACTGTCCAAGGCACATGGTCCACCTCAGAGGCCCACCTGCATATCAATGTTCTGGAACTGTGCTGTTAGCAGTGCAGGCCTTCCATTCGGCTCTCCCTTCCAGGACAACTGCAATTCAATCAGACAATATGTCAGTGGTTTGGTACATCAACAAGCAAGGAAGAAATAAGTCCTACCCCCCGCCCCCATGTCAAGAAGCCATGAGAATTTGGCAGTGGGCGACAGCTTCTAACCGCTTTCTGATAGCAATGCATATCCTGGGGAGCTCTAACGCGATTGCGGACAAACTGAGCAGATGCATCCTCATGCCTCATGAGTGGACCCTCAACCCCGAGGTGGCATCAATAATCTTCAGCCACTGGGGCCAACCTTGCTGCGATCTTTTCACCTCCCCATCAAACACCAAGTGAAGCAGCTATTTTGCCCTACTACTCCCGGAGGGGGAGTTACTGAGGGACGCTCTGATCCAAGATTGGCCCACAGAACTTCTGTACGCTTATCCTCCCATCCCTCTGATCCCACAATTTCTAAAGAAAACTCTTCGGTTGAGATGCAAGGTGATCCTCATAGCCCCATTCTGGCCTCAACAAGTTTGGTTCCCCTTCCTTCGGCCTCACCTAATATACCCACGGTGGATTCTGGTCCCTCTACCAGGGGAGGATTTGACTTGGACACTTGGCTGAGTACTCAACTCTATAGTGGTGCCAGTGGGGAGTCTTAATGGGGACCTGGAGAAAGAGATAGAGAAACCCAAATGCCAGACTGTGTTCCCTATGTGCTCTTAAGGGAAATTGTGCTTGATGCAGAGCTGCATCTGGAAATATTGTATCTATTTTTGTTTCAAGTGAACATCCTTCTCTAGTGTCAGTGGTGAGGATTAAGGCTCCTTGAGAGAGGGGACGTCACATAATAGACACTGAGTTTTTATAGATAGTACTGCAGCATTTGTTGTTGTTTCTAATTGCAGAGCACTTTGGAGCTCATATTTGGTTTAAAATATCTTATAACAGCAGCAGCAGCAGCAATAATAAATATACTGAATCACATAATGCAAAAAGATATTTTGACAGCACAAAAGCAATATGTAGGCACTGTGCTATATAAAAGTCCCTACAACCTCATCAAGAACTGTACTACCAATACTACTAGTACTACATAATAATCACAGCCCTGTAGCTCATATAAAACTATTGAGTAAAGCTGTTTTTTTCTGAAGTTATGGTCTGTTCCAATGCTTTCTTTGCTTGTAGTAAGACACTGCAATGTCCTAATGGCAGTGTAACTACTCCTATGCTGCATACTCCGCTGTATTCTCTCCCTTGACTTAATGCCCAAACAACTACAATAGGGATGAAGCAGTCAGTGCTGCTTGCATCTACTGATGTCAATGGTGTTGCAAAGGCTCTGGACATGAATTGCATTAGTGCATAAATACATACTTTGATCTGCTGCTACTGGATTTGGTAAAAGTATAATTTAGGTCTTTTTTCATTTACTTGCTGGATTTGCTGCATTGTGTGCATGCATGCACTGATTGTTTGCTGACAGACTGCTGTCTGCTGTACAGTGGTAGCCTAGTTCAATACCCCTACCCTTGGCCAACCCCCTGGGTTGCTAAACTAAAAGATTTCACAGACTGCCCATTCTCTATCATTATTCTGCTGTCTACAACTACTGGCTTAATGGCATTAAACTTAATTATTGCATGAACATTTTCACAAAATGCTCGCAAAAATTAAACCAATACTATACAACATCCTCCACCTAGTACTTAAGTTATATACCCTTCTATTACTATCAAATTCAACTTCCAATGGCATATTGTCCATGAAAAAACATCTCAAAAGGTTGCTTCCATAAAAATACAAATAATTTCTGCATATCACCAGCAGATATTCATCAATGCTCAATTATTTCAAATCATCACTGATCAAGTGAAGCAGGCATATCTAGCATTAATACTCATTTGCATTTATTTTAAACTACATACTACAGAAACACCCTCCTCAGCCAAAATTCTGGGCAAGTATACTGCAAATATAAAAACAAAACAGTGCTCTTGCCCACTGTCTAAAGATACAATACATAAATACTAGGACTATATGCAATAAAATTACAGGGCTTCATGGGTGGATTGAGTGTACTATACCAAATGTACTAGTGTTTACTGAGACCTGGCTAGTCACTTAAAGGACGAACAGATTATTACACTAGGAAACACTAAAACAAGATTGGACTGACTATCAGAAAGGGCTGGCAGTACTAATCTCTAATCACTTACAAACTGTCATAGTAACTATTCAATTACAAAAGCATAAAAGACTGCACATAGCAGCAGTTTGTACACCTCCAAATTCAACAACAAATGCCAACAAATTAGAAAACATACTTTGGATAACAAGCTATATTAAACAAAACATAATACTTGGAGATTTCAACACAGACTAGTCAAAACAAAATCCTGCCAGTCCTTACACAACCTACTAGCCTGCACAAGACAACTGGTAAACAAATTATACTAGACTGGATCTTAAAGCACAATCCATTATAGGTGCTCTTCCTGACTCTATAAGTGGTAATATGGAAGGCTATGCAGTCTGGAAAAATACTAAAAATCACACAAATACACAACAGTCCTATATTTGTTCAACATATATTTTCAAAGATACCATGGTCATATCATTGTTGAAACAACACAACTAGAATTCCGCTAAAATATATTAGATGAAGCTCTTCATTATTTTGAAGCAACAGAAAAATAAAACAAACTGAAATAGATAAAACAAAATCCACGTCAGCAGAACCAGCAGCAAAAAGTCCAATGTTAAGTGTTTTATTAACATCCACTTTTCGTTCAAAAAAAAACTGAACTTCTTCAGACAGACATCAAAAAGTAGTAAATGTAAAAAAACTCCTTAAATACACAATTAACAACACATGATACATTTGAATGGACCAACCAACTGGTTGAAACTCACTGACATCAATGTGTGGGAAAAAGCTGATCTCAAAACTTCTTAAAGTACTACTGCATACAACAGTCAAATCCATGGAAAGTGTGTTTTAAAAACAAAACAAAGTAGAAATATGTATGAACATGATATTTAAAATGTTTAAAACCAAAAAACGTAGTGTATAAAACCTTATTAATGACAAAAGGTAAAAAGTAAAAAATAATGATAAGTGGAAAGTACTCATAATAACATTACCTCTGCATGCTTCTAAGTTTCAAAATGCAAGCTAAACTTACTCTGTCATTGAGACCAGGAAGTCTGTAAGAACAGAGTTTCAGCTGCCAAATCACTTCTAGGCGCTCTAATAATAATTGAAAAGGACCCCCCCTGATGTCAAAGGAAACCTGTCCTAACACCCTAAAAGTAAACCTATGCTGAGGGTGGTCATTAACATGTTTCGCCAAAGCATTTTCACACTTGTTTTTCCTAATACAGTATAAATGCTCATAGATTCTTTCATTAAAACCTCTGTCAGTCTTGCCCACATAAAATGCTGGGCAAGACTGGCAGCAAGCCAAATAAACAACCGATCGGGATTTACAGTTGAATCTACCAACAGTGGAGAAAGAAGACCCAGCAATTTTAAAGCTCGAACCAGTGGCAATATGCCTACACATGTTACAACTCTCACATTTGAAAGTGCCCTCTGTTCTAACACAGGTGTCCTTTTTTGTTTCTAATATCCGTTTGAGGTTGTCACCCCTCCTATATATAAACCTAGGCAAAGTGCCAAACTTAGCTTGTAAGGCATCATCACACAAGAAAATACTCCAGTTCTTGACAACTACCTCCTTGATTAGGTGAATCTCAGCACTGTAATTGGTGATGAAAGAGATAGAAGTGTCAACTTTCTTGCTGTCTAAAAAGACTTCAGGCATAACTGGAGATAGATGCTCTAGTGAACAACTTGTGAACAAACTATTTTGTAAAATAGGTTTATAAACACCCCCATACCTTTTAGTCTGGACCTCAGTGACCAAGTCATTAATAAACTTGTCTGGGTAACCTCTATGTAGGAACAATCCCTTAATGAACTCACATTCTTCTAAAAATAGTTCATCATCGGTTACCATTCGAGCAGCGCGCACAAGTTGCCCCTTGACTACCCCTCTTTTCTGGTGCCCAGGATGGGCACTGGTGAAGTGTAACATGGTATTAGAGTAAGAACTCTTCCGAAATATTTTAGCCTTAAAGCTACCAGCAGAAATGTCTTTATATAAGTCTACATCCAGGTAAGAAATTCTAGAATCAGACTCTACAAATGTGAACTTCAAAAAGGACGTGCTGGAGTTAAGATAGTCCATGAAGGTTCTCACATCATTAACTGAACCTTCCGTCAGTATAAAGATGTCATCCAAAAATCTGGTGTAAAATCAATTTTAAACTGACCGTTGTAATTGCCAAGCACATATCTGTGTTCCCATTCGGCCATAACCATGTTGGCAAAACTGGCCCCTACTGGTGAGCCCATGGCTACACCAGTCTTCTGTAAATATATCTCTCCCCCAAATGTTACAAAGTTGTACCTCAAAATGACATCTAACAATTCCTGCACCAATCTGATTTCTGCACTGCTAGCATTATAATGCAATAAACGGTCAGTGACCCAGTCTATCCCTGTAACATGAGGAATAGACGTATAGAGGTCTTTTACGTCTATTGTCAAAAATCTATGGCCTCTCTTGAATTCTAAAGCACCTATGGCTTTCAAAAAAGCCCAAGAGTCTTTACAAATGTGTGTTTCCTTTTCAACATATTTTTTCAATATGTTGTCCACATACTTGGCTATCGGGAAAGTGATAGAGCCCCTAGCGTTAACCAATAGCCTCATGGGGGGGTTGTACACATCTTTATGGATCTTGGGCAATCCAAAAACTGTTGGAATCTTAGGGAACGAAACAGTCAAATATTTCAACACATCTTGTTCTATAACATTTTCTAAAAACAAGTCATTCAAGAAAACATGGATGCACCTATACGCTGCATTCAATTCATTAATGCTAGATAGTGTGTAAGCATCCTGCAATAACATATGGTTGAGGCAGTTTTCATAATGACAAGTGTCCATTAGTACTAAACCACCCCCCTTGTCTGGTTTAAGGATCCTGACAGGTAAACTTTTTAAAGTGTCCAACAAGTCTACTTCGTCATCAGACAAGTTTTTGTTCGCAAATGTCCTAGAACAGTTAACTAAGTTTCTAATTTCAGTTTCACACAAGTGTTCAAATAAAAAAAGTAAAGGATGGATGGGGGGGTTGAATGTACTTGGGACTCTCAAAGTTTTTTTGTCTAAAGCAGTGTTACCAAAAATTGACAATAAATTCAACCTACGTATAAACAACTTCAAATCAAGTAGTGTGTGTGCTAAGTTAAAATGTCTCCATGGAACAAAAGTAAGACCTTTTGAAAATAAATCAGACATCTCCATAGTAGTTGTAAAACTCGAATAGTTGTAAACAAAAAAGTCTCCAAAACTGTTACTGATGATGTCAGGGTTTGACCTTCTTGTTACTTCTGAAAAGGCTTCTTGCTGTTGTTCCTGTAATGGCTCCTCGTGTTGTAAAACCTCTGGTGGTTCTGTCCCCGGTTCGAGGAAAAAGACGGTGTAGGATGAGAAGTCTCCTCATCCCTAACACCATCAGTTACAAAATTTGTTATAGGAACAACATCCTCCACACCCTCTCCAGTGACCGGCCTACTGGAACTAGCTGTCTGCCTCATAACCCCATTAGTTAGGTTAATAGGAGCACCTAGACTGTCGCCAACACTCTGAGAATGGGGGGGGGGATATGCAGTTAGTTTGTTGTATGCATCTATGTCTCTTTTCAGTTTTTTCATTTTCATCTCCATGTTACGAGATATCTGTTGGTCTATAGTCGAGAAAATTTGTTTGTACTCATAATTATACCTGTTGAAATCTACATGTGACTTGATATTAGTGTCCAAAATTTCAATTTCACCACTCAACTGGTCTATAAATTTCTGATAGAATTTAGCCATTAAATCCATTAACTCGTGTCCATGTCTATCAAACAAACTGATCAGCTCACTGTGGAACTCTGAACCAGCTATCAGTCCAGTGGGGTACTGCCAAGAGCGCAAGCCCTTTGGCATAACCCCCACTTTTTTACATTCATTGAAATAGGAAATCTCTGACTGAAGCTTCTTTACCTTTAAAGATTTGTGGTCCAAGGTCTTCAAAAAGTCCACTAAAGGAGCTTCTGTTGTCCCTGTGTCACTGGACGCAAACCCGTTCCTATTCTCAAAAACTGGGAGTTGCTCATTTAACCAAGATGTAACATTGGGTGGGTCTCCAGTTCGGCTCAGAGATGAACTGGTCCTGGAACATTCACCGGTAGGTCTAGGATGTACAGGAACCCTTGAAACAGTTGAGGTGGAACTTCCACTGTCCTCACGGTCATTCGACCCATTACTGGTATGAATTGTCGCCACAGGAGCGGAATCAGCTCCAAGAACTTCTTCTGCCAAATTGTCAGCACTTCCCTTGACTGCTGCTAGCCCATCCAAACGTTGAGAAAGCACATCCATCCTTTCATTAAGCTTTTTGACCATGTTAGTGAAAGAAACCAGTGCAGAATTATCCAAACTAGCACCTTCTTCCAATTCCATAATTGCTACCGGTTGAAACTGCTGGTGGTGGATGCAAAACAAAGGAACTGAAGCAACAGAAAAATAAAACAAACTGAAATAGATAAAACAAAATCCACGTCAGCAGAACCAGCAGCAAAAAGTCCAATGTTAAGTGTTTTATTAACATCCACTTTTCGTTCAAAAAAAAAACTGAACTTCTTCAGACAGACATCAAAAGGTAGTAAATGTAAAAAAAACTCCTTGAATACACAATTAACAACACATGATACATTTGAATGGACCAACCAACTGGTTGAAACTCACTGACATCAATGTGTGGGGAAAAAGCTGATCTCAAAACTTCTTAAAGTGTGGGAAAAATGTTCAACATATATTTTCAAAGATACCATGGTCATATCATTGTTGAAACAACACAACTAGAATTCCGCTAAAATATATTAGATGAAGCTCTTCATTATTTTGACAACAAATTCTTAAATAGCTTAAACTCACTAGTTCAATTGTATGGAAAACAAGTGAAACACAAAAACGTCCATTGGCTAACATTAAACACTAAAAAGTTGTTTGGGGGGACAGACTACTTTGAAACAATGGAAAAAAGATACATTTTACAATATAGAACCTCTTAGAAACAAATTTAAAAAGATTAGTCATTACGTCAAAAACTCATCACTCTGGAAAGCGCATCTGAATCACAACAGTGTAAACAGCCTACTAATCCCAGGGACAAAATCTCTGCCAAATCCATTCCCAAATATGACAACCTAAATACAGTATGTAAATTAAATCTGCATCTCCTGTCATATAAACAGCAACTTTAATAATAAAGCAAAGCACAGCTATCAACAAAATTATATGCAATTAACCTTTGTCAATGAAATGTGAAAAATATACTACAAATAAAATGGTACAACCTTAGCTTCAGGCACCCTACTAGTAAAATTCCTTAAAACAGGAGCAGTTCTTATAAATAGATCAATAACAGAAAACTATGTTCTTCTAATATGGAATTTGTTGTAGATAAACCGTATGTACAAAACTGTTAATTTACACTGCAGTATCAATACCAATCATTGCACTTGCTAATTTGCAATATAAGGTGTTCCACCTTCAAGACTTGGTTGATAGCTTTTCTTTGTAGGAAGTAAGAAACTCCTACTGATGCATACAGCATGGGAATACAATATCTTATACACTTGTTTAGGTAATAAAGCATTACGGATACAGTATTTTATGATGTCTTGGCTGGAATTTTCAGCTCTGATAAAACGTTTTGGGGGCCATCCTTATCAACAAAATAAAACAGAAAACCAACACACTTTCTGCACCAAAAACTTTTTTAATTTGGCATGCGTGTATATGTATGTGTGTGTGTCCCTCTCCAAAGGTTTGTTACTTTAACTTATTTCAGAACGTGACCAACAAACATTAAGCAGGTATAATATTAAATGATTTCAAAGCTATCTTAGTAACAGAGAACAGTCACTAGGATAGCAACATACATACATTTCCAAATTATGCCAATAGGTGTTCTACAAGGATCTATATTAGAACCACTAATACATCATGAGTGTTATGTGAGCTATCACTGCACACATTTTATTGTATGGTGAACCAGTGTTGTCCATCGCTGGTGCAGTCTGATGAATTACAGTCGAAGTTAATTTTATCAACTGTTACATAATTTATGAGTTTTGCCCTTTGGAATTTTGTGTGACCCTGGTGTTAGTATATTTCATTTCTGCAATTTTTTTTTTTTTTTTTACTTTACACAATCTGAAATGTAGCCTATTTGTTTACATTTGCGATTACTTTTTTTGTGATGGTTTAGTGGCGATGAATGGTAATCACCAGTGAGCATTTGTTCTATGTTTTATGTGTCAATCAAACTCTCTGGCAGTTATTCATTATGAACTTATATATACAGCTTACATACTACAAATAAGCCAAAGAAGAACACAAACTGATAACAAAAAACCAAAGAAACACACGAAGCCAGCAGGAATTATAGTTAGCACTTTTGTTTACTTCATAAGCAAACTTCATCAGACAACAGTTAAAAACCACAATTCATTTAAATATCCCTCCAAAAAGACCAATTAAACAATGAATTACATACTCAAATTGTCCTTAAAGGAACATACACACAAAATTGTTTATGCTACATAAAAATCAGTACATAAACATCAGTGTGTATACAGCAAGTTAAAATACATCCATAAATTGAATTAATAATCATCTAAAACAGGATTTCAATATGTATGTTAAAATTGAAATCCTGTTTTAGATGATTATTAATTCAATTTATGGATGTATTTTAACTTGTATACACTTTGATGTTTATGTACTGATTTTTATGTAGCATGAACAATTTTGTGTGTATGTTCCTTTAAGGACAATTTGAGTATGTAATTAATTGTTTAATTGGTCTTTTTGGAGGGATATTTAAATGAATTGTGGTTTTTAACTGCTGTCTGATGAAGTTTGCTTATGAAGTAAATGAAAACGCTAACTATAATTCCTGCTGGTTTGGTGTGTTTCTTTGTTTTTTTGTGTTTATCAGCTTACATACTACACAAAGATGCCTTCCTAGTTCAGCATGTAGGTGACTTTACTCTTACATGTAACAACCCAACTTCCCTACAAACAAAGTCTCCCTTACCATATAGGAGCTGCACCCCTCCAATCAGACACTATTGTAAGGGATCTGGACTCTTGTTGATAATTCCTCATCATTTGACCATCATATCTTCACAATAGTCCAGAAAGCCTTTTTTTTCCTGGCACATTTAATTTCCAAATGCATCTCCACCACTAGATCCAAAGCCATCTTAATTCCCCTTTATTTATATCTTATCAGATCCATTATTGAATATATGCACCTTTTGGCATGTATTTATCTAAACATATCACACAACTTATGACACCTTATTCATAACTATAAAGATCAGTGGTCAAAAATCTTAGTTATCAGGACAGAGTGGCAGTCCTTCCTCTGTACAAACTCCTCAGTGGGGATCAAGGTCTATTCTTTTGTGCCATGAACAATCCAGCCCTATTTGATATATTATTTCACAAAACTAATGGTACATCAAATACTTGGTTAAAGGAACTAGCCTTCATCATCAGATAAATAACACACGGTGTGATAGCTTCATATCCTTCACCTCTGAAACAAACGTCCACTACATGTCAGAGTAGCACCCTTGCCTCCTTTAACGTAAACCTAGATAATTGGATGAGCAGCCACAAATTCTCTCCCAGTCTATCTTGCTTTGGCCTCCTTGAGGCTAGAGGGAAATTCTGAATAGGGTCTTTAGGCTACGCTTGAGATGGTCTGCAGACTGCCTAGTACTTAACTGTGAACCGAACCATCACACAACAATCACTACATCACATTGAAAAGTGTATAACTGAGTTGAAACTTGTTCTGAATTCAAAGAAGCCCAAGGTGGTGCTATTTTGTCCAGATTCAGCACATATATTACAATTCAAAATAAAAACACACTACATATTTCAATAAACTATGCTACACACAAAAAAAGTTAAACGGCATTATGGACAACAAACTGAAATGTGCATGTCATTCCAAAATAATGAGAAAAAAAAATGGGTATGTTATAAGCAAAACCATACCTGACAAAGCGAAGATAGCAATTAGCACAACTCTTCTACTCTTATCCCAAGTCAAATCAACAAGCCTGCAAAAACACAATTACATAAGCCTGACTAGATAAATCACAAAGCAGCTAAATTCACAGCAAATGTCACAAAGGCTACCACTGACACAATAAAGACTACATTAGCTAGAAAGTACAGTTGTGTAAGTAAACTTACCATAACAGTAGATGTTTGAATGATCACTGCTGCAGCAGCCTTAGCCATAGGGATAATATCCTATCAAAGATATAATGGTTGATCAATTTCCAAAGTGCACGCAACTAAAAATGATTTAACGACATGTTGTAGAAACTAAATTGTCCCAGAAATCAACAAAATGTTCCAAAAATTCTACAGTTTCAACAGCAATGCAAATTAATTACTGTCAAATAAAATAATTATGATGATGACCTCTTGTTCTCCATTTCCAAAGCTATGTTATATCACTGTTTGAACAAAATTAAGCATTAAACTATTTTCCAAAAAAAGGCATTTCATGACTAAATGTAACTACCAGCATAGTAATAGTTAACTAACATATTAATAGAACCTATTGATATTCCAATTTTATTTATTTGTGATGGTCATGGCTGGCTCAGTTACTTCTCCTCTACTCTATTAGGCCTTTTAATACATTCTCCGCATTTTATTTCATGGTACAACACCCTTGCTAAAAACTAACCTACTTTCCAAGCAATACTATCTCATTTTAAACTATCTGTACTTTGACACCTGCAGTTTTAAGCTTATATTCTTGTATTCTGTCATACTAATTTCTTCTTTATATTGCTATATGAAGCAATGTTTACAGATTATATAATATGCTATGCATATATATAAACAATGACAATGTAATGAAGTTTTCTTATTATAATAATATATGTGCTCTATTATTGTCTTAGCATGAATTTGTTGTGCAACTTTTTGGAGACTTTTTTTCCCAAGCCTCTACTGAAAAGGGGCTCTGAAATCAGTCAGACTATCCCAGTCAACAACTGAAAATAAATATGCTTTTGAGTGTTATTATCCGTAATACAAACTGCAATTGTAAACATGCTTGAGTACATAAACTGATCTATGTTTATTACTATAGTAGCTTTTCAGTTACTCTGGCAAATATCTAAAATGAACTAAATTTTGTTTTTAACAGCACAAAGGCTGTATAGCCTGCTTTATATACATTTTGAATGTGCATGTCAAACCCTTCAACACCTCAGAATTTGAAGCTTCTCCACTTATTTGAATAAGTTTCCACACCAGCAGCATGCATTAAGCTTTCATCATTCAACACTTACACCACTGGCATGGAATACCCGTAAATGGCATGTGAGACAGCAGAAGGATTTATTGGTCAGTCACGTGTGGCCTTAAACAACAGATGTCTTTGCTAGTGGGTTGTGGTGGGGGTTGTTCCTGTGCATTTACCTAATAGGTTACCAACTGTCGCATAGTGGCATGAGATTTATTTGGTATCCTGAGAGTTTGCTCGTGTATCTCAGTGACCTGGATGTCCACCAGCATCAGTACATTTATGGACACACTGGATTGCTCTAGCAGCTCTGCCAATCAGTCTCTATTAGTAGGCAGTCACTCTTTTGTGCACAGGATATGATTTGAAGCTGATTCTCCAGTGGAACAATTAACTATGAAGCATCTACATCAAGGAGGCTGGTTCATCAGCACACAGTTTCAATTATAATGGATGTAATGCTAAAAAAGGGACAACCTAGGGCAGACAATTAATGTTATAAGCTGTTAGTGTTATTTGCTAGTCCTGAGTTTTATTCAATCACCGTTGTCCAAATGTATAACTGAGCAAGCATCTCAGCTAAGTAGTGCTTCCAATTTGTACCTGAAAATAGACACTTGTGTCTTGTGAGTTTCTAATCATGTTTATTAGTTTGTCAACTTCTATGATGACCTTTGAAAAGCCACAGCCATTCACAGAGTTTACTAGATAAAGGGTGGGGAAATGGAAGTAAATTGCCAAACTTATCTACCTAATCACACATGCCTCTAAGAGCAATTTAGAAGTCTCCAATCAACCTACTGCATGTCTTTGAAAGGTGGGAGCATACAGAAAATCCATGTGAACATATGGAGTACATGCAGTCTCCAAACAGGATATACCCCAGCTGAGAAATGGACTAGAAAAACTCCTGCTGTGAGGTGACAATGCTACCCACAGCACAACTATGCCACTCCTAGTGAATATACCTGGATACAAAAATTAAAAATGGTAGCTGACATTGCAAGTTATACATTTAGACAGAAGTGTTTTAGAGCTTACTTGTAGGTTACTAATCAATGGTGGGTACTTCATTATTGTATGCATGAAATGTTGCCAATTGAGACTTCCAAGATGGCTCCACATTGAGCAACAGCTTAATTCTGGCTCTCCCAGTCTGAAAACAAACTTAGCAGAAAAAGCCAGTGGACCTAGATTTCTGGATAAATTTCCGTAACTGACTAGTGCGTGACTACCTAGATGCCAGGAAAAAAGAAATATAAAAAACCTGGAGGAAAATCCACTACAAAAGTTGAGGAAAAAACATAGACTGGGAAAAGTACTGCAGTTACTCAGAAAGAAGTGCAAATTCTGGACATGACTTCATTAATCTAGAGGAAAGTGTAAAGCAACTGTACATAGACCTGGTTAAAATAAACAAAACACTGATGGAGTATATCAACACTAGTCTTATATGTGAAGCCATGGAAAGAATGGTCATGGAGATGATCAACAGAGGTATAGTAAACCTCCAGACACTGGACCCAAACCAGTTTGGTTTCGTCAAGGGCAGAACATGCCTACTCAACCTGGTGGACTTCTTTGAGAAGGTCACCAAAGCAATGGATGAGGGCAAAATCATTCACACTGCCTACCTTGACTTGGTCAAAGCATTTGACACAATACCCCATTCAGGCATTGTTGACAAACTCAAGAGGTTAGGTACAAATCCATATGTCACCCAGCGTGTAGCCAAATGACTCAGACAGGACCCAAGAAGTTAGAATTGGGGAGTCCACCTCTACAAAGAGGCCAGTCACAAGTGGAGTCCCTCAGGGATCGCTCCTTGAACCGCTCCTTTTTGGTATTTACTTCTCAGAAGTCAAGGCCAATGTCAGTGGTCCCTGGCTGACTAAATTTGGAGATAATTGCAAATTAAGAGCTGTCCTTGAATCTCACACTGACACAAATGTTCTCCAGGAGGGTCTGACAGACAAACAACTGGTGTCTGAGCCATGGACTAAAATTAATTGCCAAGAAATACATAATAGTATCCTTTGGGAAGTCATCCATCCCTGGTAACTATCATACTGACAACACACCCCTTAGAGTTGACCCAGGAATCAGGGACTTAGGAACACACATAGATAGTAATCTAGCCTTTGATTATCACATGTCTACAGTAGTGGGGAAATCATTCTATGTTGTGCAATTTACAAACAAAGGTATGGCATCCAAGTCCAAGGAAGTCATTGTTCCACTGTATTCAGGATTCATCAGACCTATCGTGGAGTACAATTGCCCCCTTTGGTATGTACCTAACCAGGCATATCCAACAACTGGAAAGGCTAAAGAGGTTCCTTACTAAACGAATAGAGGGTATAAGTAATATGTCCTATACAGACCACTTCAAGGCCCTATCCCTGTATTCTGTCTCCTAAAGGCTTTTGAGGGGAGATCTATGCCTGGCACACAAGCCATTGTCAGATCTCACTCTGATGGACCTTCTGCATATCCACAAAAGAAACAGTATCAGAATTACCTGTTCTAAAGACTTAAACCTTGCCTGTGATATAAATAGGACCTGCTGGAGATGTAGGCATGCATCCCAAAGACTACCCAGTCTATGGAACAGACTCCCCATCCATGTGAAGCAGAGTTATTCCCTAACCCAATTCAAGTGCAACTTGGACAACTGGATGGGAAAACGGAAATTCATCCCTGGTTTGGCACCTATGTCTCTAATGCAAACAGGTAACCTGTAAATGGTTCCTCTCCCAGGCCCATGCTTAAACTGATCAAGGGTATCAGAACTTGTCAGAGATTTGAGATGCATGGCTAAGCTTAAAAAGGCCCTTGTGGTCGTTAGCTTAATAAACACCTATGAACCTATGAAAAACAATAAAAAGCTGAAAAAAAAATGGAAGAAGCTTTTAACACATATTCAGATAAGGTGACAGAATTGCAAAACTCAGACATTGACTTGAAAAAAAGGTTGGCTGAATAGGAGACTGCACAAGAAGAGATGTTTAAAAAAATAACAGTATTAGAGGACAGAGCACGTTGTGAAAACCTGAGATTTTCTGCTGTATCAAAGAAGTTGGAAGGAGGAGACTGCATTCATTTTATGGAAGTACAAATATGTAATTGGACTGATATTCCACAACAGGAATTGTTAATTGAAAGGGCACATCATGTGTAGCCTCCAAACCTGGCTATGATAAAACAACCTTGACCTTTAATAGTAAAAATGCAATCTTACCAGCAGGAGGAGTTGATTCTGACAAAACTGCGGCCGAAGGACAAAGTA
This sequence comes from Protopterus annectens, assembly GCF_019279795.1. Classification (NCBI taxonomy): domain Eukaryota; kingdom Metazoa; phylum Chordata; order Ceratodontiformes; family Protopteridae; genus Protopterus; species Protopterus annectens. The sequence continues at coordinate 629,335,322 of NC_056729.1, read as the reverse complement.
CTAAAAGTGGGAGACAGTAGAAAATGATGACTCATTGCACAACAGGCAGAAGAGGAATAAATTTATTCCAATATATAGGGAATGCCGAGAAGCAGACATGAGATTTAAACTGCTGTACCCAGCTATCCTCAAAATATTTTCCCTGGAGGAACAAAAACATTTTTTGATAAAGTACATGCTAAGGAAGAAATACAAAAGTTTGCCCAACAAAAAGTGATCTGTAAAACAGAAGGATATTCTGCTTTTTGTTTTTCTGGTAATAACCACAGAGACTGTGCCAGTGAATCCTTTCCCAGTGGTTCAATGGAAAATGATTGAGAGAGAGAAAAAAAAAAGCATAGAAGTTGATTAGAATAATCGAGTGCACTGGAAATGAAGCAGAAACAGGGTTTGGAAGATGGAGATGAATAGGAATAGAACAAAAGAATCTGGAACTATTGGACTTTGTTAAACTTGTAGGAGACTCTAAAGCATATGCCCTACTTCATGTCATTAACATTAGGATACTAAAATCAGTAACCTGGAAATTGACAAATGTTGCAAATGTTGCCAATTGGCACATATATGGATATTGTAATTCTTTATTATGTAATGAGCTATATGAAACGGAGAGGACAGTACAAGAAATTTAGTACTTTGAAACAGTAACAGAATGCAACTGCATGAGGTATAGCAGTACGATTAGGGGAAAAAAGTACAGTTGTGTAAGTTTTTACCATAACAGTAGACGTCCTTTTCAGTATTGCAGTATTCATCACATGTGGGATCTTCTGCTAAGGATAGCTCAATATCCGGCCAGCATACCAAAGCATTTATAGCCTTCCCAGCAACATTCATCAGGCGCATGCCCTCCACACCGGTGCAGGCCATAAAAGTGATGAATTCACACTGAACACTCAGAACTGAAGTGACCCAGGAGAACTACAACTCCTCCAAGAAAAAGAAGACCATATGGATTCAGGAGGAAAAAATAAGAGCAATAGGGCAAGAAAGGCAAAGACCCCTTAGCTAGCAAAGTGTTTTCAACAGAAAAATAAGAGAAAAGGGGAAAGGAGAGAAGGACTGAATACTGCAACAGTGAAAAGAAGGACATCTACTGTTATATTAAGATCTTACTATGTCCTTTCTTATCACTGTTGCCACATTCATTACATGTGGCAGATTACCAAAGCTACTGTAAAGGATGTCAGAATGAAGGCACAGAGGAACCCTTGACAAACCCATGAGGATAGCCCTGGCAAACCCTGCCCTGGTCCTGGAAATGAGATCCAACTTACAACGTTAAGTAAAAGTGTGCATAGAGGACCAAGTAGCAGCCTCTAGCATGATTCTAGTATCCAGACCCTTGAAGAAAGCTCCAGAAGAGACTACTGCTCTCACAGAATGAACTCAAACTGAAGCAGAAAGCTATTCACCATGAAGGAATAAAAAAAAATGACCTTAGAAATCTAGGAGGAGATGGTTTGCTTAGAAACCATGAAACCCAGTGCCCTGGTGTGAAAAGGGCAAAAAGCTGCTTAGAATTGCAAGTAATCCATATAATATTTGGATAAGACACAGACTATGTAAATCCAAGGTGTGAAGAACCTTCTCACTAGCAGATTGTGTAGAAGGAAAAAAAGGAAGGGAGCTGGATAGATTGGTTAAGGGAGAGCTCATTGACCACCTTGGACGTAAATGATGGATTACTACACAGACATACCCTGTCTCTATGAAAAGTCAAAAAGGGAGGACCTGCCATCAGAGCCTGAAATTCAGGAACTCTCTTGGCAGTCAATAAATCACCCTCTATAGAAATCAAATTTGTGGGTCACATTTGGATGAACTGTTAGGCGTGCAAGGGACCTAGTGGTCATTAGTTTACTATACACCTGTGGATCTATGAAGAGCCACCAACAAAACAGTCTTCAAGGCAAAATGCTGCAAGGAGGAAAATGAAGTGGGCTTGAAAGTAGCCTGTGTCAGTTTTTCAAGGACAAAATTAAGATTGCAAATGGAAGGAATACGTTTCTGATGTGAAGGACGTTTTTTTTAGGAATTGTTTGATGTCAAAATGAGAGGCCAATGGTGGATTTAAGGGCAGACAAACAGAGGTTGCTGACAAGTGAGCTTTAACCAAAGAAAATGCTAGGCCAGCATGTGGTAGTTCACACAAGTAAGAAAGAACCAGAGGGACTCCCACTGAGAAGGGATCCTGGTGACACTTGAGACATCAAACAGAAAATCTCTTCCATTTAACCACATAGTATTTTCTGGTAGTGGGTTTCCTGGCCTCCTGCAGATCCCTAAGCAAATCCCCAGAAAAGCAGTGTTTTAAATGGATCAAAATCATATCAACCAAGGTGTCAATTGAAGAGAAATACCTCACTGATGTACTATGTCCAAAAACACCTCTCTGTGAAGCATCCATTCATAAAGTTGTGTATTGGACCTGCTCAGAGTCTGTCATAAGGTTATGTTCTGTCAGGTTATCTGATGGTAGATAGCAAAGTCACAGGCCTGAAGGGCTAATCTGCAAGAAGACCAGACTTTGTGCCTCCCCATGTGTTGATGCACCACATGATTGTAATGTCTTTAAAGACCTTTAGAGGGCCTGGAGACCACAGATAACAGAAGGCCTGTAGAGCATGAATGAGCACCCTCATTTCTTTTTTGTTGATGTGAACTGTTGAAGGGTACAAAGACCCTAAACCTTTATAATGTTGGCAGAGGCTCCCCACTCTTGATCCAAGTATCTGTAAACACTTCTTCAGTAGGGGTAGGAGTCTGAAAAGACAGGCCTGGATTGAGGGAGAGCTGCTGAATCCACCAATAAAACTTGAGTTTGAGAAAAGGTAGTGGAGGAACTGGAAACTCCAGAGGGTGTAAATGCTGGAGTGAAAAATGCCTTTAGGTACCTCCGAAGCTTCCTCAAATTAAGCTAGGCAAAATGAAGCATGAGAATAGTAGATGTCATGAACCCCAAGGCTCTGAGAAATTCCCTAGCAAGAATGAGGGAAAGGGGAAGCAGAGAATGAAAGTAAGTAGTTAGAGACAGATCTTTGAGAGAAGGGAGAGAGGCCAATATAGGGATGGCTTGGATTCTGCAACCCAGAAAATTTGATCTTGAGAAGCAGCCAGAACTAACCTCTTGAGAATGATAATGAATACCAGACTGCATAGAAGGAACATGGTGACATTTAGATCCTGAAGTAGCCTGGATTGGGAGGGAACCTGAAGAAGCAGGTCTTCCAGATATGAGAATATCTGGATTCCCTGAAGCCTGCAAAAGGCTATGACAGGGGCCAGACATTTGAATACCCTTGGGGCCATAGAAAGAACAAAGGATAAAGCAGAGAACTGAAAATAAGAGGAAGAAACAGAGAAACCTAAACATTTCTTGGAGAGAGGGTGAATGGGAATATGAAGGTGTGTGTCCTGTAAGTCTATGGAGACAAGAAATGTCTGTAGAAAGAAGAGAGGGAAGAGTCTGAAGGAAAAGCATCCAGAAAGGAGGAGTCTTTAGAAAGTTGTTGAGAAAGGAGAGGTTTGGGGTAGGTCTGCATGACTCCTCTTTCCTAGGAACCAGAAACTTCCTGGAGTAAAACCCTGTTCCTCATTGTAACTCCAGAACAGGTTGGATGGTTCCCTGAACCAACAGACCCTGCACAATCACAGAACATGAGGAAGATAATCTGGAGGAGGTAGAGGATGATTTCCATACCACATAATAACCATGATGGATAATGGAAAGTACCCAGGGGTCTGAAGTAATCTGTTTCCAGACAGGCAAAAACAGAAGGCTTGAGAGAAAGGGGAGCCTTGCCAAGAGGAGGGGAAGAAAATATGTCAGATGGAAGCAGATTTGTCCTGAAAAGTTGGCTTTTGAGTCTTTGAAGTCTGGGTGGGTTCATCATAAAATATGTGCTTAGGAACCCTTTTCTCCTTAGAAGGCTAATGAGGTTGCCTACAGACAATGGCAGATTTAGAAGTGCAGTTTCTCTGAATTTGAGGATTGGAAAAACACATTTTTTTGGCCCTTTATAACTTTAACCTTACCCTTGTCTTTTAGAGTTTTAAACAGGTCAGCAACAGTACCAAAAAAATTTTGGTTGTCCAATGGAGCAGAGGAGCATGGTCTTAACATCGGGTAAGGCCTGGAGGTGAAGCCAACAGTACCTCCTCATAACTGAACCTAAAGCAGCAGCTCTAGAAGATGCATCAGTTGCATCACAACTATATTTGACAGAGTGATACCCAAAGCAGCAATGGATGCACGATACAATGAAAGTCAGCGTCCACGATAAAACTCTTTAATAGACCAAGCGATACAGGTAGAACAATGATAAACAATGATTAAGTGCTTTCATCCACATAAAAGTGGACTTCATCAGAATACTGTACATTAACCATAGTCTGTTATTTAAAAACTTTTTGGCGACAATTCCGCCATTAACAAAAATTTAAAGATGCATAGTACCATTAAAAAATGTACTAAAACACTACATATGTGCACAAATCAACGCAAATAATATATCGTATGCTCTATATAAAATTCATAACACTGTCATATTCAATATTGCTAACTGACCATACCGTATAGTCAGCAATATATTCTAATCAATTCTAATGTATTCATCGTAATTGCATATTTTGTAAAATGAAAATAAAAACTATATACTTGATCAGTATATGCTATTATATATATATAATGTATGATACGTTGTATAAAATCAACCTGATAGTGACCCTATCCTGTTGTACATTTATAACTTCTCTAATCAGTCTAACTATGATGTAAAAGTAACCACTGTATTAACGTAACTCTAGAATGGGTTTGATGGTAATATATTCATTAAGACCTGGTTCTCTAGCAGAATCGGTTAATATCTGCCAAATTATTTCCTTTTTACTTAACTGAGCTTTCAGATTGCCTCCTCTGGGATCTACTTTAATCTGATCAACAATTCCAAATTTAAATGAATGTGTACTATCATGTATGGATATATGTCTATATAATGCATTTTTATTATCTTTACTCTTAATTCTATAGAAGTGATCATAAATTCTTTTTTTGAGTTGGTGTTCAGTTTTTCCTATGTAAAAGCTAGGACGTGATACATTTAGCAAGGTGTATCACATTTCTGCTGTTACAATTTCCATATCTAAAATGAACCCTTGTCTTGGTTACATTATCTAATATTATCTCCTTTGCATCCAGAATAAATTTTAAATTTTTGTAAATGGCAGAATTGGCGCCAAAAAGTTTTTAAATAACGGACTACGGTTAACATACAATATTTTGATCAAGTCCACTTTTATGTGGATGAAAGTGCTTAATCATTGTTTATCATTGTTCCACCTGTATCGCTTGGTCTATTAAAGAAGAGTTTTATCGTGGACACTGACTTTCATTGTATCATGCATCCATTGCTGCTTTGGGTATCAGTTTATTTTGTGTATTTCTGCAGTCGGTAGCTGACACCGTGAGTTTTACCTTATATTTGATAGAGTGGCAGACTACCTGTGAAGTGGAATTCAAGAAGGAAATGGTAGCAGTCTTGCTTTTGGAATCAGGAAGGTCTGACAAGACCCTCCCAAGTTGAGACAAAAAGGCCAGAATATACCTGGTTATATGGGACTGATAGTTTATGGCTCTGAAGGCCAGAATAGCAGAACTATAAATGTTTCCCAAGCCTTTCCATAGCTAAACCTTTTTTATCAGAAAGAAGAAGTTTGGAAAAGGATAAAAGCTTACTTGGCCTGTCAGCAGAAACAGAGACCACAGCAGGGTCAGATAGACACATGTAAAGGTACTTAACGGCCTCAGGCACCTTATAAAAGTAGTTAAGCTTCTTGGGGGCTAGGGTTGGGAAGCAGGAACCAAACTAGCTAGCTGCGAACATATCCAACAAAGCATCCAATACAGGGGGAACAGCAGAAGACTTGGGAGATTCCATTTGTAACAGCTCATAATGCCTCTTTTGAATGTCAGAGTGCTGGGAGCAATCTCAATTAAAATGTTCTGTCATGTGAAACAGTGTCCCCAAAAGACAACTCCTCAAAGAAAGAATCAGGAGTCAAGGAATCCTCTTACACTAACCTATATTCTAATAAAGTGATTTGTGAGGAACAGGCCAAAGATTAATTTCTTAAATCCAGCTCCTCATCTGAGGAATACAATTCCCAAGTCTTTTTGGCTGGAGTACAAGACCAAAGAGAAGCAGGAACAGATAATCTCAGAGGGGGCTTCAAGGCCGTTAGGGCATTGAACTAACCCTGGGTAAAGTGCTGCCATTTTTTCTGAGGATCTTTAGCAGTGGAAGGAATATGTTTGGTTTCTTTTTTTAGTGGGTCATCAGCTTTGACCAACCTGGGGGCTTAGAGCCATGCCTAAACTCAATAAGGGTACCTGGAACTTATTCTCCAACAAGAATTTGGGAATACCCCTAGGCCTTTTGGAAATAATCAGCCATGGCTCCCCATCAATGTCCATGACAGACATTTATGCAGCTTCACAGGATGTGCGAGAAGCCGGTTCCATACCAGACTGTGACAGGATCACAGCAGAGGAAACTGGTGTCAGCATTGCATGGTCTTCATCCACCTTCAGAAAGTTGTCCAGTGGAGGCTGGACAGTAGCATATTGAGACCGAGACTTTTTAGTCTTTTTTTTTTTTTTTTTTTTAGAGATTGCTGTACCTCAGGACAGGTAGATTCAGCCATGGTTCCCTGAGTCAAAAGCTTGAGACACTGGTTCTCAAGGCAGATGGACAAAGACAGATGACTGCAAAGAGTTTTTGGAACAAAGGCCTGACAAATTACATATCGAGTATGGTCATGCATAGCACCTATGCAGGACAAACACTTTTCGTGACAATCTTTATGGGGAATCTGTCTACCACCCTGACATTTTTCCTTCCTGGATGGCATGAACTCTCAGTAAACAAAGAGGAAAAAGGAAAAGGAAAAACCACAGTAAGGCACTTATCTGTAAATGGCTTGGTAGGAGCCAGCTCAGCGAAAGGCATTCAGACCAATGTTCAACTGCAGTGTTCAGACTGGTGGCAATGAAGTTTGTGGTATTGAGTGTGCATATATCACCTTTATGCCCTACTCCTGACATATTATGATGGGAGGATGTAAAGGCTTTGGTATACCGGCCTGATGCTGAGTTATCCTTGGCAGGATATCACACATGTTGAATACTGCAACTCTGATGAGGAAGGATTTAAACCAGAAAGCAACAGTGCAACATTTAAAGGAGGGGTGCGTACAACAAAGGTGAAGTGGGCAAGAAAGGTGCTGCAGTAACAGACGTGAAAGATGTAAAAGCCAAGTTCAGAAGCAGCAGGAAACAAATACTCATGACCCAGCCTGAGGTTAAGTGGAGTATCAAGTTGCAAACTCGTTATAAATTTCAGACAGATCTGTAAAGGAGCAGTGGAGATAAAAGGGGAAAATGTCTCACAATTTAGACTTGTGGAAGGAAAGAGTAATGATATCTTTGAATAGTGGAAAGGATGAAAAAGTGTAAGCAGTTAGAAGCTATTTGAGGGGGAGTAAATAATTAAGCTAACTCAAAAGAAAAGTTTGCTAAATCAGAATTTAAGAATAAAGATGTACTGCATGTAAGAAGCTGTCATTTTATGTGAGACAATAGATTTTGCCAATTTCAGTGCATAGTACTAACTGGTCACATCTTAGATTGGCAGTATTTGGGGCCATCTTGGAACACTGCTACTGATTACTTTGTGAGACAGGATAATCAGCTGTTGTTCAGAAAACTCAAATTATTACTGCCTAGTAGAAAGATATATTTTGACTGGCTGTTTCAATTCTCTGTTTTTTGAGATATATATATATGGATCTACTTCACAATGCCGAAATTTCAGAATGCCGGCACCATATGACTGACATCCAAAATCTCAACATTGTAAGTAGACCATGTAAAAGGAAAATAAAATTTCCTTTCAACTACTAGCAGGGGTGCTATGCTCCCCTGCACCCCCCCCCCCGTAACTTTAATATACCAACTCCGAGATCACACTACAGTGCAGGAATGGAAATCTTTCCATTTCGCACTATAATGAGATGCCGATTCTGCATTATCAGCATTCCAAATGTCGATCATATGGTGTCGGCATTCTGAAGTGTCGGCAACATCAGGTAGACCCATATATATATATATATATATATATATATATATATATATATATATATATATATATATATTTATATACATACACACACATATATACATATATATATATATATACACACACATATATACATACACACACACACACACATACATACATATACACAAATAACTTTGGTTTGTGCACTGTGGCACTCCACACTTCCCTGCTGTAGTTGATGCTGAATAGCTGGTTAGTTCTTCTCAGTAATCACTGCTACATTGACTGGACAAACATGTTGAGTGTTTGGCCTCTAGTATACCCACTGAATGTTTCATTGTAGCTGTATTGTTGAAAGCTGCAATTGGTGGTGTAAAGCTGCTACCATTTGGTAGTTGAGGATTTCATTGCTATGGAATTACCTGTAGGTTGAGTACATTTGTTAGTTGTGTTCTCCACCTCAGTGTTACCTGTTGAGCAGACTCCTTTCTGCTGCAGTAGTTGCTGTACCATCTGTGTTGCTCTCACACAGTGTATGCACGACTGTGCTAGTCTTGCTTTTAGCTTAGAATTAGCTGTGCTTTCACTTAGCTAAGCTTTCCTTCTTCACACTACATCTAGCCAGGCTACAAACAGTACGTCTTAAGCACTTAAACCAAACTAAATACAAGACCACCTAGACAGAATTGAAAGGGGATGTAAACATGCCTGTATCCTATCTACTAACAGCATTAAAGCACATCATACTTTCAGGCAGTGTAGGAACTGCCGTATGCTCACAGATAATGAACTTATACTAGACATCAATCAGTGAGAGCTGCAAATATCTATACAATGTGGAGGCATTCCTCTTTCCCAGTATGATAGCTTGCAGGCATCACACACTACCACCATCACAAAAGTCCCTACCAAAGCCTCCAAGGAATAAGATGACAGTCTCAAGATATATCTATCACCACATCAATAACATGCTCCTACACAGTAAAAGGTCACGAGAAAGTAGTCTAAAAACTGTCTAATACCTTAAACTCCATGAGTAAAAACATTCATGCCTTAGTAATCAGTGACTACTGTCAGGCACACTTACTCCATACTTACAAGGCTAGACAAAGTCAATGTTACAGTTAGTTGTCTTTTTGAGCTTGACATCACCAGGGCTCTAAAGTCCCTTTCACCAGACAAATATAATTATGTTAGTGGTGGTCCATGTGGGTGTGAATGGCTTGCGATGCATAACCCTGTGTGACAATCTGAGACATGATGTATCTCACCATGCATGTGTCCAGTGCAAAAAAGACACTGGTACTGAGTGGAATCCTTCCTTTTCCAAGAATGATGCCTGTATATGCAGAAAAGATGGATGGCTTCAACAATTAGTTTAGCAGTTGGTGTCATTCTTACTGGGTCCAGTATGCATCAGCATGAGATGAGACTGACCATCCAATTTGCTTCGCCAAGGATGGCCTTAGTCTCGTTTCATGTCTTCAGCATACTGGATAAAGCCCTCTACTGCTGTCATAGTACCTCTTTTAGGTACAGCCCAGGTAATGTACATCCAACATAGCAATTAGTAATTAAATTAGACCATATCAAGGTGACTCTTCCCAATGTCAGAAGACTTAAATTACCCAATCTTGAAACTTTCCTGCAACTTAAACACATACACACTTGTGTAGCTTATGAGACCTGGTTTCAGTGTAAAAAGAACACTCCTTCCATACCTGTGTTTTGGGTCTGCCACACACCCAAGAGTTGATGGAAACTGCACTGGCATTTCCACATTTGTCAAGGAATACACCACCTCTAGATTGATTTCATGAAATGTACAAACCGATCTCACTGAATTCCAACTTAACTTGAACAAGACAAAACTTATTCCTGTTACAGGATAACATCCATGTCCCATGATGACTATGAAAGATTCCTAAATGTACTTAAGGAATTACCTATTACAAAATATGTTTTTATAATGGGACATTTTAACTACCCTTAATAAAATGGATCACCTACATCTCCAAAGGTGGGTATGTTCAGAAATTCTTTAACATAACTAAAAATTCTTTGAAACTGACCGGTAACAAATGAACTAGACGACATAACATTCTTTTTTTTTTAAACCAAAAACATCCTTCTTGAATTAATCGCTTATGACATAAGCAATCATACATTTATATAACTATAATGTTTAGAATTGAAATGGGCCTATATGAAGCTGGGTCTGATGGGGTCTTTACCATCTTTATGTATTACACCACAGCTTTCTTCCAGGATGTTGGTGCTTCTTTCTTTTAAAATACTGTTAAACAAAACCTTTCAGATCTTTATCACTTTCTATCCTCCAAGCTTCCAAACTTCCACTGGAATACCATATATTCCTGGAAACTTTCCTGTAGATTGGTTATGCATCACCACTTTTGTATAATCTCCTCCTATCCTAACTGGTAGTACTTGAGCCTCATCTACCTCTAACCATGGCATATTAATTCTTTCATAAACATTTTCATTTGCTCTTTTTATTGGTTTCCACATCTCTGTACATTTTATGAAAATATGTTTATAGCAAAGTATTTCTAATACTTATACAGGATATCTGGTTATTTTCCTTGTTGTAGGCTCCCTAAACTTGGCAATAACCCTTTCTACTTTATGTTGCCTGAAAGCCTTTGTGCTCTAGAGTTATTAAAACAGTTGCTTTATCAGCAATCTTTCTATACTTGTGCATTTTATCAAGGTATTCCCTGATTTTCTGTTTAGTATTCTGCAGCTGCACTTCTTGTTCGGTTAGATTTCACCCTATTCTGCAGTATTTTAACCGTTTAGGTCCTTCTAAACAATTGTTGTGACTTTTTACCATCTCTTTTATTTCTACCTTACGTTTAAACTGCTTTTTCATTCTACCCCACCTCCCGATTACCTAGCATCTATTTATACGGTATTACATTGGGTTGAAACAGCTAGGCTTAAAATGACCTCTGGGCCGATAGCCTAGTAATATCAATGATCCTGGTTACATTTTCTGAAGAAAATATCTTCCTTAATAACTCCTGAATAATTTCCACTAGCCATTCCTTACATTTCTCTCTGTTTAACAGGTAGGTGGGGAAGTCTCATTAGCCTCTATTTTTATTTTAGTTACTATTGGCACATGATTTTAAATAGTTATTGGATGTATATCAAAACTTTCAGTTAAATGCACATGTTCCTGTGAAATAATTTGTCTAGCCTAGCCCAGTTTTTGTATCTTGGAGAATAATATGCAAATTATTTTACTTCCATACACTTCTTCAAACATCAACCGTTTTTTTGTTATATTTTCCCCTTCTAGGCCTCCCAGATACATCCTCATTGTTACAAATCAAATTCCAGTCCCCACCTGTCTAAAGCAGATTATTTCTCCCAGAATTTTCTTAAACTCCATTACAGCAGTTTTAAGTGGAATATAAACACATGCCAGCATAATCCTCTTCTGTTGCCAGTAGCCCCTGTAGCAATTAATATAAGTACTCTCCTTTTCGTTTGTCCCAGATTTTCCACTGAATAACCATCCTGAAATATTTTCTTTATCAAATTCACAAGCTCAGTTCTTTATAAATGTCTATCCTCTAGCATAGCTATTTACACTTTGCTTTTTTAATATAGTTCACTACTCTTTCGTTTTGTATGCATCTGTGAGCCCATTCACATTAAATATGGAAAGTGTTGTCATTACAAGACGTTAATAGGTTCATAGGTTGGTACTAGGCTATCGGCCCTAGGGCCTATGCAAGCCTAGCCATAACAATTCCCTGGATAATTCTTCCTACAATATTTACTTCTCTGGACCCCAATCTAGCAGGGCGACGGACATGATCCCCGGGGTGAATTTCCTATCTCTCATCCAATCATCAAGGTTCCTTTTGAAGATGCCAATGAGGCACTCTGCTTGACATGTATGGGCAGTCTAGTCCACAGTATGGGGAGTCTCTGGGTCAGGAACCTATCCCTCCAGCATGTTTTGTTCATTGTGATGACAAGGTTTAGATCCCTGGAGCATGTCCACCAGCTCAGGGTTTGACATGGCCTTGTATGTTAAGTAGAGATCGCCTCTGAGTAGACGATATGCCACAGAGTATAGCTGGAGTTTTTTTTTTAGACTGTCAGCTTATGGCATCTGCTTTAGGCCTGTGATTCTTTTAGTAAGGTATTTCTGTGGCCTTTCCAGCTGTTGCAGATGTCTTGTGAGGTACATACCAAACGGGCATTATACTCTATAATGGGTCTAATGAGGGATGAGTACAGTGTGACAATGACCTCCTTTTTTCTGGATGAAAAGCCCTTAGTGATGAGGTTGAGGTGTGCCACATAGAAGGATTTCCTGACTGTTGTGGCGATGTGGTTATCGAAAGTGAGACCACTGTCCACCTGTGTCCCTAAGTCTCTCATCACAATTTCGATGTTTAGTATCCTGCCACCTATGTGGTAATTCATGGGTACATATTTTTTTACAAAGGGGATAACTATACATTTCTTGGAATTAAGCTTGAGCCCATGGCTCTGGCACCAGGCATCTGTTTCTGTAAGGCCCTTTTGTAGAATATCCACATCATTTGGGGATTCAATAATGGCTCCCAGTTTGCAGTCATCTGCAAACTTTGTTAGCCAGAGTCCCTTGGTATTGGCCTGTACTTCAGAGAAGTAGATGCCAAACAAGAGTGGTCCCAGGACTGAACCCTGAGGTACTCCACTTGTCTGGAGCTGGATTTGGAGTCAGCTACTTTTACAGTCTGGGTTCTGTCAGTAAGCCAGTTGGCAACCCATCGAGTGACGTAGGGATTTATGCCCAGCTTAGTAAGTTTATCTATGATTCCAGAGTGGGGGATGGTGTCGAAGGCCTTGGCAAGATCCAAATAGGCTGTGTGGACCACCTTACCCTCGTCCACAGCTCTGGAGACCAATTCGAAGAAATCAATCAGATTCAGGAGACAAGATCGGCCCTTCACAAACCCAAACTGGGTGGGGTCCAGTGTTTGAAGGTTGCCAAAGTCTTTGTTTATAAGTTCCATGCCCTTGCAGACTAGGCTTGTCAGACTGATGGGACGGTAGTTCCCAGGACCCAAGGCGGATCCTCCCTTGTGGAGCAGGATAACTGTAGCTGTGTGCCACTCAGTGGGCACGAAGCCTGAGGTGGTGCTATGATTAAACATGACACTTAGGTGAGGTGCCAGTTCATTTTGTAGTTCATGTAGTACGCAGCTTGGGATGTCATCTGGTCCCATGGATGCTGTATTCTTGGAGAGTGCGGTTTCTACCTGTGTGGCCATGATTACCAGAATTTGGCAATCTTTTGGTATTGAAATGGGCCCTTTAGGGGGTGAGAGGGGGGTGAAGTTGGCACTAAATCGATCTGCCTGGATACTGGCAATATCCTTGGGATCAGTATATTTAATGCCATTCTGTTGTAGCTCAGAGAAGGTCTGAGCATTGTCATTTAGATTCTTGGCATAACTACAGAATGCCTTGTGGTTGTCTTTGGAATCTTTGGCAATTTTATTTTCATAACTAGCTTTTGAGGATTTTATGAGGAATCTCAGCTTCTTACTGAGGCTGGTGAGGGAGTTTTTTGCATCCTGGGATTTTCCTCTTTTCTGCAACAGTTTCTTCCTTCTGTTGTATAGTTTGTTTATAGCAGGGGATGACCAGATTGGCTTCCTTTTTTTGGAGAAGAGCATCTTGGTTCTATTTGGGATGGCACGATTCATGCATGAGTGGATGTGCTCATACAGTGCCTTAGTGTAGGATTCTGCAATCGAATTTCCAGATCCCGTCTGTGTGGGTGTCATGAAGTTTGTCACTTCTGACTTTAGTAGCATGAAGTTGGCTTTGGAGAAGTTTTTTAAGGAGGTTGCCTTACTGGGGGGTGGGGGTGAGATGTGGATGTCAAGGGTGATTTACTTATGGTCAGACCTGACCAATGAGGGGATGACCACTGGTGTGGAGCATCTATCTCCCATGTTGGTAATGACCAGGACTAGGATATTGGAGCACCTGGTGGGACAATGGATTAGTTGATCCAGGGCGTTGGAATTTATGAATTCCAAGAACCGTTGGGAAAAGGAGTTGGTACCAGAGTAGTTTTCCCAGTTAATGGCAGGGTAGTTGAAATCACCCAGTATTAGGGTGTTTGGTTGTATCTTAATATTTTCCAGTATGTTTAGATAGATGTAGCGAGAATCTTGGGGCATGGTGGGGGATCTGTAGCAAGCTACAATTTGGATTGTAGTCTTACCTAGTGTTAGTTGCACCTGGAGAATTTCAGATGCATTGTGTTGGGCAACTAGCCTGGAGATGTGAATATCCTTGGTGAATATGGACACTCCTCCACCTTTAGTGTTTCGGTCTTGGTTTTGTGGCCGAAAAGTGTGGTAAGAATTGCAGCCTGGTATTGCAGGGGTGCTCTCTGGAACCTTGAACCAGGTCTCAGTTACTGCATAGATATTCATGTTCTCCATTTTTAAGAGAGTGCCTCGAGAGAGTGCATTTTGAGGTTTAGACTTCTAGCATTGAGTAGCATTACCTTCAGATTTTGCATGTTTGTATCTGTTACGGTGGTGGTTTTATCCTTTGAACCTTGCCTAAAAAAGGCACTACAGGGGTGGCAAGAGCTTTTGCCAGTAACCTGAACCCCAGGGGTGACAGGTGCAAACCATCTCTGGCAAAGCATCATGGTTTGTCGATCATGTCTTCCCAGGCAGACAAATACTGGATCCCCTTTGAATGACACCAGAAGCTTAGCCAATTGTTGAAGTCAATCATTTTGTCCTTATACTGTGGTATCATTCTGGGTGAAGGCAGGATGCTACTGAGGGCTAGGGTCATACCTGCCTGGGTCACATGATCCAAGAGCTCTTCCATGTCTCTTTTCATGTAGTCCAGGGAGGTACATTTCAAGTCATTCACTCCGGCATGGACAATGACAGAATCGAATTTGTACTTGTTGTGGAGTGACTTGAGTGCATGCATTATGTGGCGGATCCTGGCACTTGACAGGCAGCTGACTGTAATTTTCTCCTTGTTCAGCCTGGTGAGTGGGACATCAAGTGTGCCTGACTCGAGAGTCACCTATGACTAAAGTGTTGGGTACATTGTCTTGCCTTAGGGGCTGTTGTTGGGTGGCACACTGGTGTTGTGTGCTATGTGTCACTTTGGTTGTGACTGGTGTTTGTTTGCGTTTCAGCTTCGAAGGTCCTTGCTGCTTGGGCAGGTTAATGTTAAGGGCCTCCGCATATGTGGGCTTAGTGTTGCGGGTTTTGAAAGGCTATGAGTTGCTTGAGGTGTATTGCAGGTGTTAACCTTCTCCCTCTTGACTGTCTAGCACAATCTTGGCCGGAGAGAGCTTTGCTTCCAGTTTGGCTATGTAAGTGCATCTCTCGCAGGTTGTATTGTTGGGTGGTAGGAGGAGAGGATTGTCTGTGTACATGAGGCAGTTGCCGCATTGCCCCAGTATGCCAAGATTCACCAGGTGGACAGGCGAAATCACCAGAAGCTGACCCTTGGACATGCCTGTTTAGGTTTTTTTTTTGTAAAGTTTAAGAGCTATTTTCCCTTACCTTTGCAAGGTACATTGCAATTATAGGCTGTTTAGTGCCTATGATTAATTTCTCCTTATTGACAAGGAGAGCTGAGTGCTTGCATCAGTTTCAGGCTTCCTAGTGCTTTCCAGCAGGTTCTAGAGCAAGTGCTAGTCACAGGGGTTCAGATTTTAGTGCTACTACTGAGAAACCAGCTAGTTCTAAGGGAAAATTTGAAGAGCAGACTTTCTGGCACCCGGAATAGTTTAACTGTAGCCTCGCAGTGCTGCACGATGCGAAAAAGAAAGTTGAAAGGGATAGAAATCAGCCCAAAAAGGCTAATTACAATTTCAAAGCTGGAAACCACTCCTCTAGTGTTAGGATAGGCAGTACAATGCTCACCAGTCCCTCTGGTAAGCAGTAGGACTTCCCTCTACCACAGCAAGGTCTGGATAGCTCTGACCACAGAAAATAAAGTCCTGAGACAAGCAAAGCCTGGGATATGGACTGGCTAGGAAAGGTGGGAAATGAGCAAACAAGATAGTATTTTTTTTTTGTTGAAACAGGCTAAACAATGCAATAATACAGTAAATAAACACAGACAAGGCTAACACACGTGTGTGTAGTCCTAAACAGTAAATGCAATTAAAACTCTACAAAATTAGCAATTTAAAACGTTTTAAATGAAGCAAGGCAAGTGCACAACTGAAAAATAATTTAAGAGGCAATAATACAGCTGAATAAGTAGCTAGTCTACATATACAGAGAAGTCTATATATACAGAAAAGCAGCTAAAACACACAAACAATTCAGATGCAGTGCAACCTAGAGCACTTGAGTTGTAGCAATATTAAGGCAATTACAGTTATAATAAATGCTCTAAAATATACTCTATTTCCAAAATGTTTGAGAAGCACAGTCAGAACACAAGGAGATTCAGGCAATTTTTTTTGAAAGGGAAAAAGGAGAAACAGAAGGCCTTATCAAATGTTCTCTCTGTATTAGGTAGAATGAGCTAATGACACTAGACTGGGAGGAGTGTCCCAGATCAGATTTACAGTAGGGGCGGGCATCTGCAAAGCCACCAAGTATAACAGCAAGACACCAACAGGAAGGGAGGGTGGGGGCAATACTAAAGTTATTAGCCTACAGACAGTAATCTCTACAGAAAGCCAGAAAATGAGAGTTTTTAAACAGATAAAGGAGCAATGAGAGTCTACAGAATGCTTTTAACTGCAAACAAATCAGTTACCCATGCATATTAGTTAATAGCAATAAAATATACTAAAAAACTATGCAGCAGGCAATAAAAAGTGCTATATATAAATTGCTAGAAACAATAATCAGTATAAATAATCCAAAAAAACAATACTTATATATCTCAGTTCAGAGTTGTAGTCAACACCTCTCCTCCACTCTGCTCAGTGTGTATAGACAGAAATCCTCTCAAAGTTAGGGCTTAAACACCAGAAGATACAACCTTAAGACAACTTTTTTTTTAAACACAAAAGAACCAACCCCCACTAGCCAGCAGCCAATTAACACAATCTAGCCAAGGTAAAGAAAGGCTTCTGCTAATTCAAGATGGCCTGTTCATGTGCTTTGAACAATCACTGTAGAAACAAACAAGCCCAGAGCCAGCAAATCTGAACTAGGACAATACTAAAGCTATTAGCCTACAGACAGTAAGCACCACAGAAAACCACAAAATTAGAGCTTTTAAACAGATAAAGGAGCAATGAGACTCTACAGAATGCTTTTAACTGCAAACAAATCAGTTACCCGTGCAGATTAGTTAATAGCAATAAAATACACTAAAAAACTATGCAGCAGGCAAGTGCTATATATAAATTGCTAGAAACAATAATCAGTATAAATAATCCAAAAAAACAATACTTATATATCTCAGTTCAGAGTTGTAGTCAACACCTCTCCTCCACTCTGCTCAGTGTGTATAGACAGAAATCCTCTCAAAGTTAGGGCTTAAATACCAGAAGATACAACCTTAAGACAACTTTTTTTTTAAACACAAAAGAACCAACCCCCACTAGCCAGCAGCCAATTAACACAATCTAGCCAAGGTAAAGAAAGGCTTCTGCTAATTCAAGATGGCCTGTTCATGTGCTTTGAACAATCACTGTAGAAACAAACAAGCCCAGAGCCAGCAAATCTGAACTAGGACAATACTAAAGCTATTAGCCTACAGACAGTAAGCACCACAGAAAACCACAAAATTAGAGCTTTTAAACAGATAAAGGAGCAATGAGACTCTACAGAATGCTTTTAACTGCAAACAAATCAGTTACCCGTGCAGATTAGTTAATAGCAATAAAATACACTAAAAAACTATGCAGCAGGCAAGTGCTATATATAAATTGCTAGAAACAATAATCAGTATAAATAATCCAAAAAAACAGGATACTTATATATCTCTGCTCATAGTTGTAGTCAACACCTCTCCTCCACTCTGTTCAGTGTGTATACTTTACGTCTAGTTTCAGCTTTTGTGTTACATGCATGCACTAATGTTTGGCGGGTTGATCTTTTTATACAGTTGTCTCATCATATCCATTTGAACCTATATGTCACATCTGACAAGATCTTTTCATTTTAATGAAATCCTAACACCACCCCCCCAAAAAAACACACGGATTCCAGAACACTCACATAAGCTATTAACTTAATAAAACACAAAACTATGTACATCTTCAAATAATGAAGGCTAACCCTCATAATAGGAACAACTGTCCCAGACTGACAGCTATACTCACAGGCTTGAGCTGACCTATAATAAAGACTATCCATGCTAAGACGCATGGTACAGCCTGTGCTTCTATTTACACTTAACGTTGTCTGTTTTTGTCTTATCTTTACTTTTCTCCCAGATGTAGAAAACAACTTGAATGCTTTCAGAAAACATCTTTTAGCTATTGAAAGAAAAAAGTAATTTGTTTTTATTGCCCTTATCAGCTTGTCTTTAGAGAAACATGAAAACCAGATATACAGTTGCCTTTGACTACAAGGTTCTCATGTTTCACACATTTGCTAAAGGAAAACTTTTTATTACATGCAATGTTCTTTTATTTACTTGCTTATCCTTACAGTCTGTTGCTAGATCACACCAAGGGCCTTAATCTAGTCACTCCCCTATGCAAAAGTAACAAAAAACATATCAGTTTTACTGATACTGTGCTCTTTTGTCCAGGTTTTCTTCCATTTTTACACTGCAGTGCTTACATTTCTTAAAACTGTATAAAAAGAAAGGAAAAAAGGTCACCTGTTTACTTTAGTATCCCTATCGCACATACAAAATAACTGAAAAAATTTTTACTTTATAACATGCAGTATATGCCATGTATTGCAAAAATATTAAGAATAAAACCTGTTTTATTTACAATTATCTATATCCTGCCTCTTCCCCCCCTTAGTGTTCTTCCAAACATTAAATGACATGAAGTATGGCATATACTTTGGAGTGCCCTACATGTTTAACATAGCCAAAAATGTCCAATATTTCCAAATTTTCTTTTGCTGACATATTGATAAGGGGGGTGGGCACTATAACTTTTGAGGTAATGAATTATTCTAGCAAGATGTTTGGAAGTATTGCAATATTCAGAAACTTAATATTGCATATAGAGGCTTAGATTTGAATTTGATTATCTTCTGCAAGATTTTATTGCATATAATTTAGGAGTTCCTGCAAGTGAAGGATCCAGTTATTCTAATGAATTCTGGGGGTGCCTAATGTCAATAAGTATATGGAGGACCCACCCATTCAGATCTATAGTTGTTGGCCATTATTCTAACTCTTATCCCTTGGCTGTATATATTGATAGGCTATTCATATGTATGTGCTTAAAGATTCATGGGATTTTTTAGGAAGATTAAATTATAATTTGTAGAGCAGAGATGTGGCCTTTCTAACTATTGATGTGGTGAACTTATTTACTTGTATTCCACAGAATGAGGGGGTTTGAATTATTTCATTTCATCATGGCTTATAATTTTTTTTTTTTTACCTAGTACTGAAACTGGACTAATTATTGAGCTGACGAGCATTGTTTTGAACAATACTTTTATTTATTTAGAAGGTGGTATCTACAAAAAATTAAAGGAGTTGCTATGGGGGCCATATGAGCCTTACTTTTTGCCAATTTAGTATTGAGAAGATAGGAAACAAATATGTTTAGTAGCCCCTTCTATGATTATTGTAAACTATATTTGAGGAATTTAGATATCTTCATTTTGTGGTCCAGAAGAGAAGGCCCAGGACTTCATTAATTATCTTCAAAAATGCAGCACATTTGTTTTGAGATTCACATTTAATTTTGAGAAGGATATGATTATTTAGATACCACCATTACCACCAAAAATACAGGATTCACTTCAAATTGTACTGAAAACCCACTTTTAGCAAGGAGTATCTACACTGTAATAGCCACCATCTTTTAACATACAATAAATGCCTGGTCATGGGACAGTTCATTAGGTTAGCTAAAATGGTACCTGACCTTTCAGTTGATAATATTGAAAAGGAAAGAATGTTCAATATGCTCCCTGACAGAGGTTACCCTCATAAAATGATACAGTAAATTTGTGGTGAGGTGTGTATAGCTTGGGGACTAAATATAAACCCTTGTTGGGTACTGGCATTGTAAATAATGTAAATTTAAAATACTAAAGCCACAAAGTCTAAATCTTTTCAAAGATATTTTGCATTACAATACGACTAAGGATCACGTTTAGGTTTATTTTATATAACTGGAATAAGACCAACATCCATACTGACAAACCCTTGACTGTAAAGGAAACAAGAAAATGTGGTTGAGGATATATATATATATATATATATATATATATATATATATATATATATTATTTTTTAAGGTACCTTGCTTATATTGGAAAGTGTTGCTTCCATTAAATTACAGAATGGCAATTGTGGAGCGATGGAATTAGCATACCTTGTTAAATGTTGAGGTTGACCAACATTTTATAGGTTCACAGGTGTGTACTAGGCTAATAGCCCTGGATCCTTTACAAGCCTAGCCCATAGAAGTGCCCTGGCAATGTGCCGCCCGACATTAGTTTCCAATGCCTCTATCAAGTAGAGCCATTGGAGTGATCCCCGGGGTGAACTTTCTATTACCCATCCACTCATCAAAATTTCTCTTGAAGAGGGACAGTGAGGTGCTCTGCTTGACATGTATAGGAAGTCTATTTCAGAGCATGGGCAGTCTCTGGGTGAGGAACCTGTCCCTCCAGCATGTTCTGTTGATTGTGGTAATGAGGCTGAGGTCTCTGGAGCATGTGGTGCAGAGAGATTGGGATTTATTTAGATATAGCATTTCTAACAGATCTGATCAGACATGGCTTTGTAAGTCAAGCAGAGAGCACCTCTACGTAGGTGATATGAGACAGAAAATAGCTGGAGTCTTAAGTCTGCCCATGTAGGACATGTGCTTAATGCCTAGGATCCTCTTTGTGATGTACTTCTGTGGCCTCTCCAGCTGTTGCAAGTGTCTAGTGAGGTACATGCCAAATGGGGCATTATACTCCATGACTGGTCCAATGCGGGAAGAGTAGAGAGAGATGATGACCTCTTTCTTCCTGGATGCAAAACCCTTGTAATGAGATATGTGACATAGGACTTTCTGACCACAGTGGCAATGTGGTGGTCGGAGAGGTTGCTGTCAACTTGCGTCCCCAGATCTCTTATAATGCCTTCAGTATTCAGTGGGCTCCCATTGATGTGGTAATTAGTGAGAACGGAGTTTTTACCAAAGGGGATGACGGCACATTTTTTGGCATTAAGCTTAAGGCCACGGCTTTGACACCAGTCACTGGTCTCAGTGAGGCCTTTCTGTAGGATGTCTGCATCACTTGGGGAGTTAATAATGGCTCCCAGCTTGCAGTTGCCTGTGAACTTGGTCAATCAGAGTCCCTTCGTGTATGCATGATCTTCTGAGTAGATGCAGAACAGAAGAGGACCCAAGACCGATCCCTGTGGGATTCCACTCATGAAAGGTCATCAGTCTGACTTGGAGTCCACTACTTTCACACTGAGTGTTGTATCTGTGAGACAATTTGCAACCCACCTAGAGATATAGCGGTTGATGCCTAGTTTGGTGAGTTTATCAATAATTCCTGAGTGAGGAATGGTATCAAAGGCCTTGGCCGGATAAAGGTAGGCTGTATGCACTGCCTTACCTTCATCCACAGCCCTGGTGACTGACTCAAAGAAATCAACCAGGTTGAGCAGGTGTGATCTCCTTTCACAAACCCAAATTGCATGGGGTGTAGAGTTTGGAGATTTCCTATATCTTTGTTAATCAGGTCCATGATGATGCACTCCATAGCTTTATATATCAGACTAGTCAGGTTAATGGGGCAATAATTCCCAGGGTCTGTAGTTGTTCCCCCATTTATAGAGAGGGATAACTGTAGCAATGTACCATTCGGTAGGGACAAAGCCTGAGGTGAGGCTATGACTGAACAGATCACACAGATGTGGTGGCAGTTCACGTAGAACACAACCAGAGATATTATTGGGTCCCATGGAAGCTGTATTCTTGGCCTTGGACAATGCAGCTTTAACCTGTGCTGCAGTAATGCTGGGTGCCTGGCATTCTACTGGTATTGTGATTGGTCCTTTGGGGGGTTAAAGTTGGCACTGAATCTGTTGGCCAGTATGCTGGCAATATTTGTTGGCTCAGTATAGGAGGTACCATTGTGCAGTAACTCAAAGCAAATCTGGGTATTGCCGTGGAGGTTCTTGATATAGCTATAGAAGGCTATGTGGATAAAATGGAGAGCAATTTAGTGGGGCAGCAACTCTTTTTTGTTCTTTTAAAGTCCTTGGCAAATTGTACTGTGGATAAAATGGAGGGATCATTAAGGAAGGGTATCTATGAACATTAGTATGATATTAAGTGCAGTATTAGTAATGCATTGTACAAACATACCACTGAATGTTCCAAATTAAAAAAAAATAAATAAACATGATTTGGTATATTGGAGAATGTTAGTGTAGCCATAGGAGTATTGCATAGGAGACTAAACTTGAGTATAAAGAGTTGTGGTGGCAGTTCAGACTTCATGCCATTTCTACACCAGAACTGAATAGTATGTGATGTTTTGGGTGTTTAGGTGTATTTGTTGATGTGTTTTATAATATTTATTTGAGAAGCATTTTTATGTGCAACATATGAAATAAAAACTATATTGTTATACAGTATGTTCACATTAACTCATTATTTAATGAGTTGATTACATTTTTGTTTGGCAATGGAGAATTTTTTTAATACAAATGTATTTAGCTTTTTTTATTGTAGTATGCCTTTAAAATGTTGAATGTTTATTTTATTAGGCTTTTTGGGCAGTACATAAATTTAGTGGGGCAGCAACTCATTTTTTGTTCTTTTGAAGTCCTTGGCAAACTGTATTGTGAGGGAAAAGCACTTAATTATTGGTGATTTTATATTTTTCACAAAAGTGGATTTTAGGTGCATGTGGAATTAAATTTATGTTAAACACCACAATATAACTAAGAAACAATTCCAAGGCGACTGCAATCACAATGTGACCTTTTAATGACCAGTGATGTGATGACAAAACTGACAACACAAAATTGTAATAGCAGCAAGGCACGAACATATATTTTGTACACACTAAGCGGTTTCACCCATCTAATCCGTGGGTTTCATCAGAGTAAACCTGCTTTGAAAACACATTTCCTTATTAAGGTATTCTCATTAAAAATTCTCCAATCAGCTTGAAGCTATCTTTGAGTCATTCATAATATAATTAATACATGTCAATTAAAATAAACACCTCCTATCTTATAAAACCATTGCATATAATATGTATGCAGTGATGTATAAATATATTTATAAAAATGTATAAATATATATATATATATGTATCTTTATAAACATTTAAAATCAATATAAATGCTTTAGATATTTACACAAATACTTAATATAAATATATATAAAATACATATTTTCAAAAGTTAAAACATTGAAAACCTTGAAAGTATGTATAAAATGTAATGTTTTGTTTTGTTAAAATATACACTTAACATAAAAACAAACATCTGGTAAACTATAATACAGTTTCTATCCATCAATGTCCAAGATGTAACAATAGTTAACCATTCAAATAAGATAAGATTTACATTTAAGAATACTGGAGATGGAAACATGTTCGTTAATGCCTGGCAAATTACAGGCATTCAACTTAAGTTGCCATAGGCATTCCTTTACCTCTAATAAGTTTTTCACATCACCACCCCTATCTATGTTTTGTGGTATTCTATCAATTATAAAAAATATAAACCTTTTAAAATCTGGGCATTTCGTACTGTGTATATACAAAGAATTAGTAGTTTTTTTTATTTCTAATATCCCTAATGTGTTCAGTAATACGATTTCTTAACTTTCTAATGGTTTTACCTAGATAAAATGCTTGACATGATAAACATGTAGCTAGGTATACAACCATTTTTGTATTACAATTAGCAAACCCAAACGGACACTTTATGGATTATAATTATGTATCATGACGTAAGGACCATCATTAACAAATTTACATGTTCTACAAAACCCACACTTACTCATTCTTGAACTGTTGTATAATTGTGCGTTATTGTTGTTTTCAAAATACTCTTTTAAGTTCCTTCCTATACTGTATGTGACACGGTGAATTCCCAACAATTCGTAATACTTCTGATTTGTTACTGAACACAGTCATCCATACATCCTTCAATTTGTTAACTATGGCATCAGAAGCATCGTTAAATGGTATTATTAATACTTCCTTTTTATTACCAGATGATTCCTTTGAAATATTATAACCAAATTTTAGTATAGGTTTGAATGTACGATTTCTTTTGAACAACATTTCATTCTTTAAATCTGTTAACAGTTGCATAGGATAGCCCCTATCAATAAACATTCCAATAAGTTTGTCAATCTCAATATTAAAATTGTTGTCATCACTTATAATGTGGGACAGCCTAACCATTTGTCCCTTCACCAAATTCTTTTTTTGAAAATAGGGATGACAACTGTTATAGTGTAAGAAGGAATTTGAATATGTCTTTTTCCTAAATATATTGGATCCAATCCCCTCTTCACTTAAATCAAACAAAATATCCAAATATTCACAGTTATTCCTGTAAATGTGGTGTGTAAACCTTAGAAAAGAGGTAATTGTTTCAAGATATGCTAAAAACTGTGCAATTTCTTCCTCTTTCCCATTCCACAAGATTAAAATATCATCTAAAAACCTCAAATATAAAGTAATATTTGACCAGAACTTGGAGGTGAAAATTTGCTGTTTCCCAATGTGCCAGAACTAAGTTTGCATAAATAGGTGCACATCTGGCCCCCATAGCTACTCCTGATTTTTGCCTATAAAACTCCCCTTCCATGCTAAAATAATTGTTTGTTAATACCATCTCCATCATCTCAGTTATCACTTGGCATTTTTCCAAATTCATGTCACTAAAGGCCAGTATGCTGGCTAGAAACATGGCTAAACCCAGCTCGTGCGGTATTACAGAAAATAAGTTCATAACGTCAATTGTTAGCATAATGGTGTCTTTGTTGATGAGGGCCACGTGTTCCTTAATCACATTTAAACAATGCCAAGAATCTTTTAGAATGTGCGGCAACTTTAGTAGTGTTTTTTTACAATTCACATCAATATAATGTGCTATAGCCTCTACCTTAGAACCCTTCTCAGAAACTATAGGTCTAAAAGGTGGATTGGCAATGTTCTTGTGCACCTTGGGTATACCAAACACAGTTGGTGTAGTAGGAAATTCTACAATCAAATAATCCTACTCTTCCTTGTTAATGCTACCCTCCATTAACAACTCATAAAGTTGCCAATCCACCTTTGTATATGCTCTGCACATTTCGAATTTTGACACCTTTTCATATGTGTCACTATCACTCAACATGTTGTACATCTTGCTTAAATAATCATTTTTCATCATAACAACTAGCCCCCTCCCTTATCTGGCTTCATAATTCTATATTGGTTGGAGTTTGTCAATTCCTTTAGACAAAACCTCTCTGCTGTTGTCAAATTGTCATCCATTTTAATGGGATTTTTTAAAACCCTTCTGATTCCAACATCACATAACATCTCAAACATATATATATATATATCTGGGTTTTGTGGAGGTATAAATGTGCTACTTCTTTTCAACTTCAAACAACCAAGGTCCGGTTCAATCACATTATTAACATTACCAGAAAAGAACAATTGACATTATCAACTTATTTTCTGTAATACCGCATGAGCTGGGTTTAGCCATGTTTCAAGCCAGCATACTGGCCTTTAGTGACATGAATTTGGAAAAATGCCAAGTGATAACTGAGATGGTATTAACAAACAATTATTTTAGCATGAAAGGGGAGTTTTATAGGCAAAAATCAGAAGTAGCTATGGGGGCCAGATGTGCACCTATTTATGCAAACTTAGTTCTGGCACATTGGGAAACACAGCAAATTTTCACCTCCAAGTTCTGGTCAAATATTACTTTATATTTGAGGTTTTTAGATGATATTTTAATCTCGTGGAATGGGAAAGAGGAAGAAATTGCACAGTTTTTAGCATATCTTGAAACAACTACCTCTTTTCTAAGGTTTACACATCACATTTACAGGAATAACTGTGAATATTTGGATATTTTGTTTGATTTAATTGAAGAGGGGATTGGATCCAATATATTTAGGAAAAAGACATATTCAAATTCCTTCTTACACTATAACAGTTGTCATCCCTACTTTCAAAAAAATAATTTGGTGAAGGGACAAATGGTTAGGCTGTCCCACATTATAAGTGATGACAACAATTTTAATATTGAGATTGACAAACTTATTGGAATGTTTATTGATAGGGGCTATCCTATGCAACTGTTAACAGATTTAAAGAATGAAATGTTGTTCAAATGAAATCGTACATTCAAACCTATACTAAAATTTGGTTATAATATTTCAAAGGAATCATCTGGTAATAAAAGGGAAGCATTAATAATACCATTTAACGAGGCTTCTGATGCCATAGTTAACACATTGAAGGATGTATGGATGACTGTGTTCAGTAACAAATCAGAAGTATTACGAATTGCAGTTCAAGAATGAGTAATTGTGGGTTTTGTAGAACATGTAAATTTGTTAATGATGGTCCTTACGTCATGATACATAATTATAATAGATCCATAAAGTTTCTGGGGTTTGCTAATTGTAATACAAAAATGGTTGTATACCTAGCTACATGTTTATCATGTCAAGCATTTTATGTAGGTAAAACCATAAGAAAGTTAAGAAATCGTATTACTGAACACATTAGGGATATTAGAAATAAAAAAACTACTAATTCTTTGTATATACACAGTACGAAATGCCCAGATTTTAAAAGGTTTATATTTTTTATAATTAATAGAATACCACAAAACATAGATAGGGGTGGTGATGTGAAAAACATATTAGAGGTAAAGGAATGCCTATGGCAACTTGGGTTGAATCCCTGTAATATGCCAGGCATTAACGAACATGTTTCCATCTCCAGAATTCTTAAATGTAAATCTTAACTTATTTGAATGGTTAACTATTGTTACATCTTGGACATTGATGGATAGAAACTGTATTATAGGTTACCAAGTGTTTGTTTTTATGTTAAGTGTATATTTTAACTAAACAAAACATTACATTTTATACATACTTTCAAGGTTTTCAATGTTTTAACTTTTGAAAGAATATGTATTTTATATATATTTATATTAAGTATTTGTGTAAATATCTAAAGCATTTATATTGATTTTAAGTGTTTATAAAGATACATATATATATTTATACATTTTTATAAATATATTTATACATCACTGCATACATATTATATGCAATGGTTTTATAAGATAGGAGGCGTTTATTTTAATTAACATGTATTAATTATATTATGAATGACTCAAAGATAGCTTCAAGCTGATTGGAGAATTTTTAATGAGAATACCTTAATAAGGAAATGTGTTTTCAAAGCAGGTTTACTCTGATGAAACCCACGGATTAGATGGGTGAAAGCACTTGGTGTGTACAAAATATATGTTCGTGCCACGCTGCTATTACAATTTTGTGTTGTCAGTTTTGTCATCACATCACTGGTTATTAAAAGGTCACATCGTGATTGAAATTAAATTTATGTATTCGATGTCCTGAACCACATCCTGTGTGCCACTCCAATTTTTTGTTTTGACCTTGGTTCTCAGCATTTTCCATGCACCACAGCTTTTTTTCTTATGGTTATTGTTTTTTAAGTTTTATTGATGCTTTTTTATCTAACCATTTTTTTCAATTTAATTTTTAACTGCTGGGAATGCAACACTTTTATGCATTTTGGACACAGATATTGAAATGAATGTTAATATGTGGTTAGTTTAACAAATTGTGATTTATAGTTCTCTATTTAATTGATGTTTTAAAATTTATCTTCAGACGAAAGTGCTATGTGAATGGATAACAGCACTTAGTTGTGAGGTTACCTTCTCTGAGATTTTTAGATTTCAGTATATGGTTTTGCTCTTAGTTTTCTTGTTTTCCTCCAAGTTTCCAATGCTGCACAATCATGAGGGCTTATAGTTGTCATTTTTACTATTTAAAGTTCCTGACCTTATTATCTGTCATAAAGACATTTACCTAATGCTTTATTTATAAAGGACTCAGACAATTTGACAATGTTAACTGTGGCTTCTTTGGCCCCCTGGAACCTAAGAGTTGTCATTTTTCCTATAAATCCTCTTTGAATATTCAGTTCCAATAGAAAATGGTCACTTTCAGTTTTTATAATAAGTTTACTTCCATTATGAAATATTGTTAATCTCAAAACTACATCTATGGAACAGAAAGGTACATGGATTTTTTTTTTTTTTTTTTATAACATTTAACAAAACTATGCAATGAAAGTTATGTACTCACCATAAGGATGAATATGTGTTGTCACTTTTCATCCTTTTTCAACACATGGGTATCAGATCAGACTTTAGACACTTTTTTTTTTTTTTTTAAGACTTAGGATACATAGCTCAGGCTCTTCCCCTTACCCATAAAATACCCTCCAATATCAATTACTACTACAGATTGAGTTTGCCAACCTATCCCAAAAGAAAAAAAAAGTCAAAAATAATATATAATTTTTTGGTTTACTACTGGAATTTTGAATCCGCTTCAATCGACCATTTAGAATGTTGACCCAAAATGTGGAATTCAGAAGAATGCTGAAAAGTAAACCAAAGCAAAAATGAATACATTGACAACCATGGTTTGATGTATTCAACATAGGAAGTGACGTCACACCTACTGCTATGCACATTAACATTCCATTAAGCAGTACAGTCAATGGTACTTTAATTCTATTTTGCAGGGGGGCTACACCCCCTGCACATTAAATATACCAAATCTGAGATCACACTACAGTGAGGAAATGGGCTAATTTCCATTTCATCACTGAACACAATCCCCCTTGTACAATGTTGAACCCAAATGCTCAATGTACAGTACTTGTTCGCTGTAGTGTAGTCAATTCATTTGGGTTCAACATCCTGCCAACTTGAAAACTGCAAGTTGACCACATGCCGGTCGACCAATGCAGTTTCAAAGTTTTCAGTGTAAACCATATTCTTTTACAACAGAGATATAAGCAGAAAAACAAAAAGGGATGGAGAAAATATGCTTGCTCTGGACCTGCAAGAGTGTGAAGTCCTGTACTATAGGCAAATTGTAAGATCATACCTGAAGACAAAAGGTAGAGTCTTCTATGAAATGGAATAGGAAAAAGGGAAAAGTTGACCATTGTTATGGTGAGTACATAACTTTTCTATCTGTTGTCTTTTCCATCCATTCCTCAGCTGGTGGTCTTTACTGGAAGGATATTCTGAAGGACCACAGAAATGAAAGCTACCCTATCCATGGGAAATCCAGTTTGTAATGAGAGATTATGGTATGAACATTAGACCTAGTGGCAGCAGCACAAATGTCATTAATTTAAGTTCTGAAAAAAGAAGGCACAAGATGGAGAGACTTTATGGAATGTGTCTTCTGATGCCTCAGTAGAGTCAAACCTTTATCCTTATAATCTTGGGAAATACAGTTAGCCAACCATCATGCTAAGGTCACCCTTATTAAATTTATGGAAGAAGACTGGTAAATTAATGGTTTGACTGAGTGCAGATTCTAAAGCTACTTCAGGAAGAAAGGCTGAGTTTTTATGTAAAAAAAAACACCTTGTTCTTGTGAAAAATATACAGAGGTTGACAAGACTGATATGGGAGCTGAAAAGGGATTTAAATGTCTATTGGAAGACAAATGGTAATCCTTTTCCATTTACCTTTGTAAATCTTCCTGGTTGAAGCTTGCTTTTGTCCACTGATTAGTCATCGTGGGAACTTGAGAAACTAAGTGGTCAACTACAAAGCCCAAATGCCTGGATGAAGCATTCTGGATCGATGAGAAAGTATGCATTCAGATCCAGCACCCAAGGTGGGTGTGCCAGATAAGAATGACTGTGCCCTTTCATTGTAATGCTTTCTGTAGGAACTTCAGAATTAGGGGAGTCAAAGGACATGCATATAAAAGAGAGGGTCAATTGTGGATTAAAGCATCTCAGTTTCTCTTCCCCTGGGGGAATCAGAGCAAAGAATCTAATGCAACTTGAAATGATAGGAGAAGCAAAAAGATTGCAGAATGTTTGGTCCCACTAACAAAAAATGTGCTTCACCACTGCTGGATTGAGAGACGATTCATGATATAGTAGATCAGACCTGCTTAACTTGTCCACTAGAATGCTGGACTTCCCTGGTATGTGCATTTTTTTTAGAAATCAGTTGAAAGTTATCGCTCACTGCCACATTCTCATTGCTTTTTGACACAAAGGGTAGAAGTGTGTTCCCCCTGTTAATGTACCAGATCACTGACATGTCCATTGGAGAGATCACCCCTAGAGGAAGGACTTCCTAAAAGGCCTGCAATGCTAGGAGGACTACCCTCATCTCTAAGACACTGATGTGAAGACTGGCCTCTGATGCCTTGAATCATCTTCCTTATGCAATCCCCTCAACCCTAGTTGGGAAGCATCCATGGTCACCATATCTTTGGGAAAGGGGGGATAAAGGGGTAACCCTGAGACACTTCAAAAGACTGAAACAGCCAAATTACATGATCTCTGCAAATGTTGGTAAGGCATACTGGAAAGGTCACAGTCTGACACCTGATGGGCCACTGGACTGCTATTATCCATTGCAACACATTCCTATAAAGTTTTGCCAAGGGAACCAAAGTAATAGTGGCTGCCACTGATTCCAGCAGTTTTAGGACTAATCTGGCAGATGGAGTTAGATGAGAGAGAAAGTGTAGAGTCTGAATCCATAGGGTGGATAACCTGCTGTGTTGTAGCCTTGCTATTTGAATAGTAGTGTTCAACTGTGCACCTATGAACTCCAGAGTTTGTACTAGGGAAAGTTGGAATTTGTCATGGCTCACTGTAATTCTTGGCTGGAGCAAAGCTGAAGCAGACAGTTTCTGGACCAGACCAGGACAAGCTTGGTAGCAACACTTAAGAGCCAGTCTAGAAATGGGAACACCAGGAGCCCTAGCAGTTTGAAATGAGCTGCAACCACTGCCATACATTTGGTGAACACTCAGAGGACTGTGGTGAGACCAAAGGGTAAGGTCATGAATTTGAAATGACTGGCTTCCAGCCAGAAGTAAAGAAACTTCTAGAGTGGCTGTCTGTTCTGATGGGATAGTCCACATCCTAGAGATCTATCAATTACATCCAATCATCCTTCCTTAGAAAAAGGATGGACTGTAGCTTGGCCATTCAGAACTTCGAATGTTTGACATCTTGATTCAGATGACTGAGGTCCAAAATTGGCCTAAAGTCCCTGTTCTTTTTTGGCACTAAAAATTTTTTAATAAGTCTGGAAGCCTTGCTGGTACAGTGGGAACTCCTGGGTGACATTTTTCCTGCAACTTTTCAATTTCTAGCACAGCTGCTTTCCTTTGAGAGGGTGGAACATTGGGGAGTGTCTTTACTGGCAGTGATGAATAGAGAAAGGGAATGCAATAGCCTCTAGTAATGACTGTCCACACTCAGACATCTTTGGTGATGGAAGTCCATTCTTGTAGCTTAGAGATACCCCCCCCCAACTGCCTCCAGAGTGCAGCAGTCAGGCAACTGTTCCAAGATCACTGATAAGGCTTCTTGGTGAAAGGACCTCTGAAGACTTGATTCTGTGGACCTCAACTGCCAAAAGGGTGACATCTACCATTAGAATCATCTCCCTCTGGATCAGGGAGTGTCTTGGGAGAACCCCCTGCAAGTTTTGTAACCCTTCTTTTTTTACCCACTTTCTGGTTTCTAGAAAAAGTCCTCTGGGAAATTGAAAACTGAACAACTATGGCAGAGAGGGTTTACCCATCCTTTTTTCTCCTGTACAGTGGGTGTTTGACCTTTGCACTGAATAACATTGGACTGTCAAAGGGAGCACTGATAAAAGACATCTCAAAAGGTTAAGTAAAATCACACAAGTGCATCCAGGCATGTTTCCTGATGGTGATGCCTGTGCCTGCAGCTCTGGAAACCCTCTCCTTTGCATTGGAAATCAACCGCATGGAGGTGTTCAAAAGGGACTGCAGTGTGGCCAGTTGTGAATCCATGTTTTTCCCACTACTGTAGACATGGACCCAGAGACAGACTTGTAGAGTTCTTTTTTCAAGTCCCTCTGAAAACATGTCATATGTGCCAATTCAGTGATCTTACAGCAAAGCTAGATGATGCATAAACAGGCTTCCTACTTCCAAAATCTGTCCAAAGACCCTAGACTCTATTAGGGGGGGTGGAAAGATGAGCTCTCCTCAAACTTTCTTTAGTGGCTGGAGGTGTTACCGCAGCATCCACTGTCAACCTTTGCTCCAGTGAGCACAGTCTTTTGGAGTGACTAGGTATTTGTCAGTTTTTTTGAGGATTGGTTCTGCAGCAGTAGGTTCCTTCCATGCTCAACAAAAGATTAAGTCTACCATCTCAGCCAGGGGAACCACTCAGGAAGTAGCTGAGCTGGTACTAACAGCCTCAAGAAAAAAGGATTCCTCCTGAGAAGGGGCTTTGGAAGACCAACCTATCTGTCTGAAAAGCTTGAGAATCTCCCAAATGAGACATCCTCAAGGGGCGATCTTGGGGGACCTCTACCCTTCATCAAAATCCATGCCTTCTGTCAAAGACTCCTGTGGGGAGTCAATGTGGTCCTGTTACACTTATGCATCAGAGGAGACTCCATTGGGGGGGGGATGTTCCTGACAAGATTTAGAAACCAGAGGGGAGTCCTAAATGAGGACAGTTTCAAGACTAGTGTGAACCAGCTATCCCAATGGTATAAACTGTGTAGGATCAGGAGTCAGGGCTTACAGTTGTGGAGTGGGTGGAACCAAAAGGGGTAAGGATTTTTGGTCTCCTGTCTTGGAGAGGGCTCTCTCAAGTGCCTCAAAGGCAGATGTCAAAGGGGAATTCAAGACAACTATGGTAGGAGATGAAGATACCACAGCAGACTGACCACAGGCACCTTCTCAACCCTGATCGGAGGCCTAAGCTGCAGTCAAGCCATCTAGCACTGATGCTCTGAGGGGAATAAATGACTGACAACTTTGAAGTTGAACCCCTACCCCTAGACCTGGCACTGAAGCTTAGACACTGAGCTCTGTGTGGCATCAAGGAAATTGGAGTCAGCTGGATCAGAGAAGATACTGGAGTCAAGACCACCAATAACTTCAGATCCAACACCGACTGTCCTGGAAATCTCGGATCCAAGGTTTCCGAAACCAGATGGTGGATCAGAGAAGGAGCAGTCATTGGCAATGGTGAAGATTCACAGCTCATGGGTCCAATGAGAGAAAGAGATGGCAGAACTCCCAAATGAATATGAATCCTGAGGAATTTCTTCATCATTCTATCCACATCAGCCTCTGGTACACCTAAAGGCAGAAGATGTAGGAGAAGTTCTAGAAGCCTTGCATGCCAGTGTCTCTTGGGGGAAATGAAGAATTCAGTGTAGGGGTGCTCCAGGGGAAAATCTCTGCTCCCTTCTGCTCCCTTCAATGAGGAATTATGGACCAGACAGAGGTCAGATCCAATGGCTTAGACAGTTTTGTTGACAGAACCAATAACACTGCCAAAGGACAGTGGTTGCAGGGGATCATTCCCTTACTTCTTTGGCCTTCTCCTTAAGCTTATGACTCTTGTTCCCCTTGTCTGAATGCTTCTTCCCAGCTGGGGATGCTCCAAAGTAGAAGCAGCAGGTTTTGCCAATTATATTTGGGGGAATGAGATCCTTCAAAACAGACTTATTTTCAACTGCAAAGTGCCCAAACGCCATACAAATGGCACAACTTTCCTCGAAGTGAGAAGCCCCTAAGCAATCTACACATTTAGCATGAGAATCAGAATTTGGCATGTTACGGCCACAAGATACACATTTCATAAATCCTGTAGATTTGCCATAATAGTAATAATCAAACACAAGCAATAAAAAACAAGATCAGCAGAAAAACATTCAGAATACTACCAATGATGATATACAAATACCCTCAACAAAAGGACAAGGGCACAAGCCAAAAATGCCATAATAAGCAGGAAAGAGCACACTTGAGGAGCTAGAAAGGATAAAGACAAATGGCTTTGTATATACATAGACTTATTTTTTGGTAAGGGAAGCAGATAGAAAAGATAAACATACACAATATATGAGTAGCCAATAACCGAAAAGGTCTGAAGTGAAATAAGGCAAAGCACTTATCTGGTTGGCCTGAGCCAATAACCCACATCTGTTCTCAAAGAGTGGCAAAGGAGACCTAAGATAATGTTGGGGACTGTGGGTAAGGGGAGAAGCCTGTGCTATGGATTTTAAGTCTTAAAGTGGCTGAAGTTGTATCCGAGACCACTCAGTTGATGAATGGAAGGAAAAGACATCATCAGACCTTTGGATTCTTGTAGGTAGAGTTCTTCAAGCAACTCTTATAACAACTTGCATCTGTCCTTGCAATGAAATCACTAGTTGACTACTTAATCCATTCATCCACAGGGGTCTACAAGAAGGAATGTACATTTCTTCTATTTTTGTAATAGAGTCAAACAGTTATTTGTTGCGGAGATATGAATATTTAACTAATCTTGCAAGACGTTAATGTGAACTATGTAACAGTTTACAAGTATTAGTAATAAATTTTGGGGTCATTTTCTTGTTGACCTTAACTAGCATGATACAACTCAACAAAATCTGCCATAATTCTTTGTTTTCTGGAACTGAAAAAATCTCAATCTCAAAGGGTTCAGGGGTCTTTATCATCAGTCATGTTTAATTGAAACTGATGAAATCAAAACCCCCTAATAAATAAAAAATTGGCCTCCTAACTGCAGAGAAGGCTTGCAATAGAAGAAATTATATCTACCTCACAAATACATCTACTTAAATTTCTCGTGCTTAGTCTTTTTTCCCTGTTTTCTCAATGCAACAGTCATTCTGTAAATGCCATGTTTTCTAAATATCTCAACAACCAAGTAGCACAGACAGAACTGCTTTGCCTCATATGAAAGCTTTCTTCTGAATGCACAAATTGATGTGTAAAGTGAGTAGTAAAGATATTGTCAGTTGTTTACAAAATATTAAAACCTTAATAGTTACTATGTTTGATCTGACTTACAAAATCTAGTTCAAGACCCAGAACCTAAAGAATACCACCAATGCAAGAATAGTTTTGTGCTGAAGAATTAGCCATTTGTATTTCTTTAGTAGTTCATATGGTTTCAGAGATATGTACATTTGTTTAAAATGAAGACATTATTTAATTCTATTAAAAAGCTTAAGCTCCACCCACTGGAAGTTGCAGTGCAAACTTCCAGAGCTCCACTGGAGGGAATGAATGAGTCAGCACTAGAGGAACTGCTCACTGATGTCAACATGAATGTGGTAATTCAGTTAAATGATGCCAGTGTTCTTTCCTTAAAAACAGGGTGTATGTTTTTTTGCCACAGCCAAGCACCCTCTACTGAAGATGGAAAGGTGATATTGCAGCTACAAGCATGGTTTGGAGCAGACTGTCTTAAAGTTACACAGGCATGGGAGCATGTGTGTGACATACAGGAGGTGTTATTGCATGCCCTTCTTGTTAAGGATGATTTATCCCCAGTCAGATTTTGTTCCATTATATAAAGCAAATCCTGCTCCAAATGCAGTACATCTTTCTCCTCAGCTCTCATCTAAAAAGAATGAATGGACTTCTTGAGAAAGATAGATGAACATCAGTGTAGATATGGACTAAGAAAAAGGTGACATTCTTTCAGTAACACTACTTAAAAGTTTCATTATTTACACGTTAGAACTGATAGCTGTATACAGTTTTTCTTCACTCTATTTTCCTTACCCCATCCTTGTATTTCAGTTAATTTGAATCACATGCAACTACACCATATTTCAGAGTTCATTAACATCCTGGTTATCAATATTCTCCTAATGTTCTTCTGTTTGTCTTGGACAATTTTATTCTTAGTCCCTTCTATCACAAATTCTCTAAATTAATATTCATATCTTTGTATCCTCAATTTTCCTTCCTTTAGGTTTCCTGTATGATTTTCCCTAAAAATCTTCAGATCAGACCTCAAGTTTAACCACTTCTTCCTTACTTTACACATTATTCTCTTTTTGGTAAGTTTATCTGTATTCGCCCTAAGGGTGTTGATCTAAATAATGACCATCTAACTACAGCTCTGTAGCCCTAGATTGTTGTTCCATCTATAGCTTTGTTATATCCTTTATCTGGATTTCTCTTTTTCCTCTTTGCCTTGGAATGCTTCTTCACAGTACCACCCACACAATTCAAATCTACATTCATGGATGAAAAATCTAATCTTTCCTTAGAGTTGCACTAGTTCTCCCAATTTAGCTTTACAATCACCTTTGCTATACAATAAATTAGATCTGTTCTATTTCACTTAATGTGTTCCAAAATTATCTTAGCAGTAAACTGAGATGTTCACCTGTTGTGCTATGTATGATGCATTTGGTAAGATGCTTCCCTTAGTATTAATTTCTCCTCTATAGAGGTCTTCCTAATTTTCAGTATGCATGTCTTTGCAACTGAGTTCTCACAAACACTTTTTCTGCTCTTATTTTGAAATTTTAACGTTACACAGAAAAACTTTTTACAATGACTGAGGTTAATATAACTAGCGAAAGTGCCAAAAATCTGTATTCCAGCAAGTGTTAAAGTTCCCAGATTCTCTAAAACTCCCAGGAAGGTCATCATCTAACAAGTGCAAATAAATATACCTCATATACTCAGACACTTCCAATTTATTGCTCAGTATTATGACATATATCCTTACAGAGTCTGGCATCCAACTTATTGAAAAGCTTAGAACAACCTTCCTTTACATTCCGTAAACTTACTGAAAAGCTTAGAACAATCTTCCTTTATTTTCTGTATTTCTGCTGTATGTTAACTTAGGTCTTAGACCATCCAAATATTTTAGCAGTGGTTCTTTGTAAAGAAATAATTTAAAATGCTGCACCCATGGGATCACCTACTATTGTTAACTGTTCCCCGATAGTCAATGACATCTTCTTGGTTATTTGAAAAAGAAAACTGGATGGCTTTTATCCATACAAACCTGAAATAATACAACTGAATAAGTTTGTGTTCATTTACATAAGTCCCTGCCTAAATACCTCTGTAACCAGTACTCTAACAAGACCTGTCAGTCTTCCCTATCTCCTGCCTTCTAAACAGGAGTTGCTATGCAGCCCTCCTGCCTGAGAACTATAACCATAAAAAAGATTGGAGTTATCAATAATAATTTTAAGTTTGTAAAGTATACATGAATCTTTTTACAGGTTGACAGCTTCAAAAGGCAGTTTTATAAGCGGTGTTATGGAAGAATTTATTTACTAGTTAATCCTTAGTAACACTGTCACTGAATATCAGCGCACATACTACTGACCTTCAAAAAAAATCCACACAACAAACCAGTCTGAAATGTAGGGACTGCTATTTTCCTAGAATGCTGCAAACCATGTGGTTGTGTGTGTGGGTGGGGGGGTACATGATGTGCTTCCCATATTACAAAGCCACTGATGGTCACTGCAAGGCACCTTACCTGTATGACTAGCACAGATGATTATGCATTAGCAAACCACAGGACAATACTTCCATTGATTCTTCCACCAACACTGTTATATTAAACTTGTTCTGCAGGCTGCACTTATGCCTAGCATCTACTACAGTGTCCAGTTACAACTTCATACCTTTGACCAAGCCTCACAGGCATAGATGGGACCATCAGTAAAAGATTTTGCAGCCAGTCGAGGTAACTTTCAGATTACTCAATGTGTACGCAAATTTAACATATCCCTGACAGACTGTAGACATTTTTCATTTATGAGGGTAAAGCATCAACATACCAAGCAGAAGATAAAAATACCACTTTCAAAGTGCACTCTGATGGTCTTTTGCTGTAGTGATAAGGTCCCAGGCAGTCAATTAGATGCGCAGCTGACACCAATTGCCAGGGACATCACCAAGTTTATCAACTTGAAGTTTTTGCCCTTGATTATTTTTCATTTTTTCCCCGATTCTTGTACCAAAATATTAAGAGCTTTGCTTGGTACTACTGTACTCCTATATTTTGTAGGTCATTAACAAAGGGATTGTTTCTAAGCCAATGATGTCACTGGCCTCCTTCAATCAGCCCTAATAAGGCCAATCATCGAGAATAATGCCCACTTTGGCATGCATCTGTCCAGACACACGTAACAGCTGGAATAGCAACAGAGATACCTAACAAAAAGGATAATAGGCTTAAACAATTTGCCCTACATGGGCAGCCTCAAAGCCCTGCCATGTTACCTAGTCTCTTACATACTGCTAAGAGGTGACTTTTAGCATATAAGGCATCTTTTGCCCAAACAATGATGGACTTACAAATAAGCAAGTCAAACAGCATAAGCAATATTCAGTCCAGTGATCTAACCCTTTTCAGCATCACCAGTCTCTCAGTGGATACCATTGTTCTCTAACAGACTCCACATTCACATAAAGCTAATCACTGTCCAAATTCATGCACAATTTGGATCTACTGATGATGGGTGGTGCAGTGGTGCAGCTTTTAATGTTGTTGCTTCACAGCAAGTGTTTCTCTGGTTGGATTCTTGGCTCGGGTGCCTTCTGTGCGGAGTCTGCATGTCCTGCCTGTATTTTGCGTGGGTTCTCTAGGTACACCAGTTTCTTCCCACATTCCAAGACATGCATCTGGAGAATTTATCCCCAGTCCTCTGCTGAAAATAGGTCCTGTCCTAGTCAACAAATGTTAAACAGGAAATTTTTCACAGGGCTTCATGCTGTACTACTAACAGAGAGAAATATTTCCTGAATGTTTTTAACCTACACTTGGGACTTGTCAAAATACCAAAGATATGGCTCCAGTTATCATTAAAGGTAATACATAGTCCATGAAGGGGGGTAAGCTTAATCTAAACACTGAATGGGAATGATAATTGTAATATTAAAGAAATTTCTATAGGTTTAAAGTGGCCCGCAAAGGCAGTTGAGCCCAATGGGTTATAGTTACACAGCTGTTGCCAGACAAAAAAAAGGTACTTTGTTTATGCGGAATAGCAGGCAGTTCCGCATTAAGCAGAAGTGGCTCTGCTTTGCAATTTATGATTAGCTGATATACCGGCATATGGGCCAATCATAAATTGCAAAGCGGAGGCTGTTTCACCGGGATTTTAACTGGCAGTGTGGGACTCTGGGTTCAGCTGCTGATCCCAGGACAGTTCCACTCCAATAGGGACATCTGGCAACCCTGTATGCCAACATGATTTATTGCTATCACAGAAGCACTAACCTGCTCGTGTAGTGGTCTAAAAGTACTAGTGTTTTTTCATCTGATGAATTCTGTGGCATTGTCATCTGAGTCATACTCAACACCCCCTTATAGACAAAAGGTACTCCTCATATGCTGTTAATGGCTATATTGTGGAGGAGCTCCCACAAATGTTGCTGCAGGCAACTGCATTCTGCCTAGCTTTTGTTCTAGCATGACCCACTGGGCCATTTGCTCTTCATTTGAAAGTGTTGTGCCTCGTGTAAAGTTGTCTACCAAGTGCCTTGATCCCTCATGCTGGAGCATGTTGCAACCCAAAGTCTTTAATGTATGGCCAAAGTTAAACCTGATTCACTCAGGACACTCACACAGAACAGCTTAGCAATAGATTCTGCAAAATTTAGTGTGTTCCATTTTAATTTTCTGCAGTGACTTTTCAATATGTTCTTATATATGTAGTTTTAACATCAAGACAATTCATTTAGTGATATTGCCCTTATTCCTTGTAACCCTTTACAAAGGCCATTAGGTATGAAAATATACAGAGCTGCTAAACATGGCACCTTAAACGTTTCCTCTCCAATGATCCTTAACACTTACTTAAAAAATGCCACATTTGACAAACCTTGCCTGGTATAAACATGCTTCTGATAAGCTGTTGTCACTGAATTGTACTAATCTTGTAGATGTAGTAGCATTTGCCAACTATTAACCTCATCCTTAAATTTCTTTTAATTGGTTCATGCTTTCTCCTGACTGCTGGCTCAGAACAATTTGAAATGGTGGACTTCAGTTTACTGGTATGAGCTGAGGAAGTACCTGTCACGCCTGACAAGCATCCCCCATTCTGAGCAGCAGTGTAACTTCAGATATGACTCCCTGCATAAGTGGAGAGGGGGCCAGGTGGCTTAGTGGGTAGCTCAGGTTCTGAGAGAAGACCTGAAATCTACAGCATGTATATTTTTTTACCTGTAATGTACAAAATTGTAAACAAAATATGATTATGCATTTATAAATAGGTAAAATCAATGAAGGTATATGTCTGTATGACTGACTGCAGTAATGTTCATATTTGTTTGCATATACATACACTGATAGTGAATTTGTAGGAAGTAGTTAACTTTTTTAAAGCATGCAGATACAGTGAATGAATCTTCCATTTACAGTTGCGGGGATAAGTAGGGTCTTACTGTTGTGCAAAAAATGAAAGTTGTGTACTTACCATAATGATAGATCCATGTCTGTCACCATCTGGGTCAATCTTTGGGTTTATCAGATCAGACACCAGCCAAATCCACTAGACTTCAACTCACCAGGTATCACCTTTCTCTACCCACAATCCCCCACTCAGATCAAGTTTGCCCCATCTTAATCTAGCTCCAAAATACATTTCTCACATAAAAGAGGAGAAAGAACTACAAGAAAAAGGGCAGTAACAGAGCACCCCCCCCCACAATCATCATTTACCAAAAAGGCAGGTGTTGAACCAGATGGAGACAGACAACATGGCTCTATCGTTATAGTATGTATATAATTTTTGCATCCGATGACATCTTTGCAGACTTGCTTCAACCTGTGGGACAGAATCCCCAGTCATGTAACAATCCCTTGGAGGATCTACAGAAGGACATTTCTCAACACGATGGAGTCAAAGGAAGCCCTGGACCTAGACTGAATGTCCAGCTTGTAATGAAAAGCAAAGATGTTGTGGCCATCCAAGTAGCTGCTGCTCAAAACTCATCCAAGGAAGTTCTAGAAAAGAAGAACACAGAAGTAGCCATAGCTTTTGTAGAGTAACCCTTAGGTTTACCATGCAAAGTCTTGCCTCTCAACAAGGTATAAGGAAATGAAATACAGTCGGACAACCACTTGAATAATGTCACTTTAGACACAGATCTGCCCAAACTGGGTTTTGAAAAGGAAACAAACAGCTGGCTGGACTTTCTAAAGACTTTTGTCCTGTCCAGGTAAAATCTCAATTGTCTATACACAATCAAGCAATGTAGCAAGTGTTCACCGTTGTCAGAAAAATTAGAATAAAGCACAGGAAGAGAAATACATCTATTCAAATTACTCTTGGAGGCTACACTGGGAAGAAAGGAAAGACTGGTGTGGAGTGAAACCCTACCTTTGTGGAACACAAGATAGAATCTAGAGTAGACGTGTCCAACCTGCGGCCCTCAACCTCTAACTGCAACATCGATGTACGCATACCCCAAAACACTTTTTTTTGTTTTGTGTTTTTCGCTCCCATGACCTGTAACGATAATGTCAGTGTGTGCATGCGCCAAAGCACCTTCCAGTTTTGTTTTTGAGCCAAAAAAGGGTCAGTGTGTTTACGCCATTATTTTTCGCTGAACAATCAGTGTGTGTGTGTTCTCACTGAAGAGGGACTCGTATGGATTTGCCGTTGTTCCCTTTGAAAGGGACAGCAATTACCTGTGTTAATAGGTAAGTACGGAGTGAGTGAGTGCATGCATGAAAGCAGAATTGTGTGCGTGAAAGTAGGAGTGTGTGTGTGTGTGTGTGTGTGCATGAGAGAGAGAGAGAGACGCATGCACAAAGAGGCGAACAATGATCATTCTACCTACTGAACACAAACAAGTTAGCTCACAAATATATCATACATTAAGAGTACACTTTCATTAAATTGCAGCTTTCCTGACAAGGGAGAGTGTTGTACTGAACATGAACTCATACCTCTTAACTGTATGGATTTTCAAAGAATGTCTGGATTTTTGCCTTATCTTCCAATTTGTGTCTTTTGCTTAGGAAAATAAAGTAGTCATCCAAGGCAATGCAGTGCCAGGGAGTAAGAATGAGACAGCAGCCTAGGGTTAATGGGTCAGTAGTGGACTCACTATGTGGGACTGTAGCATATAAAGTTGTATTGTTTTTTCAGACAAACAAAAAAGCACCTAGTACTGTTTTTCATTGGTGGGTTCTAAGCAGTGGTAGATTGGACAACAGTAAGCTTAGCTTTGGCGGATCATCAATACTGGCAAATCAAGTGGGCACAATGTCATTTTTTAAATGTTGGGGATTTTAGTGTGTATGTGTGTGCTTATGTGTTGGGAGTGCTACAACAGTAGATGATTATTAAAGACAGAGACTTACGGACTGTGGAGAATATGTTTCTTTGTTTCAAAACCTAATACTTGGGTATGCATGCCAGAAGTAGATTTTTTAAGACATAGCTTCTTGCCATTTACAGTGGATGGATATTTACATTTAATGGACAATGTATTAGTGTGGGCCTGTGGGGTTCTGAAGGATGCCAAGTCTACCACTGCCAATGTCTTGTAAAGTGACCTGGAAATGGATATTGGGATGTTACTAAAAAATATAGTAAGTGGGCTTAGAAATATAGTTTAATTAAACAAACTGTACTTTCAATTTGCAGGCCATAATTTAATTTATTTCAGGTTGTCCAGATACTGGTAGATTGTATACCATTAGACTTAATTAGGGAGAGCTGTCCTTCTGGGGAAACAAGCAGCCCTAGTTTCAGTGAAAGCTCTGTGGTTGCTTGCAGGTAGGAAGTTGCAGGATGCTGATGCAATGTGTTTTATGTATTATTTTTAATGCATTTGTCATTTCAAAGCATAGTTTTCTTTGATGCAAAAGAAGGCAGGACTGAATGAGCCATATAATGTTTAACTGACAATAATGGGATAGAAAGATTATAAGTGATGTGTAATGTTTGCAGCTACAGTTGTTTCAATGGTGTCTGTGATGCATAACTATTTTTGGGCCTGTGTCCCACTTTTATTTTTCGCTTTGTCCAGATTTCTTGCTGTAAGGTTGAAAGGTATGGTTCCATACTAAATCAGAAGTTGTATTTACCTTGGAAGACTTTTCGGCATAATTATGAAAAACAGAGCCTTTTTAATATCTCTGCTTATTTCCAATATAAACTGCCATGCAACCTTGCAAATAACCTTCTTATTAAGCTACTTTACTTCTTTTGGAATTGACAGGTATGATTCATCTGTTCGGACATAAGCATAGAGTGCTAATGTGACTGATTTCTTGCAGCAGTCTGTGGTTTACATAATCACAATAACTTTTCTGTGTTTCTGGGTGTGTAATCAATTTAACAGTTTTAAAGATGTTTTCCAAAAATAAATAAATAATCCTCTCTACACTTTGAGCTATTGACAAAGTCTGGGAATTTGTTTTTTTCTAAAGCAAAGGTCAGCATTACAGCTCGGTAAACTGTCAGTCTGCGAGTAACTTCTGCACAAATTAAAATGTCTGAATGTCAAATGGCTTTAGATTGGAGGGAAGTTTATTTTTATTTATTTTATTTTATTTTACATTTGTTTACCGGGAAAGTCCGACTGGGCACAGGTCCATTTTCAGCAGAGGCCCGGGGAGAAAAGCTCCAAAAATAACACAAAACAATATAATACATGAGAGAGAGACAGCAAATTATGGATGTAGTACTCATACAATATGTCAGAGATTACATCTCGTAACAGTGAGAATCATTGCGGTACAGAATAAACTTAAAAACATTTTTTTTTTTTACAGTTATAATTACAAGGCAAACATCAATGAGTTAAGTTTTTAGGAGAAAGCTGTTTGTACATAGCTGAAGCTCTGAAACAATCTTTTGGTATGGATTAACCTGGGGATTGACACAAGTTATATGTTTACACCAGTATGTAGCATTATAGTTTATGGTTTTCTTATTGATTTACTTTTTGCCGAGCAGTTGTTTGTTGATTTATTGATGGTCCTTTTGGTGGTGGGAAATTACATGGATGAATCCATTTCTATTATGATTTTTTGTTTTTTCAGATATTTTGACTTCCAGACAATTTCATTCAGTGAGTGGGTGTCATGTGATTACCGAGGTTGCCTATTTTACAAGTAGGGACTTTTTTTTTGTGTGTGTGTGTGTGTGTGTGTGTGTGTGTGTGTGTGAGAGAGAGATTTAATAAGTATACTGAATATAATTTTGCAAATGGAATTCTTAGTTAAACACGCCCCTCTTCTTGGGCAACTAGACTTGAGTAACCGATATTAGATCTTAGCCATCCAGCTGGGAAAGGTTAGTATGTGGATTTTCCATCTGGTTTGATGAAGGCTATGCTACTTACCCAAGGACTACATTTATGGCTATCCATCCAGCCATCATGTTGCAGAGCTACTGTTGCTGAGAGGAGCTTTTTACAGAAGTTGAAGGTTTTTGTGTCAAGAACCTGTCCATAAACAGTGGCTTGTTTATGTT
Source organism: Protopterus annectens (assembly GCF_019279795.1). Classification (NCBI taxonomy): domain Eukaryota; kingdom Metazoa; phylum Chordata; order Ceratodontiformes; family Protopteridae; genus Protopterus; species Protopterus annectens. The sequence goes on along the minus strand of NC_056729.1, from coordinate 629,290,476 downwards.
GCAGTGAAGGCTGTGGTCTTTGTAGTGAGCATTTTAAGTATAACCAGTATTTCTGAAGTAGAGGAAGTCTCTTAAGGCAGGATCTTTCTTAGCCTGGAAAGCAAGCCAATGGTGAAATTTATAGGGGCCAGTGAGAGACAGAGGAAATCAAGAAGCTTTTTAGTCTGTTTAGATAACTAAGTGAACTTAGTCCTTTGACCTTTTTTGGCAGAAATGGTTGTAGTCTTTCTTTTGGCCGGGTGTTTTGCTGAGGCACATGTCAAAAGGGGCATTGCACTCAATAATGGCTCTTGTAAAGGAAGAATACAGGGATGTTATGACCTCTTTGTCCCTGGATGAGATACCCTTACTAATGAATTGGGCCATGTAAAAATCTTTCCTTACAACAGAGACAACGTGGTGGTCAAAAGTCAGGTTTCTATCAACCTGGGAGCCCAAGTACCATACAACTTATTGCATGCTTACAACATTGTTATTAATGTGATATTTTGTGGGGACATCACTCTCTTCAAAGGGGATGATGATGCATTTTTTGGCATTTAACTTGAGGCCCTGTTTCTGGCACCAGTTATTTGTTTGGGTGAGACTCTCTTGTAGCTTATTCAGAATTGTTTTATTAAGTTAGTAATGTGAATTCTTTACTTTATTGCAAATTTGTTGGCTTATTTTTGTGGATTATAGTATTGTAGGACTGCTGATGTTGACATTTTACATAGTTGGACTGCTGGAATGGTTTTCCCAGCGAGAAATGCTAGTGCTGTAGTGAATATCTGTTTATTTGTAAAAAAAAATATATATATATATATATTAACCAAGATGTTAGAGTTAACTGTTAGATTAGAGAATTAGAATTTTAAGGGAAATATTAGGCATTTATTACATTTATTCATTGTTCAAATGCACCTACAGTACAGCCAGGAGATCGACTGTGGTCTTCCTGAGCAACAAAAGAGTTAACTATATGATATATTTTATATGCGGCCCCAGGACCATTTCTGTTCACTCAATGCGGCCCCAGCAAGCCAAAAGGTTGGATACCCCTGATCTAGGGGTAGAATCTAGAGCCTGTTACTTGGAAACTCTAATGCCTGAACTAACAGCCACCAGAAATGAGGATTTCCAAGATAACAGCTTTATGTCTGAAGTACCAGAAGGTTCAAAGGAGAGCCTGCAAGGACTTCCAACAAGAAAAGCAAATAAGGAGGGACAGGATCCTGAATGGGGGCTGTAGAAATGCACCTTTGCGAAATGCCTTGGAAATTTTCAGAGCAGCCAAGGGAGCATCATCACTACCAACATGAAAATTAGAAATACCTGCCAGTTGTACCTTGATCGCAGGAAAACTAGAGCCTGATTTAAACAATTCAGCAAGAAAATCTAGCACAAACTCTAAAGGAGTGGAGAAAAAGTATCAGATTCTCAAGATTCAACCACATTGCAAAATACGTCCATTTACTGGAATGCACCTTGCTAGTAGATAGCTTTTTGGATAAGGACAAAATATGGCCATCAAGGGAACTGGAGAAACCATGCAGTTAACTTGAGGGGGTGCAGATTGGGAGGATTCAGATCCACAGGATGAGAAATGGGATCCAGAACAAAAGGAGGGCATCATAGAAGAGGCCACAGAATGGGGAACCAAACCTGATGAGGCCAGAAGGGAGATATAAGGATCACTGTCACTCTGCAATGGGCTGCCTTCTAAAGAAGATTCATAATCAGGGGAACTGGAGGATAAGCGTATATGAGACACAGGGGCCAAGCAGTCAGAATAACATCCCTGGATGACTACCCCTAAGGAGGGACTAGGGCATAATAGCTGTTGCATTTGGCTGCTGGAGGGGGAAGCAACACTGAGTGCCCCAGAACTGAAAGATCTAAGGAGCAACTCTCTGATTCAGAGACCACTACTGTGCAAGAATATTCCTGCTCAAAATGTCAGCCAGAATCTTTGCCTTCCTAGGATGTGCACCTCAATCAGAAACCACAAAGACAAGATTCCCCATTGCCAAACTGCATGGCCTCTTGACTAAGAGGACAAGAATGTGTTCTGCCCTGCTGGTTCAGATACTATACAACAAACATATTGACTGTGTGGACTAACACCACAACACTGGGGAGGACATCTTAAAAGGCCTGCAATGCAAGCAAGACAGCCCTCATCTCCAGGATATTAATATGAACATTGGCCTCCAAAGACGACCAGGACCCTTGAACCATTCTCCCTTCACAATGCCCTGCCCATCAAAGGGGAGGCATCTGTAGTGACCATGGTCACAGGATGGGGAAGAATAACAGTCTCCCATTGATCACTAAGGGTGACTAACCACCACCAAATCTGATTGTGACACTTGTCAACCTGACAGGAAAGTCCATTGGGTGAATCAAGTAGGACCACTGCACCATGCAAGTTGTGCAGTGGTCCTACTTGACTCACCCAATGGACTTTCCTGTCAGGTTGACAAAGGTGACAGGAACGTCTATTGGGGGAATCAAGTAGGACCACTGCACCATGCAAGTCCATTGCAGAGCCCTCATGTGGTACCTCACTAAAGGGACTAACCCTACTGTAGCTGCCATGTGGCCCAAGAGTTTCAAAATTGCATGAGCTAGAGGTTTTGCAAGGGCAAGCATGGATACTGCCTGGGAGACGGACGGATATTCTGGAGCTTGGCAATCTGGTTGATAGTATCCAATTGGCATCCTATGAATTCTGTCTGCAGAGGTTGTAGACTCTAACCAACAGCTATCCCTAAATGGCCACACAACTGGAGTAAGGTATCCCTGGCCATGAGTAGAGACACTCCCATGGGGCAGTAAAGAGCCAATCATCCAGGTATGGAAAGATCTGAAATCCCTGCAGCCAAAGCCAGGGTGCAACCACTGTGAGGCAATTGCTAAATACTTGGATCCAGTGGTGAGACTGAATATCAGGGCTCTGAACTGGAAATGATCAGCCCCCAACTGGAAGCATATAAAACTTCCTGAAGTGTTGCTCTATTTGGTATGATGGCAGGTGTTCTTGAGGTCCATCAAGCACATCCAATCATCCTTCCTCAGGAAAGGTGGAATGGACTGCACTGTGACCATCTGGAATTTGGTCCACTTCACAAAGGAATTCAAATTGCTCAAAACCAAAAGTGGACTAAGGTCCTTGTGCTTCTTTGGTATCAAAAAGAACCTCACAGAGACTCCAGATCCTACTTGGTCTGGTTGGACCTCTTGGATGACTAATTTGCCATCAGCAATCTCTGACAAGGTGAAACATCTGGTAGATGGTGTGAAAGACCTTTGGAATTTATACAAGGGGAATGGTATAACCTCTAGATAAGACAACACCCACAAGCCTGAGGTGATGGCCTCCTATGCTTCTGGGTGAAGAACCAGGCGACTCCCAACAGCCTCCATAACAATGCAGTCAGGCAACCTTCAGGATCCTGGAAAGGGCCCACAGGAGAAGGTTCAGCTGAAGCTCTGATTTTGCAGACTGCCCCTGCCCCAGAGGCACTACCATACCTCTCAACCACACTGAATTCCTCGGTATTTACTGGTTTTGAGGGTAAAATAATGGGGTGCCACGAATTCCCGAGTGCTCCCTACTATTCCCGATAATTTCTCTTTTTTTTTTTTTAAATCTGCCACCTGAAGTTGTTGCTGGTGATGTCATTGCACAGGGGCGTGCACGATGATGTCAGCTCATTTCCAACTGCCAGCCAATCGGAATTCGGCTGAGGACAGTTTGTGTTTACCTTCTCTACATAAATTCGTACATTTATTTGGGGATTGACCGTTGGTAAGCAACTTTTTCTGCATATATAATTGCACATGTTTTGTTTTTGTTAAATTTATACTCATGGTCTAACTTTGGAAACATCTCAGGTGAATCATCGCAATGCCCTGGTTAACAAATAACTAAAGTGAGAAGTTTTATCTACATCCGTTCCACAGTAAATGCCTCTGAAAAAAATCTCTACATCTTGCTTTCCAGTCCCGGCGTACTGCGTGTGAGCATACACACACACACACACACACTAAATCCCTCCTTGTGCCCATGCTTAGTAGCGTATCATTTAGTCTTTTTATTTTTGCTAGTATATTGGATATACAATTTATGCATGTCGGCCCTATCTACATTTATTTAACATGTGTTTGTAAATTTAAACACCTAGACCAGGAACCAGAAAAGGAAGGACAAGCGAAAGCACAGGTTGTTTATCTCTGATGCATGCGGCTCGCTCAACTACATCGTGTCCTCGTCTAGGTAAAAGATGAGTGTACCTAAGCTCAGTAGCTCATTCACTCACTGTCCATTCAAAATACATTAGGGGTTTTAGTGAGAAGTTCCCCATTCAGCAACTAAATGATATTTTTACCTACTTAACTTAACATTTGTTGACCGGGAAAATCGGACTAGCGGAGGCATGGGGACAAACGCTTGATTTTTGCTTCAATATCCTTGGGTCATAAAAGGCTATTAGCAGGTTATATTTAATTAGGAGAAGCTTAATTTTTGGCTGCTTTTTACAAATTAAATGCTTTATTTTGTATAAGTGTTTGCACTACAATATGCATGTGTTGTTACTAATCCTAATCAGAAAGTTAAAGGCTTTTCAACACTGTGTTATGTTGACTGGTTGATGCTTATTGACAACATGACAGATGTACTTTTGAAATTAATTGCAAGCTTTTTGCCAGATGTGTGTGTGTGTGTGAGAGTATGTATACATGCTTGTGTGTGTGTATGCATGTATAGCATGTGTGTCTGTGTTTGGTTCATTTTTAAGTTACCAAATAAGTTTTTGCCTGGTAATGTCCTTGCAACACCTTATAAAGGTATGTAAAAATTAATCGTTAATAAATGGCATCTATCTGTATAAAGTAGTTCAGCATAAATGGATTGTGAAATGAATGTGCTGGCAAGCAATAAAAACATTTTGGAAAGCTGCTGCTGTATTTGTAGTTGCCACTGTCTGTCATTTTGACTGCCATGGCTATATTCAGTCATTGCTGATAGCATTTTGTAGTGAATAACAATAGTCATTTAAAATCATGTAGGGAATTAATTTTATAGAATATAAATGCTGACAAGTCACTTTGCTTATAATGAATAAGCCAAGCTCTTCTGCTTTCCTGAATAGGAGTCTAGGACTGAGATTTCATGTTACCCTAGCTTGATTATGTTTGCCTTAGATAAGCTGAGGGTGTTTTCTGTGTGTCTGTAAATCTGTAACAGAGGGTGTTTTCTGTGTGTCTGTAAATCTGTAACAGACTTTTAATTGCCGAGAAGCTAATACACAGCATTTGACTAAATAAAATGTTACAATAACAGGCAGCCATTGATTTATTTGCTGGCCTGACTGAAGGAATTTTGGTTTGGTTTCTGTTCTTTAGAGAGTGCTTTATTTAGTGCTGCAGTAATACATTGTCTAGAAATGAAAAGTAGCATAAATGGCATAGAACTGGATCTAATAACTGTGCAACTGCAGCGTCAAGCCAAACTGCACATGGTGCATTGTATTGTCATAACACGTGCATAATGTTTCTATGTGGTTTATCACTAAGGATGTGTTAGAGATACAAAGATATTAAAGCAGAACTACAGGTTCTTCACTTTTATCTTCCCTAAACAAAGTGCTAGATATTAACAGTCTGCAGCTGACTAACATACCCAAAGACTTTTTCTGCATTCTTTTGTCATGGTTATTTCTCTGGTCAGTATTTTTTTTATTAATTACTGCTTTTGATACTATAGAAAAATGTACTAGTTGCTGTGACTGCCTTGTTACCAGAAGTGTTATTGACCCCAGGAGAAATATCAGTTTATTTATATGATGTTTGATTAAGATATGAGAGCAGTGCTGGTTACAGAAACCAATGTTATCCTTTCCTCTTACTGCTTGATTTTCGGGAAAAACCGCCGTTTATCTTTCCTTGACAAGTTAAAATATATGATCTTGAAGTTGTGCTCTTGTAAAAAGGGATTTGGCTCATGGCATCTTATCTAATATTCAGAAAGTTCCCATCTGCATCAAATAAAAGCTAACCTTTCAAGTACCCCTTATTAGAATGAACATTTCCCATTTGGAATCTTAATCCCTCCATGTTCCATACCGTTCCACAATTGAAAAGGTCAGTCGCACATTTATTGACAGGAATTTTTTAAACTAATATCCATAATAAATTATACCAAATCATATTAATTCAATAAAAACCTTTTATAAGTACACAATAGCACATTTAAACCATGCCATGGCATCCCTAGTTGAATTTGTTAATAAACTATTAGTAAGTGTTCCACATTTTGCCCACTTGTTCTACTTTATGAGAAGCATTGTTCCACATTTTAGAGATGGAAGGCTGAGAGCAGTGTTTTTGTTCTTCTGTTTATTTGGTGTTCTAATATTTTTTCTGTTCTTCAAATTGCGTTTAAAAGTTGGTATCCCACAATTCCAGTGGAGTGGATGGGGTTGCATAATTATGCATGCAAATGTTATGTTAATCAGCGTACAGATTTGTACCTATTTTCATGGACCTTTGTCCAGATTTTTGATGTTTCCAGGTTGAGAGGTATGGGAACTACCCATTATGGATCTCCCCAGTCACAGGCAAAACCCTCAGAATGAGTGTCCTGGGAAGGCTGCTGCAACTTTCTTAAAGAAAAAAAGACATTTACCTCTCTTCTGATTCCTTGAGAAGGTTCACTGACTGGTAGCAAAATGCACTCCTAAAGCTGACAGCATCTTCTGGTCTTGCTCCCTTCTAGTAAGAGTGTCTAATTTTAAGCCCCAAAAATGGAAGAGCCATTGAAAGGGATGTTAAATGAAGCCTTGAAGCAGTCCATGAAGTTGCACATCACATCCAAGTATGGTGTTGAATGGCAATGCCAGTGCCAGCTTCTCATGACTCTCCATCGGCTGTGTTCAAAATATGCCTCATGAAAATTCTAGGAGCAGACTGAAGAGTAGACAGCAGAGTCTCCAGTGTCTTCTGAACCTCTGGAGACTGCTGTCTTAGTGTTCCTTGACATTTTGGCCACAAGATAATTCTAAAGCCTTGTCAAGTAGGATAAGTAGCTGATTGTCACTGAGGCATAAGATCTTTTCCCCTAGATGGTTCAAAGCCTGAGACTATTTGGGGAATGGACCAAGAACTCTGCTAGGAGATTTTCTTCTTTGTGGCTGCTGCCACCATGATTGCATCCATGGCTGGACCCTAACTCCAATGTGGCTGATCCTTAGGAGGAGAAAGAATTTTTTCAGGCTTCTTAGGAACAGACTCCACCGAGTTGGTATTTCCCATGCCTTCTGATACACTAGATCTACGAACACCTCTGGTGGGAGAACCACCTAGGGCATGGATGAGCCCATGTCAAAGGCCACCAAAAACACCGACTCCTCTACAGAACGGGCTTTGGTGGCTCAGCTCCTGCACTGGTGAAGAAGCTCCAACAGAAAAACAATGGAAGTGTGACGGCCTCTCTACCACCAGCCAGTAATCAAGGAGCCTCAATCCACATCACTGACACTGGTGAGAGATGGTCACTAAAACAGGATTGAATTTACACAGTACTTTCAGATACAGCTCTCTGCATCAAGCACAATTTCCTCAAAGAGCACACAGGGAACACACTCCAGATGTGGGACTGGACTTACTCCAGATTCCAAACCAGACTCACTCTGAAGCACTGTGTCTTAGTTCAAAGTAGCGGACACATCCACACCTGGGTATTTGATTCACACACATGCACACACACACTCCTGGGAAAGACTGGTACAGATTTACTAGCTGTACCCCTTCTGCCCAGACCATAACGTAACCACGCTGCCACCAGTCAACCACTCTTACGCTGTTACATGGGTATTTAATTATACTGAGTAAAATCAACAGTAATATAAATGGTAGAATGTAACCAAAGCAGCAAGGCTTTTTGGAGTGGCTACTGCATCACTAAAATAAGTACAAGTACTCTTAAGATGTTAAAAGTATTCTCTGAAAGACCAGCCACAATGAAAGGTATAAAAAATATTTAATAATAAAGAGAGAAAATGAGAATACTAAATATCTAAGTAAAATAAACACCAGAGTTTCAATCACAGGAGAAATAAAAACAACACAGTTGGACAGATTCAAACAGATGCAGAAAAACACTACTTAACTAATCTCACTGTATTTCCTGACTGTCTAAAAATAATTGTTCCCTACCTAATTTAATTAATACAGCAAGAAAAGATTAAATATTGAGATGCTTACTTCCACAAGGCAAGGTGATGAGATAAAACTGAACCAAACTCAACTAACTGTGATAACTGTCATAGATCTTTATATCAGGTTCCAAAGAAAAACTATAGAATGGCATCACATTTGATCACCTGACTCTGGTACAATACACACTAAGATCTGTTGCAGTATTTGAAAATTACAGAACACTCTTAAAAACTTCTCCTCCTCCCTTCCAAAATTTCCTGTTCAAACATATGCATTTAATCAGTTATAACAACACTGTTGACACATTTTTAACACAATCATTTGTACAAGTAAAAAAAAAACAGCCTTGGTTGCAACGAGATGAAGAAAGATAAAAAATTCCAAAAAAGCAACTAAGAAGTGCTTAAAAAAAGAGAACTTTAATTTAACAAATAAAATAAATCAGATACATCCAGTAAATCAAGCGCTTTCGTCTCCAACCATTTGGAGACTTTATCAAGACCTCTTTTTATCAAGTTCTCTTTTTTTAAGCACTTCTTAGTTGCTTTTTTGGAATTTTTTATCTTTCTTTATCTCGTTGCAACCAAGGCTGTTTTTTTGGATTGTGTTTTTTTTTTTTTTTGGCCTTTAAAAGTTTGAAGTTATTTGTACAAGTCAGTGTGATAGTCAAATGACAAAATTATTTACACATCTCCAGCTATGCTGGCATATATTACACATGCACTGCCCTATACTCCCTGGCACAAATGGCAATACCTCACATCATCACTTGCTGTCTTGGGGGATCTTGGGGGACTCTCCTTCCTCGAGGTTCATATCCTTGGTGGAGTCAAAGTGCTTCCTCTTGAACTGCCTCTTACCTGAAACCCCCTACTCCAGTGAAGCCAGAGGAGAGGGGAAAGAGGCAGGAAGCCCAGCAAGGGGGATGGATTGGATGCTAACTGGCATGGGCTGTCCAGGAGCAGTTGGATAACTGGCCACAGGCACAGTAAAGAAAAAAGATGGGGCACTGGCTGAGGAAAAGCACAAACAAGCCTGTTCATACCTCCATATTACAGAGCTAAAAGTAATTGGACAAGTTACACTAAAAACTTTAACACTACTGTGGGTTTTGTGAATGCAATCTACCTTAACTTACAGACAGTCCTAAAGCTTATGTCTACACAGCCCTTCCCTTTTGTGTGCTCAGTGTCATTAACTGGTGCTGAGCATGCTTACATAGAAGTGCAGAGGCACTCTGCTATTTGCCCTTGTACACAAATTCTGTGGCAATGAATACCACCCTTAAATGCTGCTCTGTTAGATAATTAGTAATAAAAGTACTTCAACTTTATTCATGGTGCTTTATGACATTTCTTTTTGGGAAGTCTCTAAAAATTAAATACAAACTCACCCTCCATAATCATTTGGAATTTTTTTTTTTACAGAAGCAGCAGAGGAAATTGATGGTTTTGTCGAAGCTCTTCAGCAGGCACCAATGAAGGTTCTACTGAATGTGTTGGTAAACTCATATTTACACAATAATACTGGTAAGGAGAATTTCTGTACTTTACAAGACAAATGCATCCCTCACTTTCTTGGAGTTATTTGAACGCAATACACACTTTTCCTCTGAAATACCACACTCAATATCTAGGTCTTACACATTTTTCTCCCCCCCCCTTTTTTTTTTCCATCTATAAAGCCCTCTTTTCTTCGGGAGGGGTAATAAAAACAAAAGTTAAGTATTTACCATTAACCGCAGATCTGTAATAACTGTGTCGATCTTCCTTAACAGGTACAAATATATGCCACAGGAAGTCAGACCACCTGATAGCTGGAACTCCTTTAGGCTGTTTGCTCCCTTGTCCACCTCCTACGATACTGCTTGGCTCTCAAATATCATTCTTCAGAGTGCACTTTTCTTTTTTTTTTTTTTTTTTTTTTTTTTTTTTAGATATCCTAAGGTTACAAGCATGCAGATAACTCCTGGAAAGAAAGTGCTAGTCAATGGTCTGCTGCAGTTTACTGGAAGAGTAAAGTAGGAAACTAGCTAATTGCCCTGTGCTTTGGTACTGGGAAGATTGGGACAGTTATGTTACCAAAGATAAGGGCAGAACTGCCTGCTCTGGCTACACAGAGCACTGACAATAGACAAGATGACCCAGAGGTTCAAGTAGTGGTTTGGGTGCTCGACTGTGGAAGCAATTGAAGATGGGCACACCCATACTATGGAAGGGTTAATAGGTCCAGGTCTGATTACACCAACTGCTCCACTAGATGATCAAACCTAGGCCAGTGGGTAGAGAAAGACCCTGAGTGGGGACCAGACCATAGACTAATGTGGGTGTCACCACCCAATCTAGTGATCTCAACCCTTATTAGGCAAATGTGAAGCAGCATGCAAGAACATGATGAAGAGTCGTGGGTGATCCCTCCAATGATGCAAATGCCCACATCACCACCAGGGCACACTTTAGGTTAACAAATTTTAAAAAAGTGCGATTTCCTTCATTCTGGCAAGATCACTGACTCACTGATAGATGACTGAAGACACCGCTGATGGCCCTCACCCTAGGAGATCTAAGAGAACACCCCACACAAACCTAGGGAATGAATGGGCTCAAATGCAATTGGGAAGAGTTTGATTTTCAATAAGCAGAGGGAGAAAAGACATAATAAAAAATATGGGGCACACTTTTTACTGATCTAACATGATGGTAAGCACATTTGGCATCTGGTAAGAAATGAGCCATCTTTGGCAAAAAAAAAAAAAAAGGACTGAATCTGCAGCTAAGTACATGGGTGTCATAACTTGCAAATAGGACTGATTACAGCAGCCACAAAAAAGGATTTTGCCCAAAGAGCAAAGTTCAATTTGATGAAGGTGCTCAAGTTAAACACATTCCTGTCATTGTTCTAGTAGACCACAAAATAATCTCAAAATATTATCTGACCTAGTAGAGTGAGCCTCAGGGCATGCTGGTAGGTGCAGTGCCCTTTGCTACAGCAATATTTTATGACCTCTGACATCCATTTACAGAGGCTGACACTGGATTCCTAAAGGCCTGCAGTGGAAAGGATACAAAGAGCTGATCAGTGTTTCTAGTGTCTTTGGTTCTTGCTGACACAGAATCTTTGAGCACATCCAGGCAGTGAACCAGGTACTTCACTTCGTTTCTGTAGTTAACCAAAGAAACCAGTAAGGTGCTGGGAAAGCTTAGATGGGTTTTTGCTACATATGTCATAGCATGGATTCATCCAAAAAAAAAAATCACACTATCCTTGTGAAAGTTTTTTTTTTTTAAATCAACTGGATTGCACTTCTGACACCATTCTGGTGGATGTTACAGTCACAAAAAAAAGTGTCCTATGACAAGTATTACTGGTCTTCCCTGAAGTTTTATTTGAAAGACGACTTTTCCAAAACCTTTAGAATGCAGTTGAGATCACAAGGTGGTAGTGTCGCTTAAATGCAACTTTTATGAATGCCTCTCATTCTAGTGGTTAGACAAACTAAGTGCTGAGCTTGGTAGAAGTTTGGGATGGCATGGCAGCTAAATATACCTTAACAGTGGAGTATCTTACTAGTAACTGAGGCCCTGCTTGAAGAGTTCTGCCACATTTTTCAAAACATGTTTTAGTGGTGCCAACTGTAGTTCTACACTTCTGGATATTTAGCTAACAAACTTCTTTCATTTTTTCATGTACATCTTCCTAGTAGCTTCTCCAAGGAGGTGAAGGTCCCTGTGACCTTAGGTATGAAATTATGGTTAATGGCCACACTCAAGTAGCAGAAACTATACAAACTATCTGAGGTAATTTATATACAAGGAGAGTTTTGCTCAAGGGGTATGAGAGTAAACTTTCAGTGGGGAATGAACCCAAGAGGTCATATCATAGCAAAGGGTGTAAGCAGTGGAAACTACCCAATTTGGGCTAAAACTGAACCACCAACATCAATCTAAACTTCAACTTTTGGACCTTCTAGTTCACTCTATATATGAGGGGAGACTTGAGTAATATCAGGGGAAAACCCAGAAGGCATTTCTTCACCAGTAACATCCCTTACCTTGTTGTTACTCATTGGAACAGGAGCAAAACTTTTGGCATCATATGTTTGATGGTAACCTGAAGAGTTATAACACTGAGTATTCTGTTCACTTTCTAGACCAGTGATCACTCATGACGGAAAAGACTTTTGCTCAGCCTCTCTTGCTAGTGCATTTGATTCTCCTTGTATGTTGGCTGTGACCAGGAATAGGTTTATGGGTTTATGTCTCAGTCAGACATCAAAGGAGTGGGCACCTCCCTATTTGCTGATGGACCAGACCACTATCATTTTGTCCACATGAACTACTACGATCTTTCTGAAAGAACTGCAGGAAATGTAGCACAGAACAAAGCTCCATCACATACACATGTGAAGCTGAAATTCCTGACTTGGAAATGCCACCCACCTTAAGGGAGGCACATCCTTGGTGACTGAAGTAGCAGGTACTAGGGTTTGGAATTACTTGCCTTTGCAGGGATTGAAAGTGCACAGCCATCACCATAGCAATGCCATACAGGAATCTACAATGAGGAGACACTAACATTAGCTGCTTATGTTGTCAAGATTACAAAAACAGCATCCACTGCAATGATGCCATGTGTAAGTGTGCATGAGGTATAATGTAGATACATGCTTACAATTATCTTAAAAACATACTCTGCCATGCCACCCCACAATGGGTCCACAGTAAGCAAGTAAGGAAGTTTGGAGGGCCTTGATTTTCTTTTCTAGCATGAAGATGTTATACACCTTGGCATCCAAAGTACCCACAGAAAGGCAACAAGTTTTGCAGGGATAAACTGCAAACTGGAGTCACTGATCATAACTGTCCAAGAAGACTTAACAGCCTTACCATAGACTGTGCATCATGGTTCAACTGTTCTGGTGAAGGAGCAGCAAAGAACCAGGAAGATCTTAGTCTCCAGTAATCTCTGGTGGACTGCTGTGACTACCATACATTTGGCAAATACATTGGGGGCTGTGTTGAGTTTGAAGGTCAGGCTTCTGAACTGGTGTAAATACCTTTGTGGCTCCTTGAAAACTTGCATACAGAGCTGGGTATCCTAGAAATCCATGCAGCATACCCCTTTAGTCCTCTTGATAGTCATGAAAGAATCATTTGGGCATAAGACAACTGGAAATTTTCTTTGACCATATATTTGTTTTGATTGTGGAGTTCCAGAATAGGCCACAATGTTTTTATTTTGCAAAGACTGATAGATAAACATACTGATTAGTAACCTTGACATCTCTGGTCTGTTGAGACTTCTTGAATGGCTATTTTCTTTAGGAGACTGGCCACCTCCTACCCTGCTTATTTACTGTAATGGGATGGAGCATAGAGCAGGTATTGGTATGGAAGGAGGCTGTGAAGAGACAGATCGCACAATATGTCATGCCACAGATGTATATCTCCTTAGTGATCTTCAACCATGTTTGGAGTGGAGGGACAACCCCCTTAAAGCCTTCCAGAGGGAGATCAGTCTGGAAAGCCTTCAGGAAGACTGACCATTCTTGAAGTGGCTGTGATTTCCTGGTGGGTGGCAACAGCCTCTCTACCTCTATGATTTTTATTTAAATGGTCTTAGTTCTGGACCCCATTTGGCAACCCTTGATGATAATTTGCATCCTGCCTGTGAACTACATCGGGCACTGGTTTGTCTACTTTTTTTTGTAAAACATCTTTGTGGAGGATGCAGCATGGCCATAACAGCTGTTGGTGTTGTGTACAGTTCTTCCATATTAAGTGCACACAACACCAACAGCTGTGTGCAGTTCTTCCATATTAAGTGGCTGCCATCATCACCACCAAACAGGGGTAGTCTTGTGAAAGGGTAATCTAAGAAAACTGCCTTGATATCTACTGCAAACGTCATAGCACACAGACATATATGCTGGTGCACAGCAATACCTGCTGCCACAGCTCTGGATGAACCTTTAACTGTATTGTAAATGCCACAGGCTAAATGGTTTGCTAAACTGGAGGAGGCAGCTGCCCGAGGCTCACATTTTTCTTTCTGTGGGCTACCTGGTAATAAACATCTAGAACATTTTTGGTGAATCCCTTTAGAACTACACTATGTGGGTTATGTACTTCAATGCCCTTGTGGAAAATGTGTAGGACATGAACCCTTCCTTTGCAAACCTGTCCATCACCCTGGACTCATCCAGAGGATGGATGGTAGGGCTCTGAGGAGTAGGAGCCTTTTTCAGGACTGCTGCTAACACAATGACTTCAGCGCATACCTCTCAACCTCTTAGCACAAGAGATCAGGACAAATCCAAAAAGAATCGGGAGGACAAAAGCCCCAAAATAGACAGATTTTAAATATTTTATAATCTTAGAAAGCTGTTGAAATAAAAGGATTTCTGTTAGTATGCATTTGCTGAATGACATGCAGTCTGTCATCCAAATGTCTGTTATTAAGTGGCATTAATCCTCAATGATTTGCCAGAAAAGAAAAATTATGAGGAACCATCAAAAATGTGTAAAACATCTGGATATTCTGTGAAAATCTGAACAGTTGTGAGGTATGGTTAGTCTCCATGTCCTTGACCACACTAAATTCCCAAGCAGGTGAAAAATCCTATTAGAATTCTTAGGCACTGGGGCTACTTTGTCAAGCATGGTTGATCTAAGCCACCTTGTCATCTTTTAGAATGTTCACTACAGGTGGGACCTGGGGAAGAGTAAACCTGTAAGCTTCTTGCAGCCTCTTCTGTGGTGAGGAGATTGAATCCATGGGACATTTTTTTTTTTAATAAAATGGAAGAACTCTCCAAACTAGAGGTCATTGTGAGGTAATATGGTGGAAAATGTGCCTCTTCATCATCTAAGTAGCCGATAGACGATGCTGTTGGAGATCCAATATGCTATGTTTTGCACAAAACCTTGCAGGTGTAGTTTCTTTTGGGGAGGGTTCTGATACATCTGACAGAAAAGGCTGCAAAAGTTGCATGGTGTAATATGGTCCAAATCAGCATGTTCAGCAAGCACTGAACTTGGGAGAGAAGCTTCCTGCAATGTCAGTAATGGAAGGGCTCATTGCATTGGCACATGCAGAGTGAGTGTCAGACCTGGCAGGACTGATACTAACTTGACTGGTTGTGAACTATAACTGGATGCTGATGCGACAGAAAGGGAAGCTGGGATGGTAAAAATCATAGCCAATGCTGATATGAAACAGCTGTCAAGATACAATGTGGAGAACAGGAAAGCTGGAGTCACAAAAAGGCCCTGGATGTAAGATGCAAAACAGTACTCTAGTGTACAGCATTGGTGAAATTAAATACAGCGTATCAAGGCTAACACAGCACTAATTCCATCTGCTGGTGGAATTGCAAGGCCTGTGAAGAATAGTCTTCCAGGGAATATAATGATGAATGCAAGGGAGACAGCAAACTCTAGAAGCACAGCAAAACTCTTCCATTACCCTTTTTCTCAACAGATGAGAAACTGATCTGCTAAGATCTCTTCCTTTACCTTTCTCACCAGGCCCTGGGCCAAGGTAATCTTTGCTGACTGGTTTGTCTATTGCTATAGAGAAGATAATTCAAGCCTGAGCAATCTTTCTTTCAACACTTTTGAGGCTGCAATAAGGATGTCTACTGTACTCAGCTGCTTTGATAACAGACAGAAGGAAACCACTTCTTAGCATGCATGATTGAGGAGGTTTGATGTTAGAGAAACAAGGAAGGAAACGGCTTCTTAGCAAGCATAACGGGGAGCCTGCTAAAATAGAAATGGATACCAAAGATCTCTTTATTATGACCTTAAGGTGTTTTAGTTGTCTCTGGTTGACACAAGTTGTAGGAATGGTCATGGCTAAGGTCCAGAAACACAGTTGAATTCTGCTCATGGCCTACCAAATAGTATGATATGCAAAAGAGGTGAAATTGCACCAGATCCTCTTACGAGCAGCACTGTTGAAATATTTAATGACTGGGCAATTTATTAAACTGTGCCACCCATAGAAACAAAACAGACAATGCAAATGCCCACAGCTGGGTACATTATGCTATCACAGGTGCACTCAGACTACAGTTTCAGTGTGGTGTTATGAAAGGTTACAGGTTTTGAAGCCCCCATGCTGAACAGGAGTGAAAGGTAGAGAAGCTGGCAAAATTAACAGATCTAAAGGTCAGAAAAGGAGACATGTTAAGGTCATCTGAAAGATAAAGTACGAATCAAAACACCTGCTCTCTATCTGAACAGATGCTTAGCAATGAAGAATTGGGGAGATGGGTACCAAGCAGCATCATGGGTTTTGGGGGAGTTGGCAAATAGCCTGAAGTGCCAGGTGCTAAGCAGTCTGGATGATTTATTACATCTTAGAGCAATAAATGATTACACTAACAATAGTACAGTTACCTGATGAATATAACCCCACTTGAACATTTTTACTTATGGGGGGGCACTAATGGTAGTAAATTATGAGCCACTACACTGCTAAAAATACTCTTATAAAAGTGAGACATGCAGTACTGAAATAATTAATCTGAATCCTAGAAAGAAAATCTTTATATGGCTGGCTTTGACTGATTTATGACCTTCAGATCTCTTAACTTCTCCTGCAAGTCCAGCATTGGTTCATAGGAGGTTACTAAGCTAATGGCCCTAGGGCCTTGAAAAGCCTAACCATGTTATACCAGTGTTCCCTAACTGACATTGGTTAGATGGTCATTATTCGTAGAGCCCCTATGAGGGACATATGTGTAACCCCTGGGGTAAATTTATGGTCACCCATCCAATTATCTAGGTTGCACTTGTATAGGGTCATTGAGGAGCTCCGCTTCACATGAATTAGGAATTTATTCCAGAAAAGCAGCAATCTCTGGGAGATAGCTGTCTCTCAAATATGTGCTGTTAATGTCACAGGTTAGATTGAGATCCCCGGAACGAGCAACTCTTATCCCATTGAGTTGCGGACGTGCAGCATTTCCATTACAAGAGGGTCAGAGACTGCTCAGCAAGCTAGACACAAGTCACCTCTCAGCAACCTGTAAGATACAGAGTACACTGACAGGGCTTTCAGTCTTTGCATGTAGGTTCATGTTTTGGAGGCCCTGAATTTTCTTGGCAAGAAACCTCTGTGGTCTTTCCAGCTGCTGCTGGTGTCTGAGATGCATGCAAAAAGCAGCACTGTACTCTACTAGTGATCTGATGAGGGTCAATTACAGAGGAGTTACAACATCCTTAGTCTTGGATGCAATGCCTTTACTTATGAGATGCACAGCATAGAAGGCCTTTCCTTACCACTGTGGGAACATGGTGATCAAAGTTTAGATTGCCATCAAACTGTGTTCCCTAATCTCACACCACTGGGTTTGAGCTTAGGGGGTGCTGCCAATACTGTCATTTGCAGGGACTTCCTCTTTTTTTGCGTTTAAGTTTTAGTCCGTGGCTTTTGTACCAATTATTTGCCTGTTAGCCCCTTTTGTAATACATAATTTGTGGAATGACTGACTGTGCCAAGTTTGCAATCATCAGCGAACTTGGTAAGCCATAGACCATCTACTTTCACTTGGACATCTGAGAAATAGAGTCCAAACAGTAGAGGGCCCAGCACAGATCCTTGTGATATGCCACTGGTAACTGGTCTACTAGTAGAGGTGGATTCCCCAACCTTCACAGTATGCATCCTGTCAGTGAGCCAGTTGGCTACCTATCTAGTGACATATGGGTTAATTCCCAATGTTTAATTTCTCCAAATCTTTAGGGCTTCCAATACCATGATGGGAATGGACCCCATTCCCAAGTCAAAGTATGATTAAAGTTCATGAAATTAGTATTGTTTCAATCTTTGATGTCAGCTAGAAGTGCTCTTTGCAGCACCCGCAATGTACCCAGTAATGACGACTCCTGCAATTTGTATGGTGTTATATGTATTGCTAACATATAAAAATATGATTGTAGATTCTTTTTTATAAGACCCATTGCTCCTACTATTGGAACTGTCTGGGTATCTTTCTTCTACATTGCTCTAATTTCTGCCTGCAAATCTTGATATTTTATGACTATCTCTCTCTGTACACAAGACACTGTAGTAACTAGGTATAACAATTTCAATGATCAATGCTACTTTTGTCTTCTTTTCATGGACCGCTATGTCTGGTTTACTCGCATCTATCCTTTGAACTGTTGGTAATGGGCAATCCCATATGATGTACACTTCATTTTCTATGATGCTTTGTCTCATGCTGCCAGTGTTTTTCAGCTACTTTAATACCATAATGTTTGCATAATCCCCAGTGCAACAGTCTTTTATTATGCCTTTCAGCATACAAATTATTCTGCCATTAATATGTCACAACCAGCAACAAGGTATGCGACCGTTTCCAATTCTGTTTTACAAAATCAACATTTGTCTGTTTCTCCCACATGATCAATGGACTTTATAAACCATATACATAGCCCACTATCTTGGGCTGCTAATATTAACCTTTCACCTTTTGGTTTGAATTCACCTCTCCTCAACTATTCCTGCATTTGATCCTAATCAACATGAGATTCTTCCAGAAGATTTCTATACTTGCAACTGTATTTATGCATTTTCCACATTTCTTACCTTCTGATCTTTCACCTTATATTATTTCTTTTGTTTCTTGGCGCATTCATTTGCTGCCTGATTTTTATCTACTACTGGTTTGATTTCCATTCTTGCTTGACATAGATATGCTTCTACTAGACGAAGCAGGGAAGTCATCTTAGATTTATTCTTCTCATGTTTCACAAACTTTCACTACGTTTCGGTCTTGTGAGGTCAGCAGATGTGTGCAGTCCCCATGATTGCAGATCTATATGGGGAATCAATTTCAAGGAGGCTCATACCTTCCTTTGGAATGGGAATTGTGGTATGCACTGATTTTTATAAATCATTTGGTGAGCATGAAGCATCCTTCTTGTTTTGTTTTTAGGACAGAAGAGCAAATTGGTTTACAGCTTGAATTTTTTTCCTAGATGTCAACACTGTTTTCAGGATTAACTTAACTCTTCTAAAATATTCTTTAAGTTTTATTCACATTTGTTCATGTTTTATTGTAGATCCTTCATCAATTCACAAATATTTATACACTCCCCTCTTGCTCAAGTTCTTTTATATCACATTCTTGTCCCAAACTGTTTTCTTGGTGCTGCAGTTTTCCTGCTTTAAAGGTTGCTTTTGCAAATTTATCAAAACCAAATGACATTCTTATACCAATCTGAAAAAGTTTTGACTACTTGCAGTTGTGCTTTCAGATCATCTGATGAGCTATACAATTTTAAATCCCTGACAAAGACAAGATGTGAGGTCTTCACAGTTTTCTAGGAGCCAAATTATAGCCATAACCTAAATCTGTTAGACAGCATAAAGGGTTAAGGGCAAGACAGAATAGCAGTGGTGAGTCACCCTGGAATATCCACCTTTGAATTTTTACCCCTGGAATAATAATTTGTCCTTTATCATGGTTTAATTGGAAGGTGGACTGCCACTGTTTCATGGTCACTAACATGGCTGATCAGTGTAGGGTGTATCTTATACATTTTTAAGCACTGTTTTATCCATGAATATGGGATACTATGAAATGTTTTTTTGTAATCAATCCATGCCATACTGAGATTCTTCACCTTTTTACAGTTCTGTCATAACTTATTTAGCAACAGATGATACTTTGTTCCATATGATTTCCTTTAATTACCTTTTTGCTCTATTGCCATGATTGAATTTTCTTCGAAATGACTATAAACTGACGGCATCATTTCCTGTATATAATTTATACGTCGTCTAAAGGCAAGTTATAGGTCTATAACTTTCAAGATAACTTGCAAGTTCACTCTTAAATAGGAACACTGTTTTTCATGTTAATTAGGCTGGTGTCTGTTCGGGGTGCGTATATAAATAGTTCTTACCCATGCTAAATCTTCATGCAAAGATGTTAATACTTTTAGCTAGAAGTTACAGTGGACATAAAAAGTGTACATACCCATGTTAAAATGCCAGGTTTTTGTAATATAAAAAAAATGAGACCACAATAAATAATTTCAAAACGTTTCCCACCTTTAATGTGACCTATAACATGTACAATTCAATTGTAAAACAGGCAAATCTGTTAGGGGAAAAAACATAAAAAAAAAAAATAAATGTACAATAAGCTGTTTGCATAAGTGTGCACACCCTTAAAGTAATACTTTGCTGAAGCACCTTTTGATTTAATTACAGCATTCAGTCAACTTGGGTAGGAGTGTATAGGTTTCAAAGGTTCATACTAGGCTATCTGGCCTAGGGCATTTATAAGCCTACCCAGAGTGTGTATGGCTTTCGCCACCCATTTTAAATTAATTTTGCTATGCCCTTTTTAGAGGTTAGTATACTGTGCTTCTGTCTAACAGTGACACAGAAGTGATACCCGGGGTAAACCTACGATCTCCCATCCACTCATCAAGATTCCTCTTAAAGAGAGTCAATGAGGGACTCTGCCTAACCTGGACTGGGATTTTATTCCAGAGTGAAGGGAGCCTCTGGGTTATGAATCTGTCCCTCCAGCATGTCCTATTTATTTCAGTGCTGAGGTTCAAGTCCCTCAAGCGCGTAGCTCGATGGGATTTGGATTTGCTGAGGTGCAGCATGTCCATTAATTCCAGGTTGGACATGGCTTTATACGTCAGGCACAGATCACCTCTGAGCAGGCGGTATGCCACTGAGTAGAGCTGGAGTTTCTTTAACCGGGCAGCATATGGCATCTGTTTGAGCCCCTTGATCCTCTTGGTGAGGTACTTTTGGGGTCTTTCCAGTTGCTGCAGGTGTCTGGTAAGGTACATCCCAAAAGGGGCATTGTACTCAATTATGGGCCTGATGAGTAAAGAGGCACGATGACCTCCCCTGATCTAGATGTGAATCCCTTCATGATTAGGTGGGCTATATAAAATGTTTTTCTAACCACTTTGGCCACGTGGTTGTCAAATGAGAGATTGCTATCAACTTGGGTCCCCAGGTCCCTAATTACTTCTTCTGTACTTAATGGATTACCACCTATGTGGTAATTTGTGGGCACTTTGTTTTTGCCAAATTGATGACTATACACTTTTTGGCGTTTAGCTTGAGGCCATAGCTCTGGCACCAGTTGTCTGTTTCTATGAGGCCCTTTTGGAGGATGCTTGTGTCGGCTGGAGAGTCTATTATGGCGCCCAGTTTGCAGTCATCTGCGAACTTGGTCAGCCACAGTCCTTCCATGTTGGCCTGTACCTCCGAGAAATATATACCGAACAAGAGAGGTCCCAGGACTAAGCCTTGTGGGACGCCACTTGTAACTGGTTTGGAGTCTGACATGGCTCCAGCTATTCTAACCATGTGGGTTCTGTCCTTGAGCCAGTTTGCAACCCATCTAGTGACATAGGGGTTTATATTTAAGCTGGTGAGCTTATCTATAATGCCCGAGTGGGGTACTGTATCGAAGGCTTTTGCGAGGTCCAGGTAGGCTGTGTGGACCACCTTCCCCTTGTCAATGGCTTTGGTGACTGTTTCAAAGAAATCGACCAGGTTTAAGAGGCAGGATCTGCCCTTAAAGGGAAACTGGGTAGGATCCAGTGTCTGTAGGTCCCCAATATCTTTATTTATAAGGTCCATGATGATCCTTTCCATAGCTTTGCAGACCAAGCTAGTGAGACTTATGGGACGATAGTTTCCAGGATCCGTTGAGGCACCACCTTTGTGGAGAGGGACCACTGTTGCTGTACGCCACTCTTTGGGTACATATCCTGTAGTAAGGCTGAGATTGAACAGTAGTTTTAGGTTTGGGTTTAGCTCTTCTTGGAGTTCATGTAGGACGCAGCCTGGGACACCGTCTGGTCCCATTGATGCTGTGTTTCTTGCTTTGGAGAGGGCAGCTCTTACCTGAGCACCTGAGATGTCAGGGGGGCAGCACCTCTGCTGGGATAGATATTAGCCCTTTTGGTGGGGGGGGGGGGAATTTGCACTGAACCTGTCAGCTAGGATGTTGGCAATGTCTGTGGGTTCGGTGTATTTTTTTGTCATTTTGGACTAATTCTGAGCATATCTGGGAATTCCCACCCAGGTTCCTAACATAACTAAAGAAAGCCTTGTGATTATCCTTAGTGTCCTGTGCAATTTTTCTCTCGAAGCTGGCCTTAGGCGATTTTATGAGTGCCTGTAGTTTTTTGCTAATACTGATCAGAGATGCCTTCCCTTTTTGGGATTTTGCTCTATCATGTAGTAGCTTCCTCCTCCTATTGTATAGATTGTTTATGGCTGGGGTCCACCAGACAGGACATCTGCCTTTGGAGGATTGGGTCTTGGTTTTATTTGGGATTGCATGATCCATGCATTCCTGAAGGTGTTCATAGAATGCGTTTATAAAGGATTTTGCGGTCTGGGCCATATTATCCACAGGCCCGGGGGCTTTGAAGGATTCCACCTCGGTTTTGAGGAGTGTGAAATTTGCTTTAGAGAAGTTTTTCACTGTGGTTTTCCAGGCATGGGGTGGGGTCGGGATGTGAATATCCAGTGAGATTAGTTTATGGTCTGATCTTACCAGTGAGGGATACACTTCTGGTCTGGAGCATAGAGTCCCCATGTTGGTGATGATCAGGTCCAGTATGTTTTCCCCTCTTGTGGGAGTGGTAACAAGTTGTTCCATAGCATGAGTTTATAAATTCTAGAAACCTTTGGGCTAGGGTGTTGGAGCTAGAGTAATGCTCCCAGTCTATGGTTGGGTAGTTGAAGTCACCCAATATAATGGTGTTTGGAGAGACCTTCATATTTTCCAGTGTTCTCAGGAAGGCAGAGTGGGGTTCCTGGGTTTGGGAGGGTGGTCTGTAGCAGGCTATAAACTGGAAGGCAGTTTTATCCACTATTAGTTGCACATGGATAGTCTTCTGATGCTTCGTGCTGTGCTCCCAACCTGGAGGTGTGGGTATCTTTGACGAATATTGATACTCCCCCTCCTTTTGTGGTTCGGTCCAAGTTTTGGGGCCGAAAAGCATGGTATGAGGTATAACCTGGTAGTGCTGGGGTGCTCTCAAGAGCCTTGAACCAGGTTTCTGTTACTGCACAGATATCGATGTTCTCCATGCTAAGGAGAGTTTCGAGTGCGTGCATCTTGAGGTTTAGACTTCTGGCGTTGAGTAGCATTACTCTTAGTTTTTTATCCCTTGTGATACCTATGGAGGTGGGTTTGTCTTTTGAGCCTTGCCTAAAAAAGGCACTATGGGGTAGCAAGAGCCTTTGGCAATATCCGAAAGCCCAGGGGTGACAGGTGCAAGCCGTCCCTAGCGAAGCATCGTGGCTTGTCGAGCATGTCATCCCAGGCTGACAGGCATTGGATCCCCTTTGAATGGCACCAATACTTAAGCCAATTGTTGAAATTGATAACCTTGTCTTCATACTGTGGCATCATTCTTGGTGAGGGTAAGATGCTACTCAAGGTCAGGGTCATACCGGCCTGGGCTACATGCTCAGAGCTCCTCTGTCTCTTCATGTAGTCCAGGGAGGTACGTCTCAGGTCATTCACACCAGCATGGACAATGACAGAGTCATATTTGTACTTGCCTTGGAGTGACCTGAGTGCTTGTGTTATGTGGCGGATCCTAGCGCCCGACAGGCAGCTCACCGTGACCTTCTCCTTGTTCAGCCTGGTGAGTGGGACGTCAGTGTGCCTGATGATAGTCACCTATTACAAGTGTATCAGGTGTGTTGTTTAGCCTTAAGGGCTGTGACTGTTCGGCATACTGGCTTTGAGAGCTGTGTGTTGCACGTGTTTTGTTTTGGTGTAGCGGTTGCTTGGGTGTCTGCTTTGGAGGTCTCTGCTGCTTAGGCAGATTTTTATTGAGAGCCTCCAAGTACGTTTTTGTGTGTTTATGTGTTTGGTTTGCTGTCGTGGTAGGTCTATGTGAGACTGGAATTTTAGTGAGTGTGGTTTCCTTCTCCTCCTGACTGGTTACGCTAGTACTGAGTTGAGACAGCTTAGCCTCCAGTTTGGCTATATGGTTGCATCTCTCACATGTGTTGGAATTTGTTGGGAGGAGGAGAGGGTTGTCTGTGTACATGAGGCAGTTGTAACATTGCCTCAAGATTCCCAGATTCACCAGCTGGACTGGAGAGGAGATTGACAACTGACCTTTGGACATGCTAGAATAGTATTGGGAATTTCTTTATAATTGAAAAAAATGGCCAAAGGGGAGTAAGGTACTCCAGGGGGAGTTTGTGAGGGTGTAGTGCTTTAAATTTTTTAGTGCTGACTTATATAATTGCTTTAGTGAGCAAGTGCCAGGTAACTTAAATGCAAAAATGACAAACAGTAACTTTCTTTCAAGTGGAACAAGGAAATAAGTACAGTAAGCAATGCAGACATCACTAGGGATCCACAGAAGCGCTGAAAAGCCGCGTTTTAGGTGGAATTAGCTTTTCAGGGAAATAACAAGCATACAAACAAAACTAGATTCAGCAGGCCTGGATCTAGTCTATGCTACAGCAAACAAGGTGTACCAATTACAGTAAGAAATAGTTCAAATATGCAGGCACTATAAGCCTTTAACCAGAAATTCCCAGCTCAGAAGGGCAGAGTCCAGCCTCTTCTCCCACAAGAGTGCAGACCATCAGCATGGCAGATCTTGACTTGGCATTATTTGCCTACTCTTCCTTGCAAAAGCACTCCAAATCTGTCAGATTGCAAGGGCATCTCATGCACAGCCATCTTCAGGTCACCCCACAGATTTTCTATTGGAATTAGGTCTGAGTTCTGGCTGGGCCATTCCAAAATGTTAATTTTCTTCTGGTAAAGCCATTCTTTTGTTGATTTGGATGGATGCTTGGGGCCACTGTAGTGCTGAAAGGTGAAATTCCTCTTCAGTTTTCTAGCAGGTGCCTGAAGGTTTTGGGCCAAAAGTGACTGGTATTTGGAACTGTTCATAATTCCCTCCACCTTGACTAAAGCCCCAGTTCCAGCTGAAGAAAAGCAACCCCAAAGCATGATACTGCCACCACCATGCTTCACCGTGGGGATGTTTTGTTGGTGATGCCAAGTGTTGTTTTTGTGCCAAATATACCTTTTGGAATCATGGCCAGAAAGTTCAACCTTGGTCTCATCAGACCAGAACACATTTTCCCACATGCTTTTGGGAGACCATGTATTTTTTTTGCTAATTTTAGCCAGGCCTGGATGTTTTTCTGTGTAAGAAAGGCTTCTGTCTTGCAACCTTACCCCATAGTCCAGACATATGGAGAATACAGGAAGCTGTTCTCACATGTAGTATATAACCAGTACTTGCCAGAAATTCCTGCATTTTCTTCAGTGTTGCTGTACGTCTCTTGGCAGCCTCCCTGACCAGTTTTTGTCTAGTCTTTCCATCAATTTTATGTCCAGCTCTTTGCAGCGTCACTGTTGTCCCATTTTTTAATGACTGTCTTCACTGTGTTCCATGGTATATCCAATGCTGTGGAATTTTTTTGTACCCTTCTCCTGACTGATACCTTTCAACAATGAATCCCTTTGATGCTTGTAAGCTGTCTGCGAACCAGGGCTTTTGCTGTAGCAGGCGACTGAGTAAATGTCAGAAAAATCCTACTAGGACAACTGAACTTTATTTGGAGTTAGAGTCTCTCTAATTGGTGGCAGGTGTATACCCAAGAAGACTGAATGCTGTAATTAAATCAAAAGGTGCTTCCACAAAGTATTTAAGGGTGTGCACACTTATGCAACCTGCTTATTGTACTTTTTTTTATTTTTTATATTTTCCCCCCCAACAGATTTGTTTTTCAATTTAATTTTACTGGTTATAGGTCACATTAAAGGTGGGGAAATTTTTGAAATTATTTATTATGGTCTCTTTTTATATCACAAAAAATCCTGGCATTTTAACAGGAGTGTGTACACTTTTTATATCCAATGTATGTACTGTATCCACTATATGTAATGCATCTGGCCCTAGGGTTTTCCAATTGGAAACTTTTGTTAACTTTATCTCAATCTCTCTAGCTGTCACCTCATCCCATTTCAAAGGTACAGGACAATTCCCAGTTGGGAGAGCTTCTCAATGACACCAGAGTGGTGGATTGAGTCAAAAACCTTGGCTAAAGTTAAAATAGGCAGTATGTACTATTTCGCCTTCATTTAGGGCTTTGGTGACATTCTCTTAGAAGTCCACCAGGTTCAAGAAGCATGATTTACCCTTAATGAAGCCAAACTGTCTTGTCAAGTGTTTGAAGGTTGCTTATGTCCTTGCTGAGAAGGTCCATGATGATTCTTTCCATGGCCTTGCAGATAAGGGTGGTCGGGCTTATGGGTCTATAGTTCCCAGGGTCGGTTGATGGACCCCTTTTGTGCAAGGGGATTACTGTTACTGTTCACTACGCTGAACAAAGCCAGTGCTCATGCTGAGATTAAAGAGTGCCAAGTGGTTCCACTAGATCTTGTTTAGGTGGTTTAGTATACAGCTGGGATGCTATCTGCTCCCATAAAGGCCATGCTTTTGGCCTTGGAGAGAGCAGATATGACTTGCTCTTTGGAGATACTAGGTAGAGGAGTGGTGTCAGGTATGCTTTAGGGTATGGCTGTTGGGGACGAGGGGGGGTGAAGTTTGCACCAAATCTGTCAGCTATCAGGTTAGCAATTTCCTCAGGTTCAGTAAAAGAGGTACCATTCACTATACGTTTGGATCATAGCTGGGTATTCCCTTTTAGATTTCAGATGTAGCTAAAGAATGCCTTAGGACTACCCTTGGCTACAGATGCTAGTTTAGATTCATAACTAGCTTTAGAGGACTTTACAGGATATCTGATTTGCTTGTTCAAGGTGTGGAGGGTATTCTTCTGCTGAGCAAGTTCCCTTTTGTTCAAATACATCAGTTTCTTCCTTTTGTTACATAACCTATTTATACTTGAGGTCTACCAGGGTGGTCTGTTTTTTTCATGAGGACCTGGTTTTGATCCCGTCAGTTACAGCTGAGTCTATACAGTTGTTTAGGTGGTTATACACAGCATTTGTGTACTCTTCTGCATAGGAGTCATTATGGGCTCTGTTAGCAGGGTGTTTGAAACTTTTTATACCATTGCCTAGTAGGCTGTAGTTTGCTTTGGAGAAATTTTTTTTTTTTTTTTTTTTACTCCTGTGAGGGTATTGGTCTGATCACTACTTTGAACGTGACAGATTTATAGTCTGATCTTACCAGGGAAGGCAGCACACAGGGGGTAGTGCTGTGACACCCATGTTGGTGAGTACTAAGTCTAGGACATTTCAGCACCTTGTGGGGGTGCAGACTAGCTGTTCCAGGGAATTTGTATTGACAAAGTCCAGGAACCTCAGGGCAAGCATGTTTGTCCTCACATATGTTGCTTAATCGATGGAAAGATAGTTGAAAGCTCCCATGACCAGTGTTTGGCTATACAGTGAGTGACTCTAGTAAGTCCAGGTAGGCAGTGTGCTTGTCTTGGTTCATAGCGGAGGAGATGTAGCTAGCAATAATGTGGTAGGGTATTTTACCTATTGCTAGTTGGATCTGCAGTAAAAGAAGAGAGTCGCACTGTTTAACTAGTCTCAAGGTGCATTTGGCTTTAATGAAGATGGATACACCTCCACCTTTGGTTCTTTCATGCTTGTTTTGAGGTCTGAACATGTGGAAGGCATTGTAGCCTTGCACGGCCAGGGTGCTCTCTGCACCCTTAAACCATGCCTTAGTGACTGCACAGATGTAAACATCTTCCAAGGTGAGGAGTGCTTCCAGGAAGTGCAGTTTCCTGTTTAGACTCCTAGCACTGAGCAGTATAACCTTGAGTTTATCTCATGTGGATTTTTTTTTTTTTTTGTCTGAAATTTTACTGTTTTGATATTAACTAAAAAAAGGCACTATGGTGGTGGCAAATGCCTTTGCCAGTATCGAAAAGCCTTGAGGAGACAGGTCAAGACCATCGGTGGCAAAACAGCATGGTCTGTCAACTACGTCTTCCCTGGCTGACAGATACTGGATCCCCCTGGATTGACATCAGAAGCTAAACCAATTGCTGAAGTCAATAATTTTTTTGTCTACATTATGGCAGTATCCTGGATGAAGGTAGAATGCCGCTTATGGCTAGGGACATACCTGCCTGGGGCACAAAGTTTAGTCATGTCTCTCTTCAAATAGTCCAGAGAGGTATGTGCAAAGTCATTTACCCCAAGCACAATGACATAACTGTTGTTGAGCAATGTGTGTGTGTGTGTGTGTGTGTGTGATTTGAAGGATCCTGGCACCTGTGACCTTTCTCTTTGTCCAGTCTGGCAAAGTGGACATCTGTTTCTCACTAAGAAGTCACCTATGACCAGGACATTTGGTTTTGAAGTGTTTTGCCTTACAGACTTATTTGCTAAAATGCTGGTGTGTGTGTTTTGTGTAGTGGAGTCCATTTGCTTTGCAGTGTGTGCAAGTGGTTTGAAATTGGGAGGTCTCTGATCTTTTGGTAGGTTTCTACTGAGTACCTCCATGTATATGGGTTTGTGTGTTGTGACCTTATTTTGTGCGAGAGGTGATGTGTCTGTGCTGACAACCTTTTTGATGTCCGGTTTGTTGCAACATGACAGAACTGATTCCAAATTCATAGTGTAATTACATCTC
Source organism: Protopterus annectens (assembly GCF_019279795.1). Lineage (NCBI taxonomy): Eukaryota > Metazoa > Chordata > Ceratodontiformes > Protopteridae > Protopterus > Protopterus annectens. The sequence continues at coordinate 629,261,656 of NC_056729.1, read as the reverse complement.
TTACGTTTTTATTATTTTTTTTTTTTTGGAGTAAGTAGTTGTCAACATACATAAGACAAATACCACATCATCTCAGGATGTCCATGTCAATCAGGCTGTCTGGAGAAATGGCTGGAAACTGACCATCCACTATGGCAGGTTTTTACCATAAGTACTATTGAGGAGTGGGCTAGTTTGACCAGATTTTGCTCTAGGATTAACAAAGGGGCTTATTTTATTGAAGGCTAAGGGTGAATGCTATGGCAACATTTCTCAGTGCACAACTGAATTTCCCACAATGCAGCAGGGAAGCTTGGGAGAGTTCACTAACAGATGTCTAGGAGAAAATTGCCTTTCTAGGCATTTGTGTCTATATAGGACACCACTGAATCCTGCTGTGCTGTGCACAGCTACACACAAATGTGAAGCTTAAATACAGGAAAAATTAAACAATTTTAAGATAAACTACCTGTGAGAAAGCACAAAATGTGCTTTCCTCCAGTAATCTCCAACTCAGATGAGGCTCAGACTACACACTTCTGCCACAAGGGTGCAGGCACGGCCCTCCTAATGTAAGATGGCTGGAATAGTGTTCAAGTATAATAATACAGTCTAGATTCAGCAGCTACTTAAAATAACAGGACAGCTTTTTTAAAGTGCAGAAAAATACAGTAAAAAAAATCAGCAAAATGATAAGATACAAAGTACAAAGGAAACTCACTTATCTTTTCAATTTTAGCAGTGGATGCTTTGGATTTTAGCAGAATCTCTCCAAACCTTTGGCAAACTTTGCCAAATGCTGAGCAGCTCTGGTTAGATGACCTGCAGTGGTACTGGCCTCTGCACAAACTGGCAGCTCTTTGAGCAGCTGTGAACAGTGGGAGACTATATAGAGCATTTCTTATAGAGGATTTTAAATGGGAGAGGTTTTCTCATTTAAAAGGCATGGGGAACTGCATTTGTTTTTTTGTATCAGCAGGATAAAAGACTATCACACAGTTAATCCCTCAGGCCAGTCAGATAAATACGAAATAAACTTTCTACCAGCAGTTTCCGATATGGATGGGTTGAATTCAGTTCTGTTACCACCGGAGTGCAAAGGTTGAGCTCAAGTGCAGTAAAAAATGTTTTACAATAAAAGTCAGAATTCCTGCAGCATCAGGAATTCATTGGAAATGAGTTCACTAACCCTGAGAAATGTTCTAAAAATACAGAAAAAAAAGTGCAACATTAGAGAGCTACAACTCAGAATCATGCATGGACCATCTTACCTTTTCCTGTATTAAGCACCTTTATTCGCATCTTCAACAAGTTGATGTAGGGTTTTCAAAAATCAAGTCCATGTAGGCCTCAAGCATTTCTGCATCTCCTATAGGTGGACAGTTTAAAGTACTAGCACTCATGGCAGTGCTTTATACTGTGTTCCTTCCCAAGCAAAAAATGCCATTGTGGGTTCCTTCCTACTGTTAAATTAAAATTACCAGCAGATACACAAATTGTACAACTGTATATTTGTATGCTTAGGAGTTTATTGAAACAAGCCGACCAAGCAGTACTGTGCGATTAAAAACATTAACACAGATCACTGTCAGATCCACTGCAGTTTCCTCAGCTGACTCAGATTACAAAAATATCCACCAAAAAGTCTTTCACAGCCACTATTATAGTTTCATGACTTTGTCCTTGATGAAAACATTCTTTTCCTGTATTGAAGCCTTGTCTGCATTCTTATCGCATCCAGAGAAAACTTGTTTCTTCAGCAGGCCGAAATGTTCTTTCAATGATAGGATATTCTGTAACTTTTCTGCTGTGTTAGCCGTTTCTTTTTAACAAATTCATTCTCTTGAATATCCATAAATATTAAACTGTTTATATTTCAACAAGCCTCTATTGTTAATGCCATCTGCTACAAAACATTCAGAAGTACAATACTTTTTTGTTACACACAAGCACATTCTATTAAGCTAATCACACTTTACTGCACATTTCTTTTCTGTACTTACAGATGCTGTGTTCTAAAAATATCACACTGTTACTATGATTACCAAACCTCTGTTACTGTGAAGGAAAACAATTCTACCAAATTATATATACATTTTTCTATAAATCATTTTTTTTTTTTTTTTACTTTATATAATTCTATCACCTACTGATTTGGCAATAGAGGAACACTTATAAGGTTCTACCACTGAACTCAGAAACTTTCCTAAAGTGACTGCCAGGACTGCAATCAAAACTGCGTGAGCAGCAGAAAACTACAGTACAGTTGTGTAAAATCTTACCATAACAGATCCCCATCTCCTCACTGTTGCAGTATTCTGTTCCTCCCTCCTCCTCCCCTCTTTTTAGCTCCTCCTGGCAGAGGAGTTCTTCCTTTTCTTTCTATCCTTTTTTCCTTCTGGATGTACGTTTTCATCTGTCTCTGAGGGTTCCTCCAGGGGCATTTCAGTTCTGACTGTTTGGGTCCGTACAGCACCTTTATGCCCTATGCCTTATGCAGGGAGCATACGCATGATGTACAGTGCCTATAAGAACTAAAGGCTTCGGTATACTGGCCAGACACTGGGTTATTCTTAGCAGGAGATTCCTTATGTAAAGAATACTGCAACAGTGATATCGAAGGACATCTGGAGAGAGAAGGGTTGGATATGCTATCCTATTAAAATGTGAAAGTAACGCATTGGGAGAGGCATATACATATACCGGGCACTGGAGGCTAAAATGTCACACACAGACAACTCATCAGGACTTCCTGCAGTACACCACTTACCAAAACTCACCGCAACCATTATATTACACACAATCCTTCACATTCTAAAACGGTCTAAAGATTAACTTGTCTACACCTCAATGATCTCCAAAACATGAGAAAGACACAAAGTACCCTCAGCAACACTGTCTGCCTGTTAATCCTATTAACCCATATAGCGCAAGGAGTCCCACAGTCATGGATGCTAAGCCTACAGGGCAGGTATCCACTAAACAAAAAAAGAAGTTATGTACTCACCATAACGTTCCATCTGAGTAGGTACTTCATTTGTCTGCAACCTGTGGGTATCGGATCCGAGCCGGCAGCTTCACAAGCTACAAGATGTGAGCTCCTACCTCCTCCCCCTACCCATAATCCCCTGCCACTAACTGTATTACCTCAGATCGATTTTGCCCAATCTAAGTCATAACCTCAACAGAGGTATACTGAAGACCTAACCTCAAGACAGCAATATTTCAGGTGACCAGAAAAACCCGAAAAAGGGTTAGGGGGATGGCAGGGGGGGACGGTTGCAGACAAATGAAGTACCTACTCAGATGGAACGTTATGGTGAGTACATAACTTCTTTATCTGAAGTAGTTACTTCATTTGCTCTGCAACCTATGGGACAGAGTCCCCAGCTACCTAGACAATAAACCTGGGTGGCCTTATGGAAGGATATTCCGAAGCACCACGGAGCCAAAAGAAGCCCTACTTCTCGATATCATATCCAGTTTATAATGAGAAATGAACGTATGAGAAGAGGACCAGGTAGCTGTTGAACATATGTCGTCCAAAGGAACCCTGGACCAGAAAGCTGCTGAGGTGGCGATGGACCGGGTAGAATGAGCGTGTATTCCCATAGGAGCTGGTTTGCCTGAAGATACATACCCCTGAACTATACAGTGACAAATCCAATTTGCTAGGGTCACTTTAGAAATGGCCCTTCCCCTGGCTGATTTTGCAAAGGACACAAACTGATCAGACTTGCGAAAATCTTTAGTTCTGTGCAAGTAAAAACGTAGTTTCCTGTGGACGTCCAGTCTGTGCAATATGTACTCCCTTATTCTGAAAATTTGGAAAGAACATGGACAAATTGATTGATTGATTGATATTTGATTCCGAAGCCACCTTAGGTAAGAAAGACGGGTTAGTCCTGAGAGAGACTCTATCCCTGTGAAAAATGAGATAAGGGGGTTTCATACACAGTGCTTGGAGTTCCAAAACCCTCTTAGCAGAAGTAATAGCTACCAAGAAAGCCGTTTTCCAGGACAAGAATTTTAAAGGAATCGAAGCTGCAGGCTCAAAGGGTGGACTCATCAGGGCTTGCAAGACTAGTGTCAAATCCCATGGGGGCACCACCGTTTTCACAGGAGGTTTCAAGAGAAAGATGCCTCGCAGGAAAGTTTTGCATAACTTTGTGGATGCCAATGATCCTAGTCCATCTCCCACATGAAAATGGGAAATGGCTGCTAACTGCACCTTAACCGTAGAAGCACTTGCTCCCTGCCGAAAAATCAGTGACAGGAAGTCCAGGATTGTCAGAATAGGAACTGTAAAAGGATCCAGGCCCTTGTCTGTTGCCCAGATGGAGAAGCGTTTCCACTTGCTATTATATATTTTCCTGGTAGCCGGCTTATGAGCCGCTACCAGAATGGCCTTCACTGGTGATGAGATACCGGGAGTCCTAGCCATCAGTGGAACTGGATCAACCAAGCCGCAAGCTTGAGGTTTACCAGGTTCGGGGTTTGACATCCTGCGGGATGTGAAATCAGGTCTGGAATGGGTTCCAGTATCCAAGGGGGAGTTAAACTGAGACCCGAGGTATGGGAACCAGATCTGGCGAGGCCAGAATGGGGCTATGAGGATAACACCAACACCACGAACACAGGAACTGCTGTTCAGCACAAATACAAGAAAACCACACAGCGAAAGCCAGATAAGCAAATTTATTTCTCTAGCGCCTCGGCCACAATAAGCCTTCAAGGAGTATATGAGGATAACTCTGCTCCCAACCAAGAGGCTTTCTGCATGAACTTCGTCATAAGCGGAAGGGGAGGGTAAGCATAAAGAAGACTGGGAGGCCAAGCATGAACAAGAGCGTCTCGGAGTCTCCCCCTCGGGGGCAAGTATTGCGAAGTACTAGCTGCATTTTGTGTTTAATGGAGAAGCAAAAAGACCGCAGCGAGGCCAACCCCACTTGCGGAAGATCTGCTTCGCAACTGATGGATTGAGAGACCACTCGTACGGAGTGAGAATTATCCGACTCAGTTTGTCCACTAATATGTTGGACCGTCCTGGAATGTGCGTTGCTACTAGAAAGCGGATGGTGGATATCGCCCATTCCCACACTCTCATAGCTTCTCGAAAAAGGGGATAAGACCTGGTTCCCCCCTGTTTGTTTATGTACCAGACTACCGACATATTGTCTGTCTGGATTGCAATAGTCCCCAGAGGAAGAAGGTCGTGGAGAGCTTGCAACGCTAGAAGCACCGTCCTCATCTCTAGGACATTGATATGCAGAGCGGTCTCTAGGGAAGTCCACGTGCCTTGGACGGTTCTGCCCGAATAATGCCCCCCCCACCCGAGGCGAGAAGCATCCGTGGTCAACATGGCTTGGGGCGGGGGAATCACAAAGGGTCTCCCTTGCCTCAGCTCTCGAGAGTGAAGCCACCAAAGAAGGGAATCCCTGCAAACTCTGCTCAGTGGAATCGGGGAGCTTAACTGGTGGAGTAATAGCGACCACTGAACCTGGAGGGTCCATTGTAAAACCCGCATTCGCAGGCGTGCATGAAGGGATAAGACCGATTGCCGCTGCCATAGGCCCTAGTACCCTCAGGACTAACTCCGCCGCAGGAGCTTGGTTCTGAAGAAGTGTAAGCACCTGAAGCGACAAGCTGCTCAGCCTGTCTGACGTCAGAAAGGCTCGAGAAGCACGGGTATCCAATCTGGCCCCTATGAACTCTAAGACTTGTACGGGGCGAAGGAAGGATTTTTGAAGATTCACTGAGATGCCTAGACTCTGGGCAAGAGTCAGAGCGTAATCTCTTGCAACGCAGAGTTGATGCCTATTGGCGGCGGTAAGGAGCCAGTCGTCTAGGTACGGGAAAACCTGAATGCCCTGAAGTCTCAGGTGGGCTGCAACCACTGCCATGACCTTGGTGAACACCCTGGGGGCTGAGGTGAGGCCGAATGGAAGAACCCTGAACTGATAATGACTGCTTCCCAGCCAGAAGCGGAGAAACCTTCTGGATCGTCTGTCCATCAATATGTGGTAGTACGCATCCTTGAGGTCTAGAGAGCACATCCAGTTGTTCTCCTGCAGCAAGGGGAGAATTGACTGAAGTGTGACCATCCGGAATTTTTCCTTGGGGATGAACAGGTTCAGAGCGGACAAGTCTAGGATGGGTCTTGGGTCCCCCGTCTTCTTTGGCACAAAAGATCCTGGAGTAATAACCCAATCCGGACTGATCTGGGGGGACAGGCTGGATGGCTCTTTTTCTTAGCAACTTCGAAACCTCTGAAGCCACTGCCTCCCTCTGATCGGGTGGAACATCGGGGAGGCATCTGCTTGTAGGAGGTAGGCTTAGGAAGGGAATGGAGTAACCTCTGGATATGACATGGAGCACCCATCGATCTGTCGTAATGGACTCCCAATTTGACAGATGCTCAGTCAGCCGCCCCCGACTGCCTCCAGAGATGGACAGTCGGGTAAGCCCTCAGGGCTGCTGCGCGGGTCTGTCCGAGAAAGGCTCTCTAGACCCGAAATTACGTGGCCCCCCTCTGCCTCTGGGCCGGCGTCCACCTTGTCCTCCTCTGCCTCTGGAGGACGAGGGGTCCGAAACTGGGATTGCTGAGACTTGCGGAACCACAGCTTCTTTTGTCTCCTCTGATTCCTTGAGAAGGATCATTGAGGATTAGAGAAGCGGACCCCGACGGCAGACAGCGTCTTCCCGTCCTTCTCGCTTTGGACCAGCATTTCGCAAATGGTCTTGCCAAAAAGCAAAGACCCCGTCAAAGGGCGCATTAACGAAGGACACCTTGAAGGGTTCCGTGAAATCGTAAAGGCGGAGCCAGGTGTGACGCCGCAAGATGACCCCGGCTCCGCTGGCCCTAGCGGCTCCCTCCGTTGCATGAGTGAGTAGCCGCATGGACGTGTTAGATATGGATTTTAGAGTGGCCATACGAGTCGAAAACACATTCTTGTCCTTGACCAACATGGATTTTGGGGGGCTGCAGCGTATTCCTTAATCAAGTCTCGCTGTAGCCTAATGGTATGTGCCATATAATTCAGCGCCCTCACAGAGAAGGTCGCTGAAGCAAACATCCACTTCCCAATGCGGTCCAGCGCCCGAGATTCCTTATCCGGTGGGTGGACTGAAGAACTCTCGGGCGAATTCTCTCTTTGTGGGAGCCGCCACCAACATGGCATCGACCGGAGACCCCTTGGCCCACGACTGTCTATCTGATGGGGGGGCTAAGGACTTTGTCGGGCCGTCTCGGGATTGGCTCCACGGTGTCGGGCTCCTTCCACGCCTTGGTAGTAAGGTCTACCAGGGCGTCAGCTGGAGGGGACACCCAGGAGGTAGACTGGCCTGCCTCAAATGCCTCCAGGAACACAGATTCATCTGCGGAAGGGTTTTGGGCAGACCACCCCCCTCTAATACGCAACATCTCCATGATGTCTCCGAAGGAGACATCCTCGGGGGGTGATCTTGGGGAACCCTCTGTTTCATCCAAATCCATGTCTGTGGTGATGGACTCAAGGGAGTCCAGGTGCCTCCTTTTACACCTCCGTTTACGAGGGACCTCCTCGGTGGGACTGTCCGAGGAGGGCTCAACAGCTTCCTGTTCCTCCACGGGAACTGGCTGGAGGGCTTGGGCAGGCTGTCCCAATGAACGGATGACGGAGGATAAACCCATATGCAGCAGGGGTGCGGGAGGATCCGAAGCCCGGACCGGGGACCTGGAGGACCTCGACAGCACCCTCTCCACTACCTCAAAAGCCGAAGGTGAACTACTCTCCCCAGGCTCCGAGAGCAATCTCCTCGGCTCAGAGGTAGGGACCGGAGTCGGAGCCAATGCGGTCGGATCCAAGAGAGAAGTGTGCTCAGACCTCAACGGTGCCGAAGACACATCAACTCCCCCGGATCCGACGCTCGGCCCTGAGAACTCGGATCCGAAATACTCGAGGGCATGGTAGGCGTTGGAGACCGGAGCTATCGGCGCCGATGAATCCCCGGCTCTGAAAGGGCCCGGTTCCGATGACTCCAAAACCCGAAAACGGGTTGGAGAAGGAGTGATCGGAGCGAAGACAGAGGTCGCACAGCCCCCTGAGGGGGGGAGGCAAGAGCACCCCCATCTGCATTTGGGTCTGCAAGAATAGACGCATCATCCGATCCATATCTGCATCGGTGAGGCTCCTGGTCGACCTGGAGGAAGTAGTCGAGGTAGGCCGGGAGCGTCGGCAACCTCGAGGGAGACTGGTACTCCCCCTCCGGCGAAAAATGAGGCAAACTGAGCCGAGAGGGGGAGGATCCGGAAACCCTTGAGGGAGAGCTAGCCAGCTTAAATGGCGGGGCTGAGGGTTGAGTCTCAGCCCGCCTTTTTTTGAGACCTGTCTCTCCTTATCTCTGTGCCTCTTCTCTTTAGAGGAAGGGGCACCAGAGTCCCCGGTTGAGCGGGGGGAGCGGAAGGCACTGGGGCTGAGGAGACAGCCTGAGCCTTGGAGGGGGAGGAAGAAGCAGCCGAATCCTGGGGGAGTAAGCCCGGCAGGATCAGCTTATTCTTCCTGTCCCTAAGTGCCCGGGGGTTAAAGGCTGCACAGATTTGGCAAGCAGTTGATAAATGGGCCTCCCCCAGGCATAAAACGCACTGAGTGTGGCCATCAGCAGGAGAAAGCTTATGGCCACACTCAGTACAGTTTGAAAAAATGGCCTTGGGCCCTTCAGCCATTACCACAAATACACGCACACCCAAATACCAAGTGGGGGAGGGGTGGACACAAAAAACTAACACTACTACACAAAAATTAGAAGTTATGTACTCACCATAATGTTCCATCTGAGTAGGTATCTTCATTTGTCTGCAACCTTTGGGATACGGATCCGAGCCGGCAACTTTTACCACAGCATAGATCCTAGCTCCTCCCTTTACCCATAATCCCCTGCCAACCCTAACTAACTTCAGATCAAGTTTGCCCGATATAAGCAATATAAAGGTGCCCCGGAAGGGGCTAATCCAAGAGAGATCCTAAAGGTCAGGGGGAAGGAGAGGGGGATGGTTGCAGACAAATGAAGATACCTACTCAGATGGAACGTTATGGTGAGTACATAACTTCTAAATCTGAAGTAGGAACTTCATTTGTCAGCAACCTTTGGGACAGAGTCCCCAGCTACCTGAATCCTGGGTGGCCTTTATGGAAGAACATTCCGGAGCACTGCAGAGCCAAAGGACGCCCTACCTTTGGAGACAACATCCAGTTTGTAATGGCTGATAAAAGTATGAGATGAGGCCCAAGTGGCTGCGGAACAAATATCATCTAAGGGAACCCTAGATTTAAAAGCCGCCGAAGCAGCAACGGCCCTAGTAGAATGGGCTCGAACCCCTTGAGGTGCAGGCCTTCCCGAACTCTGGTATGCTAAAAGGATACAGTTAGCTATCCACCGTGATAGAGTAACTTTAGAAATTGACTTGCCTAAACTTGTTTTGGCAAAGGAGACAAACTGGTCAGATTGCCTATGACCAGCAGTTCGATGAGTATAAAAACGTAATTGTCTGTGCACATCCAAGGAATGCAGCTTATATTCTCCTTTGTTCTGGTAATGGGGAAAGAACACGGGAAGATTAATGGATTGATTAATATTAGCTTCTGAAGACACCTTAGGCAGAAAAGACGGATTGATCCTGAGGTAAACTCTATCCGGGTGGAAGGACAAATAAGGCGGCTTAACACAGAGCCTGAAGTTCAGAAACCCTTTTAGCTGAAGTAATGGCCACTAAGAAGGCTGTTTTCCAAGAGAGATGTTTAAGATCAACCGTGGCTGCCGGTTCGAAAGGGGGGCTAGTCAAGGCTTGGAGGACCAAGGACAAATCCCATGGTGGTACTGACTCCCTGACTGGAGGTCTGAGAAGGAAAGTACCCTTGAGGAACGCCTTACAAAGCTTAGCAGTCAGAGGGCCTGATTCATGCCCTACATGATAATGCAAAATCGCTGCCAGTTGTACTTTGACTGCAGAGCAGCTAGCCCCTTGATGAAAGAGGGTAGTTAAGAACTCCAAAACAGACGTGAGAGGCGCCGTGAAAGGATCCAAGTGATGGTGCTCTGCCCAGATGGAGAAACGCTTCCACTTGCTTCGATAGACTTTTCTGGTGGAAGGTTTATGTGCTGCTACTAGGATGGCTTTGACTGGTGAGGAGATTCCGGGAGTCCTAATCAGGAGTGGAACTGGAGCAACCAAGCCGTTAGCTTGAGGTTGACCAGGTTGGGAGTCTGGAGACCCAGAGGGTGGGTAATGAGATCCGGGAGTGGATCTAGAATCCATGGTGGATGAATTAGGTGAGACCACAGGTACGGGAACCATGTTTGACGAGGCCAGAATGGGGCAATGAGGATCATTCTGCTCCCCAGCCGACTGGCTTTCTGTAGGAGTTTCAGCATCATGGGCAACGGGGGATAAGCGTAAAGGAGAGCGGGAGGCCAAGCATGTACTAGAGAGTCTCTTGGGGACTCCCCCTGCAGGGGAATTAGAGCGAAGTAACTGTTACATTTGGTATTTGAAGTAGAGGCAAAAAGATCGCAACAGGGTTGCCCCCATAGGGCAAATATTTGCTTCGCTACTAGGGGATTGAGAGACCATTCGTACGGAGTCAGAATCGAACGACTGAGCCTGTCTGCTAGAATGTTGGACCGTCCCGGAATGTGCGTTGCAATAAGAAAGCGGTTGGTGGAAATCGCCCATTCCCACACTCTCATGGCCTCGCGACAAAGGGGATAAAACCTGGTTCCCCCCGTTTGTTGATGTACCAGACAACTGACATGTTGTCCATCTGTACTGCAATTGTCCCAATCGGTAGAAGGCTGTGAAGTGCCTGCAACGTCAAAAGCACCGCCCTCATCTCTAGGACATTGATATGCAAGGAGGTCTCTGTGTCGTTCCACGTGACTTGGACCGTTCTGCCTGAATAGTGCCCGCCCCCCACCCCAGGCGAGAGGCGTCCGTGGTCACTGTGGCGACGGGGGAAGGCATAGAAAATGGTCGTCCCATGTGGAGACTCAGGGACCGGCGCCACCACACGAGCGACATTCTGCAAGCCCTGCTTAGGGGGATAGGATGAGATAGGGAGTTGAGAGACAGGGACCATTGTACTTGGAGGGTCCATTGCAGAACCCTCATATTCAGGCGGGCTAGGGGTAGAAGAGGAAAAGCTGCCGCCATGGACCCTAGAGCCCTCAGGATCAATTCCGCAGGTGGAGCGGAAAGAATGAGAATGGCCTTGACATGCAACCTCAGGTTTTGAAGCCGATCGGGGGTTAAGAAGGCAAGCATTACCCTGGAGTTTAATCTGGCCCCTATGAAATTTATCACCTGTGAGGGGACTAGAGATTTGGTCATGTTGATAGTTAACCCTAGACGTGGAGCAAGGTCGAAGAAGTAATCCCTGCCTGAACAGAGTAGATACCTTGTTGGGGCGATGAGGAGCCAGTCGTCCAGGTACGGAAAGACCTAAATTCCCTGAAGCCTCAGGTGGGCCGCTATGACTGCTAAGACTTTGGTGAACACCCTGGGGGCTGAGGTGAGACCGAAAGGAAGGGCCCTGAACTGAAAATGACTGGCTCCCAGCCGGAAGCGGAGGAACCTCCTGGAGCGTCTGTCCACTAGGATGTGGTAGTATGCATCCTTGAGGTCTATTGAGCACATCCAATCGTTCTCCCGTAATAGAGGGAGAATAGATTGTAAGGTGACCATTCGGAACTTTTCTTTGGGTACTACCAAGTTCAGGAGAGAGAGATCGAGGATGGGTCTCAAGTCCCCCGTCTTTTTTGGCACCAGAAAGAACCTGGAGTAAAACCCCGATCCAAACTGATCTGGGGGGACGGGTTGGATGGCTCTTTTTTGTAAAAGCTGCTGAATTTCTGTAGCAGCTGCCTCCCTCTGATTGGGTGGTATGTCGGGGAGGCTTCTGATTTTGAAAGTTACAATAAAGGGAATTTGGTAACCTCTGGATATGATGCGAAGCACCCAGCGATCTGTTATGGACTCCCACATTGCTAGGTGCTTCGAAAGACGCCCCCGACTGCCTCCAGAGTGGAGCAGCCGGGTAACCCCTCAGGGGTTCTGCGTGGGCCTCTCAGAGAAGGGTTCTCTGGACCCAAAGTTTCTGGGACCCCCTCTGCCTCTTGGGCGGCGTCCTCCCTGTCCTCCTCTGCCACGAGAGGACTGGTTGTCCGGGGCAGACTGGGACTGATGCGATTTTCAGAACCACATCTTCTTCTGACCCTTTTGGTTCTTAGAAAAAGACCTTTGGGGAGCAGAGAAGCGGACTCAGACGGCAGACAACGTCTTCCCGTCTTTCTCGCTCTGGACTAAGGTGTCGCGAATGGTTTTGCCAAAATGTGCAGAACCATCAAAGGGGGCATTCGTGAATGACGCCTTAAAGGGTTCCAAGAAGTCACAGTGTCGGAGCCAGGCCTGACGTCTGATTACCAGGCCGGCTCCTCTGGCTCTAGCGGCTCCTTCAGTGGCGTGTGACAAGAGCCGCATAGAGGTATTAGAAACTGAGCGTAGAGTAGACATTCGGGAGGAGTACAGCTGCTTGTCTCCTTCAGACATGGACTCTGGGGGGATGCAGCGTATTCTTTTATTAGATCCCGCTGCATCCGGATAACGTGTGCCATACAGTTCAGCACTCTCATGGAGAAGGTTGCTGAACTAAAGACCCGCTTCCCCAGGTGGTCCATCGCTCGAGAGTCTTTACTCGTGGACCGCAGAGCTCTCCTGAGCCAGCTCTCTCTTGGTGGCCGCCGCCACCAACATGGCATCCACAGGGGGACCTCTGCTCCAGTGGGTTCTCTCAGCAGGGGGACTCAGGATCCTGTCCAGGCGCTTGGGGATAGGCTCCACAGTGTCCGGCTCCTTCCAAGCCCTGGTGGCAATAAGGTCCACCAGGGGGGATCGGGGGGAGGGGACACCCAAGAGGTAGATGGCCCTGCTTCGAAAACCTCTAGGAATACGAACTCATCGGAGGAAGCCTTAGGGGCAGACCCCCCCCCCAATCCTGAGCATTTCCATGATGTCTCCAAAGGAGACATCCTTGGGGGGGTGATCTTGGGGAGCCTTCCCCTTCATCTAAGTCCGTATCTTCGGTAAGGGACTCAGGGGAGTCCATGTGCCTCCTCTTACACTTGGCTTTGTGAGGTACCTCCTCGGGGGGGATGTCAGAGGAAGACTCACCAGCAATATCAAGTTCCGCAGGAACACCCAGAGACGTCGGAGCAGGCTGTCCCGAAGGCCGGGTGATGGGAGCCCGGACCAGCTGAGAGGGAGTGCAGGGAGGAGCCGAAGCCAGGACCGGGGGTCCAGATACACTCAACAGTGCCCTTTCCACAACCACGAAAGCCGAGGGGGAGCCACTCTCAATAGGCTCAGAGAGTCGGCTCCCACTCGGATCCGAGGCGGGGACCGGATCCGGGGCCAAGACCCTCGGATCCGAAGGACCCGTGTGCTCCAACTGGGACGGAGCCGAAGTCACACAAAGTCCCTTGGATCCAAAGCTCCGCCCACTGCTCCGAGTGGTCGGATCCGACAAACTCGAGGGACGAGTCGGAGCTGAAGTAACTAGTACTGTCGGCTCCAACATACCCCCGGATCCGACGTGGCTCCGAGTGCTCAGAACCCGGGAAGCGGGACGGAGAAGGAGCGATTGGGGCAAAAAAGGGGGTCGAGCTCCCCCCCGAAGGGGGGGGGGGCAAGAGCACTCCCATCTGCAGCTGGGCCTGGATGAACCTCCTCATCATCCAGTCCATGTCTGCATCTGACATGCTGTAAGTAGACCTCGAAGAGGCCACCGAGGCAGACCTAGAGTGACGCCTCGATGACCTCGACGGGGACCGGGTTGCCTCCTCCCCAGGTCCTGGTGAAAAGCAAGGGGACCGGAGCCAAGGAGGAGGCGATCCAGAAACCCTGGAAGGAGAAGCCCGCTTGGCGGGCGGGGCCGAGAAGGAGTTCTCGGCCCGCCGCTTATGGTGCTGCTGCTTCTTGGTTTTTCCGGCCTCCCTATCCTCCGGGGCCAAAACGGGAGGTTGAGTCCTGACCGGAGGGAGGGAGGCAGGGGTGGTCGCTACCAAGGACTGGGTAGTGGCCACTGAAGAACCGGAGGTCGGAGCCGAGTCCGGGGGCAAAAGGCCCACCAGAATCAGCTTCGATCTCCAGTCCTTAAGTGCCCTGGGGTTGAACGCTGCACAAATCGTGCATCCCGAAGAGAGGTGTTCAACCCCAAGGCACCTAACGCACCAAGTGTGGCCATCCGCCGGTGAGAGCTTATGGCCACACTCGGTACATTTAGAAAAGATTGCTTTAGGGGCCTCCGACATTGTTTAAAGTAAACCACACTCACTAGGCCCCTAACACACCACAAACACACACTACGGTACAGCGAGGGTAGGGAGGAAAAAATTTTAACAAAAAATAGATAAATAGGAGGGAACCTACACAAACTCACTCAATCACACAAGAAAAAATAAAATTTCTTAGCTTTTCTTCACAAAAAACTACCAAATGCCAGGAGCTCAAAATCCAGCTTGTTGGCTTGAAGCGCGGCAAACTAGACCTCGGTCAGTTAGGGTTGGCAGGGGATTATGGGTAAAGGGAGGAGCTAGGAGCTCGGATCTATGCTGTGGTAAAAGTTGCCGGCTCGGATCCGAGATCGGATCCGTATCCCAAAGGTTGCTGACAAATGAAGTTCCTACTTCAGATAAACTATTTAATTAACTATACTGTCTATAGGGACACTAAACACACAACAATCAAACTCTGAGAAAAAGCTTTTCTCTAAGAAAAAAAGGAACAGTCTCACCAATTTAGCTAAGGAGCTCTTCAAAAAGTAGCTGTCTTCAGCCGCGGCAAAACGATCTGAGGTAATACAGTTAGTGGCAGGGGATTATGGGTAGGGGAGGAGCTAGGAGCTCGGATCTTGTAGCTTGTGAAGCTGCCGGCTCGGATCCGATACCCACAGGTTGCAGAGCAAATGAAGTAACTACTTCAGATCATTGCACTTGTAGGCAACTCCACTGTAAGGCATACAGATGTACCCTCTTGCAAGGCTGAGCAAGAAAAGTGTACTGTTATTTGTACGTCTGGTACAGGAACTGTCAGATCAAACAAGTGCTCAAGTCCTTAAACAAGAACAGCAGGCTCTGTCATAATACATGTGGGTGTCAATGACATAAAACATACCTTTTTCATATGAAGACAGACATGAGGGAGCTCTCAGACCGTCCCCCAGGCAGGTATAAGCCTAGCATTGAGCAGCACTCTATATTGTGTACACAGTGACAATGCAGAAAAAATAATTGACTTCAATTAGCAGCTTAGTTTTTGGTGACATTTGAAGGGGGTCCAATATCTGTCAGCCTGGGAGGATATGATCAATAGACTATGCTGCTTCACTGGGAATGGTCTGCACCTGTCCCCGCTAGACTTACAAATATTGGCAAAGACATTAGTCACTGTCACAATGCCTACCATACTTATAGATGTTACGAATCAAGCAAATGAAAATATGAAGGTGTTACTAATCAATGTGAGGAGCCTAAATAAAAAAAAAAAAAAAATGCACACTCTATAAGCCCTCCTCACCCTGGAGGAAGAAGATGCCTGTATAGTTACTGAGATATATGATTTAAAACAGTGGAGAGTACTCTGGCTGTGCAGGGATATAATGCCTTCACACAGACAAACCACTGCAGAGGAAGGAAGATAGCGGACATGTCTCAGTCTTCATTTAGATGAGAATTGCATAAAGGCTGGCTAAGCACCGCGATGCACCACAGCTTCTTCAAACCCAAATCACCATCAGACCAAGATAGTCAATGCCAATCTACAAGGACTAGAGTCACTCAATATTAAACCCAATACCATTTTCGTGGGTGATCTAAGCTATCCAGCTATAGAGGGGGAAGCCTACACCTTCACTATTGCAAAAGCACAGGTTCCTAAACTTTGACTAATTCCAGGGCATTTATTTTGACAAAGTACACATTAAGGGGAACAGCATCATAGACCTTGCTCTTACTAACATGGAGGGCATCTTTCACCATCCCTTGCATATTTTCATCATTTGTTAGGTCTGACCATAAAGCAAGCTTCTTCAAAATAAAACTGAATCCAGAGACGACTTCTGGCTCTGGAATTTAATTTCTCCAAATAAAACTACTTACTAAGTTATACACTGGCAAGCTTCAAATCCTCACCAAACCCAGTTAACTCTACTAAATATGTGGAAACATCCACTAAACTATACCAGCATGAAAACAGCTGCATTGCGACCGTAGCTAGTAGAAACAACAAAACACAACCCCCCCCCAATGAAACTTCAATATCAATAAGCTTTACAATAAAAGAACAAGATCATTGCTAAAAGTAATGAGCAATACACAAAACAAGAGAGCCATCATCATTAAATTAAACAAGCAACTCAAGTGCTTAAAGGATAACTCAACTCTTAGGTTGCTTTTCTCCCTACAATACAATTCCAGTTTTGTATAGGTACCAGAAAGCTGTTTGTGCTTTATAAAACTTTAAATTTCCTTGCCTTGGAATCAAAGGAAGAGAATGACCACCCACTTTTTTCAAGCATAACTTCTTACATAATTTGCAGATAAATCTGCAGTCAGGTACTGCTGACAATCTTATATGGGCAATAAGCCCTGCTGATGTCAGGAGCACAGCACCTGCTGTAAAAAGAAGTCAGAGTTTTGAAACTGTTTTCCACTGATCTTATTGCAGAAAGAAAGAGTACTTAAGACTGATGCATAGCTGTTTCCAATGTAGCCATACCTTTCACGGCAAAACAGAGCAATTAGATCAGTCAGTGATTCAAAGGCAATCACCGCTTCTGATGCATTTACATAAGCAGCAGCACAGTACTGAAATGCTAATCTTTAGTAGGCCTGCAGTTTAGCTACTTTTTGGTTACTGTTGTATAACCCATTAGCATACGGTAAAACAAACCCTGATACACACACAAAATGAGGGCCACTTAAGAAATAGAAGAAGCAGTCCTGTTATACGAGGTATACAAGATGACAGTGACTGATGCTAAACTCATATGTCAATGACATACAGGGCCGGTAAATACATTTTGGGGACCCCACCAAGTTTTAAGTTGGGGGCCCTACCCAGGAAAATATAGTGTGACCACGTTGCTGTCACACCACCTTCCCTAACAAGCTCATCCAGCACCATTTAACGATCACTGTAGTATTACAACATTCAGACCATTAAGAATTTAAGTACAGTTCTGTACACTTACCATAAATGTAGATGTTCGAGTGTATTCACTGCTGCAGTCATCACATTTGGGTCATCTGCCTGCAGGCAGCCCTCAGCCAGCCTGAATACCAGAGTCTTCGGATTTCTGCATCGGATTGCTGTCTTCTTCCATGACTTCAGGGGTATAAAACTTGCAGCCAATGCCATTACATCAATTTTTCTTGCCCCAGATGTTAGGTGCCCCCACAACAGGAAGCAATTATATGGTATGGTACACCCCCATCAAAAAGCACACACACCAGAAAAAATAAATATACCAAACAAGGAAAGATAGAGCCAAGAGAAGTCAGGGGGCTGGAGGGAGGGTAACCAGGACTGCAACAGTAAATACACTAACATCTACATTTATGGTAAGTGTACACAACTGTACTATGTTCTTCGTGTTTCACTGTTGCAGTCATCCCCAAAGCTAAGGAAGGGAGGAGGAAGTTAAAGAGCATTAGGGCCAGCTATTAAGCCCTGCAAGACTGCAGTGGCAAATCCAGCTCTGGATTTAGAAAAGATAGGCATGTGGTAATGCTTGGTAAAGTTATGTACAGAGCTTGATGGTTTGCTTTGAAATGGCCTTCCCCTCTGCCCCTGCAGCAAAGCCAACTAGCAGCTGTTAAGATTTTCTGAGAGGCTTAGTCCTGTCCAAGCAAAATCTAAGCTGTCTGTGCACGTCCAGAGTGCAGTATTCGTTCATCTTTGTTTTGTAATTAGGGAAAAAAGTAGGCAAATGAATGGACTGATTTAGGTCCACACTAGACACCACCTTGGGCATAAAGGAAGGATTAGCCCTGAGGGAAACCCTGTCCACATGGAAGATAACAAAGGGTTCCACTGCCATGAGGGCCTGTAATTCAGACACTCTTCTTGCTGAAGTGATGGCTAGAAGGAAGGCTGTTTTCCAAGAAAGGAATTTCAACTCTGCTGTTGCAGCTGGCTCAAAGGGGGGGGGGGGGTGAGCTTTTCCAGTACAAAGTTAAGGTCCCACGCTGGAGTGGGAGCTCTCCTGGGGGATCAGATTTTTGACCCCCTCTAAGGAATTATTTTAGCAAGGGGTGAGATAAGAGGGGTGGCTCAGTATTATAATGTGCTGAAATGGCAGAGGCATGAATTTTAATTGATGAGAAGGACAGGCCCTTGTGGAGCATTTCTGTTAAGTACTGTAGAATATGAGGTAAGCTGGGCACCGTTGTGCCCATCCACTGAGCCTGGCTCCAGGAACAGTATCTTTTCCACTTTTCAGCATAGGATTTTATAGTACTAGGCCTCCTTGCCTACAGAATGACATTCCGCACCTGCTTATTGAATGATGCTAGAGGAGAGCTCAAGGAATTAGTCAGGCAGCAAAGTTCGGGGTTTGAAACTGAGGGTGCAGAATCTGGCCCGCCTGCTGGGATAGCAGGGAAGGGGTCTGAGGCAGGTGCCATGGTTGCAACAGTGTCATACTGCGCAAGAGGGGGTACCAGTGCTGGTGTGGCCAGTCTGTTGCTATCAGTATTGTCCTTTGTTTGTCCTGTCTGATCTTTAGTAGAACCTTCGAGAGGAGTGGCAGAGGGGGAAAGGCATAAACCAAGAGGCTTTCCCAGGTAAAGGACAGGGCATCCACTTTCCAAGCTTGACTGTGGGGAGTCCTTGTGCAGAATTTGTTCAATTCGTAGTTCTGAGGGGAGGCAAACAGGTCTACCTCTGGAGTCCCCTATTTATTCAAGAGGTTGAATATTTTGGTTCTAGTTTCCATTCGTGTGGGTCCACGAGATTTCTGCTCAAGTAGTCTGCCAGTGAATTTAGTTTGCCTGGCAGGAATTGAGCTTGTAGGTATACTTGGTAGCTCAAGGCTGTGTTCCACAGAGCCATGGCTAGTCTGCAGAGAGGGTACGAGTGGGTTCCCCCCTGCTTATGTACCACAACTGTGGTGTTGTCTGTCTTTACCAATAGTTGCCCTGGAAGAATACGGTCTTTGAAGGCTGTCAGAGCATTCTGTACAGCTAACACTTCTTTTTGATTGATGTGCAGGTGCATCTGTCTCGGGTTCCATTTGCCTTGAATGCACTGCCCTGCCATGGGAGCCCCCCATGCATAGTCTGATGCGTCTGTTAGGGTTTGGGAAGCAAGGGGTAGAGTGAAAGGGAGTCCCTTGTTATGGTAGCAGGCCATAGCTCACCAAAGGAACTCTGTCTTCATACAAAGAATGACAGAAATCAGTGTTTCCAGGTCCTGAGAATGTTGACACCATAGGCGTTTTAGATACCATTGGAGTTTCCTCAGATGCAGTCTTGCATATGGAATTAGTAGAATGCAAGATGTCATGAATCCCAGGGCTTGCAGTATTTTCTTTGCAGATAGCTGGGATTTTGTGGCCAAGTTTGAAGTAGGTTGTCAAATAAACTTGTTTATCCGGAGTGAGGAATGCTATCTGAGAAGTTGTGTTCAGGCTTGTTCCCAGGAAAACAATCTGTTGGCAGGGTACTAGGTGAGATTTATTTTCATTGATGGTGTACCCCAGAAAGGTTAGAGGTTTCTTTTATGAATGCCAGGTGTTGTAATAGCAAGTCGTGGCTTTCTGCCCAAATCAGATAATCGTCCAAATATGGGTAAATTTGAATATTTCTCTGTCTGCAAAATGCAGTGGCTGGAGCTAGACACTTTGTGAATACCCTGAGCGCAGTAGATAAGCCAAAGGGAAGTGCAGAGAACTGATAGTGCATGGAGCCTGCCCTGAAGCATAGGTATTTCCCGCAAGACTCCCTTATTGGGATGTGCAGGTAAGCTTCCTTTAAGTCTAGGGTTGCCAGCCAGGCATCCTTGGCTAACATAGGAAGAAGCTGCTGAGTTAGCATTTTGAATTTTGAAACTACCAGAAAGGTGTTGGGAATAGAGAGGTCCAGGATAGGATGCTAGGAGTGGTCTTTTCTGGGTACAGAAAAAGTCTTGGAATAAAAACCTTGTCCCCTTTGATCTGCTGGGACAGGTTGAATAGCACTGATACTGAGAAGACAGAACCTGCTGTTGGGCCTCCGTCCATTAATTTGGGGGTAGGTCTGGCCACGTTTATATCACGTTATCGAAAGATGAAAATAGCGAATGCTATTTCATCGGCCCCAAAACATCTAAACATGAAAATATCGAACATTCAGAACAGCAAATTTAAGCACATCAAACAGCAACCACACACATCCACTTAAATTCCTACACCTAACGCTACACTAAACTAAACATACACTACTATCTACCCACTTACCTTAACCCTAACCCCAAGGTCTGTCACTATCGCACACTCACCTAACCCGCACCCTAACCCTCACTTAAACCACCCCTAACCCTAAAGTCTGTCACTGTCGCACACACGCCTAACCCTAACTCACTTAACCCGCCCCTAACACTAATGTACAATCGCACACTTACCTGAACTCAACCCGTAACTTTCCACCACAGCGCTAAGAATAGTGAAGCCACAGAAACGGCCAACTGAATTCTTTCCCCGAGGAGCTGCTGTTCTGCAGCTTCGCTATTCTTAGCATTCGCTGAATAGTGCTTGATATCAGAACATTCAACGTTTTAATACTTCGATGATCTGATATAGACCTCGCTGCTGCATGGGGGCCCTTCATTTGTGGGGAGATAACCAAGGGCTCTGTGCGGCCAGTGGTTTGGTGGGTGCCTAATGCCAGCTATGATTAGAGAATGATGAAATGTACATCACATGGGATCACCCATTACAAAACAATTCAAAAAATAGCTGTAAGAAAGCCAGATGTAGCCCATGAAGACAAAAATGAAATAAAAAAAGACAAAAGTAGCATTGATCACTGAAATTGCTACACCTAGTGACTAGTGTCTCGCATACAAAAGAGAGTCAAAAATATCAAGATTTGCAGGCAGAAATGTGGAAGAAAGATACCCAGACAGTTCCGATCATACCTCTCAAGTGTACCTCATTACATTACAAGAACATACGTCATTTGGGGATCTTAAAAAGTTCATGTTCCTTGAAGTTCCACATTGAAAGGGTCTGTCACATGTTCAGTTTTAGAAAATGAATTAAGTGAAATCCACGGTACATATAGAAATGAACCATATTAATTCATTAACATTAAAAGATCTTTTTTATAAGGAAAACCACAATATTTTAGCCATCCTATAACCTTCTTAGTTGAAGTTGTTAGCATGCCATTAGTATGTGTTCCACACTTTGCCCATTTGTTTCACATTATGAGGGCTAGTGTTCCTCGTTTTGGAGATGGAAGTTTGAGAGCTATGGTTCCAACAGTGGTAGGAGCAATGGGTCTACAAGAATCTACAGTCATATTTAGACATGCTACCTATACATATAATTCTGTATGAATTGCATGAGGAATCGGTTCTGGGCACATTAACTGCTGCGATAAGCACTCCAGGCCAACATCAAAGACTGAAACAATACTAACTTTGTGAACTTTATTTAGACCCTCACTTAGGAATGGGGTCTACTCCCCATCATGGCATTAAACCCAAAATATTTAGAGAAATTAAACAGAGTTGAAAAATCAGCTTCTATCTTTCACAAAAAGTAGAAGTGCCAAGCAGGCAAGTTACAATGGGAGGCAATACCTGGTATGTCATTTATATTTTGAATACATAAGAGTAGATTTGTCACTGCAGTCAATAAGGACCTCTTGGGTTAAAAAAATGTTATGCTGCATCACAGGTCACAGTTGCTCACTATTGCACCCCACTAGGTAACATCAAGCAGAATGTGCTCAAATGCCATCTAACCAGTGTGAATAACTCACAGGGGAACATGGAAGGTAAAATAATTCAGATTGAAGTATACAGTAACTGCATACTGAAATGAGTACTTCAGAGGTGTAGTAGACAAACAGTGAAACAGGATACAGGGGCAGCACTGTTAATTCCCTGGCTGAGTTATGACAAAATTGCCTTCCCTAACATACCACCAAATGTCAGTGCTGATAAAGATTTACAGATGAATATTAAATCGAATAGTACTAGTGACTGAATGAACAGACTGTACACTAAGCATGCAACAGAAATTAGCTAGCATTGTTTGGAAGAGTAATGGCTTCAGCAAAATTACAAAAAATGGCAACTCACTTCCTGGCTGCTGCAGCAGACAACCAGGTCCCTTGCTTCACTGAAGCAGACCTGACTGAGTGCAGCTGACAGACAAGTTAAGAGGAAAAAAAAAGTTTGCAATCACAGGGTGACATTACGTCAGACAGCCATACGGACATCCAAGAGTTACAGCGCCAAGCAACAAAAAAGGAGAGAGAAATCCACTGCTGTTGTATGGGGCCCTTGTTTGCAGGAAGATATCTGGGGGCTCCTAGAGGCTTCAGCGGGTGCCCAACGCCAGCTATGACAACAAAGGAATACACAACCACTTCTTTATGTCAAGACTCATATAAAGCAGACTTGAAATGGATTATGGGAAAGAAAGTCTTGAAGAAAAACAAAGATCCCACTGATATGTCAAGCCCCATTTGTAACCACTTTGCAAGAAACGTATGTTAATTCAATAAGAAGCAGTCAGAGTACTTGAGATGTTAAGATAGCTCAGAAAACAGAGTGAAAAATTGGATTTTTTTTGTTCTACTGTGGCATTTTCCTTTAATTAAATCTACCAAAGCTAAGTTTGATGTAAAAATAGCCACTCAAGTAAAGGATAATCAAAAAGCCTTTCCTAGTTGTGCTTATAATCTCAGGAGCACAATGCAACAATGATCTGAGCTGGCTGTAAACAATGTCACCTACACAAAACCTGAAGATATATAGCTAACCAACTGGCTTATACATTCACTTCAGACTTTACTGCTTCCCTCCCTTCTATCTCACATGAAATGCTTGAAACTGACTCACCACCAGAAATCACACAAGACCAAGGCTTGAAAGTGCTATCAAAAGCAATAAACAGTGTCACTTGGTCCTGACAATATCCCAGGATACAGCATGAATAGCATTAAGCATAATGTAGCAACACATTTAACACTGTTCAATCATAGCATCCATATCGGTTTTCTACCTAGGTTATGAAGAGCAGCAACATTTATTCCCCTACACAAGGCAGAACCTTTCAGACCCAAGCAATTACAGGCCCATAAGTCTGACCAGCCTCATATGCAAAGCCATGGATAGAATTATCAAGGAATTATTAGGTTCATAGGTGTGCTAGGCCAATGACTACAAGGCCCTTTTTAAGACTAGCCATGTACCCAAAACTTCTGACAAGTTCTGATACCCTTGATAATTGTATGCAGGCACTTGGGAGATGAAACATTTTACAAGCACAGTACTGGGAGATGAACCTTTTACTGCCTGTGTCCAGTAGAGATACAGGTGACAAACTAGGAATGAATTTCCTGTTTCTATCCAGCTGCCCAAGTAACACCTGAATTGGATTAGGGAGAAACTCTGCTTTACATGGATGGGGAGATTGTTCCAGAGAAAGGGTAGTCTCTGGAATACATACCAATTTCTCCAGCAGGTCCTATTTATGTCACAAGCAAGGTTTAAGTGTTTAGAATGTGTAATTCTGTTGTTCGTTTTGGGTATGCGCAGGAGGTCCATCAGGGTGGAGCCTGACAATGTCCTGTATGCCGGGCATACAGTTCCCCTCAACAGCCTGCAAGAGACAGAATACAGGGATGGGGCTTTGAGGCAGTCTGCATAAGGCATGTTACTTGCACCTGTATTCTTCTATTGCTGAACCTCTGTGGACATTTTAACTGTTGGATGTCCCTGGTTAGGTACATATCAAGAAGACAATGAACTCAATGACAGGTCTGATAAATGCTGAATACAGTGGAACAATGACTGCCCTGGACCTACATGTCATACCTTTGTATAGAAGTTGCATAACACAGAATGACTTCCTCACTTCTGTAGACACGTGATGATCAAAGGCTAGATTACCATGGGTCTTCCCAAGTCCCTGACTAATGGGTCGACTCTTGTTGACAATATGATAGTTACCATGGGTGGATGACTTCCTGAAGGACACTATTATGAATTTCTTGGCATTTAATTTTAGTCCATGGCTCTGGCACAGATAGTCTGTGTCAGCACTTCCTGGAGAATATTAGTGTCTGGGGGGGGGGGGGGTATGAAATCTATGACTGCTCCTAATTGGCAATAGCCTTCAAATTTAGTCAGCAAGAGGCTCTTAACATTGACCTTGACTAAAGAGAAATAAATGCCAAAAAGGAGTGGTCCCAGGACTGATCCCTGAGGGACTCCACTTGTGAATGGCCTAAATGTAGAGGTGGACTCCAATTCTAACTTCGTGCAAAGTCTGTCAGCTAGCTGACTATCCACTGGGTGATATAACAGTTGATACTTAACCTCTTGAATTTATCAACAATGCTCAAATGGGGTACTGTGTCAAACACCTTGGCCAGGTCAAGCTATTGCTTTGGTGACCTTCTCAAAGGAATCCACCAGGTTGAGTAGACATGATCTGCCCCTGACAAAACCAAACTGGGTTATGTCCAGTATTTGCTGGTTTCCTATGTCATTATTGATCAATTTCATAATTCATGGCTTTGCATACGAGACTAGTGAGACTTATGGATTTCTAGTTTCCAAGGTCTGTAGATGGCCCAACTTTGTGCAAAGGGAGGACTACTGCTGCTGTTCTCCATCGTGAGGCACAAAACCCGTTTAGAGGCTACAGTTAAACAGCAATTCCAAACAGCCTGATAGGTCATGTTTCATGCTATTTAGTAGGCATCCTGGGATATTGTCTGGGCCTATCAACGCAGTGTTCTTTGCCTTAGAGCACTGAGAAGCTGTTCCTTAGTGATAGTAGAGGGAGTTATATTTGATGTTAGTTCCTGAGGGAAGGCTGAGGGGGAGAGAGGGGTAAAGTAAGAGCTGAATTTGTCTGCCAGTATGTTTGCTATATCTTCTGTCTCAATACAGGTGGCTCCATTAACAATGAACTCTGCACACAACTGTGCACTGCCTTTGAGGCTGTGGAAATAAAGAATGCCTTGTGGTTGTCCTTGGCCTAGGAGGCCAAATATACCACACATCTGGCTTTGACAGACCTTATTTGTTCACTGAGTGGTTTTAGTTTGATGAGAATGTTTTTATCTTACTGGGTGCTACTCCACCTAATTTTTGCCATTATTTTCTTCCTTCTGCTATACAGCCTACTGCTGTTGCAATTCCACCAGGGTGGCTTGATTTTTAGAGGTAGTTATGCACTTCTACCTGGTGGGTACAGCTGCGTCTAAGCAACTATTAGCATGTTTGTAAAAAGTGAACAGTTCCACATAGCAGTGTTCTCAAGGCGTATGAGGGCTTGATATTTTATCAGGTTATCACTTAGATAGTAGGAAGTTAGCCTTAGAGTATCTCCTGAACATTTCAGGGTTAACTGGGGTTCCGGGATTTACTTTTACTTCAAAGGAGACCATTTTTAATTTCTGACCTTACCAGAGAAGGCATTACACACTCGGGAGTGTGCAGCACTTTCCCATATTAGTGTGGACTAGATCCAGAATATTTGCGGCCCTGATTGGCCTACTGAAAACTTGGTCAAGAGAGTGTGTGTGCCTTCATGTCTGGTGTTGTATATGATTCTCAGTTAATACTGGAGTAATTAAGAGTCACCCATGAATATGGTATTGGGCTGGATAGTGAGCATTTCCAATAAGCTTAAATACATGTTATGGGGTTTGGTAGGTCATAGAGAGGGACCTATAGGTACCAAAGGACTTTGACTATGGTGATTTGAATGTGGAAAAGCTCAAGTACACTGTCCTGTTTCACCAACCTTGAGGTATATTTATTTTGATGTAAATCGAGACACCTCCAACTTTAGTCCATGTCTACTTAGTAGCTGGTTTAAATGTGTGGAAGGCATTGTAACCTTGCACTGCCAGTATGCTATTCACAGCTTTAAGCCATGTCTTGGTGACTGCAGAGAGGTCAGCATTCTATAGGGTGAAAAGAGGCTGTAGGGAGTGGATTTTCTTTAGACTCCTAGCATTGAGCAGTAACACCTTTAGATTTTCTTGGTTTTGATTTGCTATGTTGGAAGTACTTTCAGTTTGGAATTGCCTAAAAAGGTACTATGGGAAGGACAAATTTTTAGCAAACATTCAAAACCTGCAGGGGAGAGGTATGGACCAGTGTGGTCTGTTGACCATCTCCTTCAATGCTGACAAATACAGCACCCTCTTAGCTTGACATCAGACTAAGTCAATTATTAGTCAGTCATCTTCTGTTCGTATTGTGGCATCCTTGGAGAAAATAAAATGCTGCTCAATGCTAGGCTCATAAAAGCCTGGGACACGTATTCTTCGAGTTCCATGATATCTCCCTTCATATAATCTATGGAGGTAAGTCTCAGGTCATTTACACCCACAGTGGCTATGACTGAGTCATACTGTTACTTGTCCAATGACCTGCGCATGTGTGTAATGTGCTGGATCCTAACTCCTGATAAGAAACTGACCATGACTTTTCCCCCTTGGCTTGGAGAGAGGGGCATCAGTGCATCTCATAACAGTCTCTCCAATGACCAGAATGTTAGAATGTGTCTGCTGGCTTTCCTTATGGGCTTAGAAATAGTGGCCCCATGAGATGTGGCTGTATGTGTTGATTTGGGTGCTGTTTTGAACCATGTGTGAAGACTGCAGTGTGTATGTACTGCTGACAACCTGATAGACATTTAGGATTGCTTTTATGCAAGAGCTTTGTCTCCAGTGCCATTGGGTAAACGCATCTGTCGCATACCTTATCAGTTTGTTTCAGAATTAGCTGGCTGCCAATAAACATGAGGTAATTTCTATATAGCATCAGGATGCCCATATCCACCAAGATGGTAAGAGAAATGGTGGGAAAGTTCATATCCATGGCAACAGGCCTTTTTTATTGATTTTATTGTGGTGAGAATATAAAGTAATATCAGGAGTATCTGGTTAGCAACGCTGGTGTCAGTCAGACAAAATGGAGAACAGCAAACAGCATATAAAAAATAATCCAATCGAAAAAACTTCACTGAATAGCCTTTAATTTACCAGAAAACACAATTGCTTATTCAGTAAGCGCTTTAGTCTTGTAAAAGACTTCCTCAGACTGAACAAATCCATTTACTCTGCTGATATTTAAGCAAGCATCAACTTAAATTAATTAGCAATCTATTTAAATTAATTCAAAATTGCAATCAACATTAAAAGCAACATATGAAAAAAATGGCATAAACAACTTATTGAAACAAACACAATTAGATATACACTATCCTAAAAAATTGTGTTTCCCCCCCAATTTATAACAAACACATTTAATGTTTCAACCTTCTTTTAATGTATACCTTAAAATTCTCTTTATCGTTAAGTCCAGCAGGATGACTAGCATTTAATTTTAAAATCCAATAATATTCTTTCCACTTTAACTCTTCTTCAGCTGTGAACTTGTTAAAATTAGGAACATTATCTAAACATAAATTTAGGACTGCCTAAGCACTCTGTTCTTATAATGCTTAACCCATGCATTAGTCGTTTCTTTTTTCTGCACTGCATATAAATGTTCCCCAATTCTTTTATGCAACTCCCTAGTAGTCATACCTACATAAGAGGTACACTGTGAGCACACAGATATACTACAAACTTCATCTTGCAAACATATTCATTAAATATATGTAATCTAACATTATTTATTTATGTGGGCCCTTTATATATGAACCTACAATATTCACAATTAAGACATCTAACCACTACTTCTTTTGTTTCATTAATATATTTAATTTTATCTTGAAAAATACCTTTACAATTTTTTCCTTTTTTATTTACAAAAATAGGCTCATCTCCCACAATTTTATTAATTTCAGGAAAGCTACCCATAATCTTCCAGTTCTTCTTAAATAAACTCTTACCCCCCCTCCATCTATAGAATATGGCACAACTATGCCAAATTCATATTTCTTACCACGATCATTACATTCAAAGGGGATACTATTTTCTATTATGTTGTAACCATTAACATTGTGTCTATTTTTACTCAATTCACTTAATTTTTCTAATTTCTTTAGGGTAGCCCCTAACTGCAAATTTTTCATATAACATTTTGCTTTCTTCATGACATTTTTCATTACAATCTGTTAAGTCACTCACTCTCTTCAACTGTCCTTTATTATTTTTGACATAACTAGGGTGCATGCCATCATATCTTAGGTAAACATTATTCTGAACACTTTTCTTATATATTTTTGTACTAAGTTTATTACCTTGTTTATAGACTTCTACATCTAAAAAACAAACACTTCTACAGTCATAGTTGGTGGCAGTGTTTGTCACTGCAAACTCCAACTAGGTTTTGGTGAATTTTCAAGAATGCTTTTACAGAAAAAATGTAATCTCAAGGTGTCTGCCTCTATACAGGGCACTGCCAAACACTTGAGGGGAAACTACTAAATTAGACCCTGATGAGAAGTATTTAGGGAGATACTCTGAAATTATGTTAGACAGCAAGTAATCATGTAGTAGTTACTTAAAAGAATCGCTTTGTCAAGAATGATGAAAAGGATTCACCTGACTGGATTATTGCCTGGCTACTACTAGTGCTGGTCTCACCACAGCTTCATACTGTTGGGATATAATGCCACCTCGATTCTGCTCTCACCAGAAGAAAAACAGTAGCACCAATCCCAAGATGTGAAACAGGCCACAGGCTCTTTGGTGACCTACAGTCTTGTCCCAGATGATGCAGGGGTCTGTAATCTTGTTGTAGCCTCTTCCTGGTAGATGTCTTGAATAGCAACCAGTCCAATAGGGAAGGTCCCACAAAAACACTCACTGCCCAGTCAGACAGAGGAATCCATGCCCTCTGCAGCTTTTCTTACCAGGAGCAAAATATAACCACAGATTTCAACTGGCACTTTTAAAGAAGTTGTCAGTCCTTCTAGTGATCAGTCTATAGGAAATAATGTCTCTATACTCTCTCTCACCAGTAGCAAAACAGAAGCACAAATCCCAAAATGACTCCTGAAAAGCAGAATGTGGGCCTTCAGATTTTAAAGGATAGATGGAAAAATTTATCGATATCTTATCAGCTTTAGTGTGCACTAAGCAGGTGGATATGAAAGGAGGAGTGGCTTGAGCTTTAGCAATCTAAGGGGAGAACCCCTAATTTTAAAATAGAAAAACAGACTGGAAAGGGATGGGAATTCTGGTGCTATGGAAAACTGTAGGATGGCCAATTTTAAATATCTGAAGGGGAGTGATTTCACAGAATAATTTTGTGCTTACTAACAATAGCCAATGAAAGAGGAGAGGGAAGGAAATGTGGTCAAATTAACATAAGGGGCTGCAACTAGAGAGAGACGAGTTTAAAAACACAACAGAACTAGGGTAGGAGGGTGGGGAAAAATTAATTTGTGTGTGACTTGCAAGAGACACAGCTATAGTATTACCTTTCCGAGTTTAAATATATAACTGAATGCAGAATACAAGTAACACACAGTATAAAGAAAATACACCGCAAAATAGAAGGCAACAAAGTAAAACAAATTACAAGAAAGCAGAAACAAATTGACCTTTCCCTCACAGCAGTTTATTTTCAAAATCTGAGTGATTTTTCCAGTAAAACCTTGATTTTTTTTTATTTTACCCCTTAAATAAGTGGTTTAGCTCCTAGCTCCAGTCTCAGTTCACAGGTAATTAACCCTTAACTGACCTATTCTAATTTGTGTGAGTCGCAACAGAAACAGTTGTGGTCTCTCTTTTTGTTTAAATATGCAATTGAAAGCAGAATTCAAATAAAAGTGTACTACAATATATACATAAGATGGCAATGAAGCAAAACATATAAAAAGAAAGCCGAAACAAACTTACCTTTCCCTCATAGCAGTCTATGACAGAGTCCGATTGAGCTTTTGCAGTAAATCAATAAGGACCTAGGGAACCAAACTCCCAACAATGGACCCATTCCAGTGCTCATATATTGATCTTTCAGACTCTGAATTATGATCAGGTCGAGTAAGAAAACCAACCAAGGCATAAAACATGAAATAACTAAATAATCATTACTAAACAACTTGCTGTTATAAGGGAAAACTCAAAATCATTTCTGAACTCTTGTATTTTTATTAAATACATAACTAAAAATCTGTTAGGTCACACATTTAAAAATAATTTTCGGAAAAAAAGAACTGATAAAATGATCGAGTAACACACTGTAGTTCTAATCTATTCTTTAAAAATACAGAGGTAATCTATGTAGGAAACGCATGAGATTTATATAACAGTGCAAAAAAAAAAAAAAATAAAAATAAAAAAATCAGTGCATTACATGCAAACAGAATTAACACCAAAAAATACTACAATCGTTGCAACACTCTAAGCTTATTTGGGGTATATGACAAACATTTTGTATTCTGGAATATAAAAAAAAAACAACCAACTGGTATTACATATACTGTATTACACTACTTTGAGTTCTAAAGTAGTGAGATCATCATAAAATGGAAGGCGATTTTTAAAGTCCATCTCAGTGTATGCTTTAAGTGAACTGCAGACAAGAAAAAAATTAAAATGTGTACGGTATCTTCACAGAAAGGATGCTTTATTGCAGTTAATTTATTCAAAAAGTTCTTTGCAAGACTACAAGATATGACTGATATCAGTCAAAAACATCCTAGTCCCCCCCCCCCCGACTCCTGTTTCTCTTACATCAGCATCTATGGAACCAACCTGTTAAAGGGATTTCTCAAATCCAATGTACATTGGTCATTACCTGTACCATCCCATTAAATATGAAGCAAAATATAAAATATTTAACTTTCTGAAATCTGGTTAAAATGAACCCCATGAGCCTATGTCTCCAAATGAGAGATCATTAAAAAAAGGAAACTACAGGAAGAGGAGGTGTCAATATCAAAGTCGATCTCAGAAACCAGTAATTCACAATCCTCATAATATACCATTCAGGAGAAAAATGAATAAATGAAAGGCAGATACCCAAGCTACAGCAGTGGTTGGTCTGTAGTCAACAGGCACAGCAAGCAGCCAGTGACTAGCACAACTGCTGAATCAAAAGCATCTGGGAAAATATAACAAAAGCAATGTTGGATAGTGAAAAACCTGCAAAGGACCTTGCGGAACTGTAAACTTGGCTCCACTGCATTCTGCTTCGAGGCCAGTTAGGGCCAATCTAAGAAAAAGAGAACAGAAAAATCCAATGTTTCAGGTCTACCACAGCACGTCTGTTTTAGGAGACTTGACTCGGGCTGATAAGCCCTCCCTGACAAAGTGGGGTCAAGAGAAGTAGACGCTCCAAGTTAAGAGTTCAACCATTTAGCTTTCATTATGGGATTAAAGGGCTCATCTTATGTAAGCAAACCAGCTACAAGAGCGCTACAAAGTTAAATGTGAAAAGGTCAGTACTGGAACCCATGAATTAAATCTCAGAGGTGGCTGCCCACAAGACAGTTCGCCTGCTCAAAAATCATCAGCCAATATCAGGATCAAACTTGACACCCTACTAGCAGGGCAAGTGGGCACACTATGTGAGGGGTAGGTGGCTTATTCCTGCTTAAGTTTTCCATGCCTTCTCCTCCTGTTGGCCAGAAAGATAGAACACATTACTCTAATATTGGGCACCACTCCTAGAAATTAAAGTCAGAGCTAATGTGAATCCTGGCTTATGACTTGACAACTACAATTACACTCTAAAAAGGTCTAAGCTTTATTTATTTATTTTTTTAAAGTACGGAATGCAGAAGTTTAGTAAGGACTTTGACTAGGCTCAAGGCACTGTACAAACAGAATTGGGCAGTTTAGGAAGGTACAGTTACAACCTAATACATGATCTGCACCAGGGATTGTGGGTGGTGGTGTGTGACAATGAATAAGACAGCTAGAGATTTCAGGAGCTGTCTCAGAATGGGAATGCCAGAAAAGAGCATTTAAACTGCTGCCCTCTGCAAAGGCCATCAAAGTCAGATCTTCACTATATCATTAACATATTACAATATATCTGTATTTTGCAATGGCTGCCTTTCTCTGTAATGTTGTTTGACAGTTTAGCACACAGGATTAATGCTATAAGATGTTAATAAACTTCAACATTAGTCTTGGGTGTGAATCCCTCAGTCAATATTTGCCTATTGTCATTCAAACAGACAATGCTCCCAGGATATCCCTGAAAAAGCAATGCAGCCTAGTGGGTTTACCTGGTTAATACACAAATAAAAAAGAGCAACACTTCACATACCATTTTCTCAGCATTCAACACCAGTTATCCGCACTGTTACAGTATAAATTTGCTAGACCTGCACTTATTTTTTTGCATTTTTTTCTGTTACAGTAGGGAAAACTTTGGTTTTAGATTCTGTTGGGAGTGAGGAGGAACTGAGTAATTTCTGAGCTTGTAATTGATAAAATAACCTGAAATTGTCTGCTGTTCTGTAACTAGCTAAAGGGCTGTTGGAAATTTTTTTTTAATTTCTCTGCTTGTATAAGTTAGTCATATCTGCATGACACCAAGTCGTGCAGTGGAGTTTGGACAAAGCCTCAAGTTTCCCTTTGTAACTTGCATTACTTCCTAGCATTCAAAATAGCTGGTAGTTGTATAAAAAAACACTGATTTACCCTAGCAGGCACAGTGCTCTTTTGCACGTTGACTTGTTTTACACTGATAGCACTCCAGTAAATCAGCCCCAACCCCATTGGTGCCACTCCCTACAGCTCTCCAAAGTAAACTTCTGGAACCACACATCTGCACTTTCCCACTATCTTTGTAGCCAGCGTAGTGGAAAAGGGCATCTGGAGACAATGTAGAAATTGTTTCATGCCAACAACCACTTAATATTTAAGCAAACTGACAGTGTATGAAAGATATAATTATACAATGTTATTGGATGGAAAGCTTTTACATGCAGCCAATGCAAATAGCAAATAGGTTGTCAGTAACATACACCACCACAGTCTACCTACCACACACAAAGACCAAACAGACCTAGATAGGAGACTCTTAAATGTAACCTATGTAAATCACAAAAGTTTCCTAAATGTAACCTAAAAACAAGTACAATCAACAACCTCACAAATACTTCTCAGGCAGCAACCACCAAAAAACATGCATCTATAAATCACAGGGGCTCAATTCAAAAGCCACACAAGGCAAATCTGCACACAATCCAACATCCTAGCCATATGTGACTTCACAGTGAGGCACACTGATGCACCACTTACCAGACTAAGCAAGGAGAGGTTCACAGTCAGTTGCCCAAGGGGAAGGGGGGGACAGGTTTCGCCACAAAACAGAATTCGGATAACAAAAGGTATTCCTGCTCAACGCTAGGAACCTCACCAAAAAAACTCAATCCCCTGCAGGCAGTCCTTACCCTGGAATCCATCAATACATGCACTGACAAAGAGACCTGGTTCAAGGCCATTGATATCACCCCATCAGTGCAAGCCTACAATGCATTCAGGCCCACCACACTAGATGAAGACACTAAGAGAGGTGGTGTCTATATTGTGGAAACAAAATTTCATCAGACTTGTTAGAAAAAAATGACGCCTAGAACTCCTCTATGTCCAGCTTACCATTAAGGAAACCACTTAGCATATGATAGCTTACTACAGGACTCATCCCCCCTTCCCTTGTCTCTCTAGGCCCATACTTCCTACCCGATTAGTATGGAGTATCAATACAATAAGCCAAACACCATTCAGCTATGGGACTGCAACTACTCCTCCATCAATTGAGACATGTACATTCCCTAACATGCATGCCCAGAGATTTCTAGACTTCATAAATACAAATTTGCTAGACCAGTTAGTCCATACACGAACTAGGGGCAATAAAATCCTGGACCTGATTCTCACCAATATGAGACAGCTCTGCTCTCCACCTTTATATCTTCCTCCCTCGTCAAATCAGACCATAAAATCCCTCAACCATAAATCAACATAAGACTGAAGCCAGAAGCATCCTTCAGGAACTCAGTAATTAGATATGCTAAAGCTAATCTACTACAACTGAATGATAACCTGCATAAATCTACCTTCCCTTTCCTACCTGATGACACCTTTGCACATGTGGAATATTTTATCGCCAAATTCTATGCATATGTAAATAGCTGCACAGATGTATCTTTCCACATTTAAAATAAAAATAAAACTCCTGTGGTAGAACGCAAACAAACAGGCTCAACAATAAAAGAGAAATGCTCATCACAAGCAAAACCAAATGTAACTCTAATTACCAAAAACACACTTGCTATACTTAACAAGGATCAAATCAACCAAAGATAAATACGAAGTAAAATGGCCACCGAAGCTGAAATAAACCACAAAGTCTTCCTTTAACAATGTTATAAACCTCAAACAATCAGCACTGCGCAGAGCTAAAAGACCAAGAGGACAAAGCCAATCTACTAGTGGATAAATTTTGCTCTAACTTCACCCCTCCCACATTCCCAGATCGCATACAAGTATCCACACATACCCCAAATCTCCTCTGAACAAGTCCTTAAAGCACTGACCAAAGCAAAGTACTTTGCTTCTATGAGATGAATAACAGCAGCAGGGTGCCTACTATCTAGCCTGAAATAGGAACTGGCAAACTAGTTACAGATGCTATTCAATATCAGCCTCCAAACAGGCTTTGTGCCGAAAGAATGGCTGATGGCAACAGTCATCACCCAGTACAAATATGGGGCATCAACAGATGTAGGTAATTACAGACCCAAAAGTCTAACCTGTCTCATCTGTAAGGCTATGGAAAGAATACTTATGTAATAAAGAAGTAACAGCAGAGGCAAAGTACAGTTGTGTACACTTACCATAAATGTAGATGTTTGAGGGTATTCACTGTTGCAGTCCTGACTTGTGGGATTTCCTGCTGTTAAATCCCTTGATCGGCCCAACTACCAGAGTAAAACATCTCCCTCCTCTTAAGGCTGGCAGATGCCTTTCCCTGATGTCAGTACATTTGGGTAAAAAGGGAGCCAGCAGATGCCATGACAATTTTTTTTCTTGCCCCTCAGGAGGTAGGAGCCCCCAGGATGAAGTATAAGCAAGGGACAAAGGTAGAAAAAGGGGCCGACAGGGTAAACACCAAGGGGGTCCTCTGGATAGTGAGGAAAATAGATGCAGACTACTACTGTAGGTAAAAGGGGTAAAGGAGGGAGGGAAAGAAGACTGTCACAGTGAAAACACTATCCACACTTATGGTAAGTGCACACAACTGTACTATGTTTTTTGTTTCACTGCTGTAGTCCTGACTTGCGGGATGATTACCAAAACTGAGGTGAGGGTGTAAGGTACATTATGGAGAAGAGAGGATGCCCTGCAAGATGGCAGTGGCAAATCCTGCTCTACACCTGGAGAAGGCTGATAAGTGGCAGTATTTGGTAAAGGTATGCACATAAGACCAGGTATCAGCTTCTGAAATGTCTTTGGTAGGTACTCCTTTCAGAAAGGCAGCAGAGGTAGAACTGGCCCTAGTAGAGTGAGTCCTTACAGTTTCAGGAGGCTTTTTGCCATGATGGCTGCAACAAAAGGAAATATAGTGGGAGATCCATATGGAGGTAGTCTGTCTGGAGACTGGTTTCCCTTCAGAGTCACTGGCAAAAGACACAGAGTTGGTCTGATTTCCTGAAAGATTTAATTCTGACAAGATAGTAGCAAAGCTGTCTATGCACATCCAAGGAGTGAAGAAATCTTTCGCCCCTGTTCTGAGGCTTGGGGAAGAAGGTGGGCAAGTGTATGGCTTGATTCAAGGATGTGTCTGTGACCACCTTGGGCATAAAGGATGGATTAGTCCTCAGTTATACTCTCTCCAGGTGGAATATGAGAAATGGTTCTACTGCCATGAGATCTTGTAGCACAGAGACCCTTCTAGCTGAGGTGATAGCCAGTAAAAGGGCAGTCTTCCAGGTTAAAAATTTTAAATTAGCAGAAGCTGACGGTTCAAAGGGGGTAGCATCGTTTTGTCTAGAACACAACTGAGGTAACATGGAGGTGTGGGTTGTCTCCTGGGAGGCCCGAGTTGGACCACTCCCCTAAGGAATTGTTTCAAAATGTGGGAAAAGACAGGAGGAAAAGTAGGGAAGTGGGGTGAAATGGCAGACGCAGAATCATGATGGAAGAAAAGGATAGGCCTCTGTCCACCAGCGTAACCACAATCTAAAATGTCAGAAATAATGTCTGATTTAGGATTGAGGCCTTGTTGTAGGACACCAAATGGAGAATCTATCCCACTTGGCTGAGGATGATTTCCTAGTACTGGGTCTTCTAGCCTCTGAGGATGTCTTGAACTGGTATGCTTAGGACGAGCTCAGGAGTAGTATTCTGTGGAATTATCCAGGCTGAGAGTTTGAGGATCTGTAAATTGCGATACACAAACTTCCCTTTTCCTGAGACAGAAGGTCCACTCTCTGAGGTAACTGCCACTTTTTGTGTTGGATAAACTCAGTAGCCGAGGATACCAGTGCTACCTGGCTCAATCAGGGTCTATAAGGATAACCCTTGGGCCTTCTTCCCTAATTTTTAGGAGGACCCTTGGAAGAAGGGGCTGGGGAGGGAAGGCATAAAGGAACAGTTGGCTCCAAAGGGAGGAGAAATGCATCTATCCTCCAAGCTGTGGGTAGTTTGCTCCTGGAACAGAATCTTTACAGTTGAGCACTTTCTTTGGTGCCAAAGTGGTCTCTGTGGGGATCCCCATTTCTGGGCTATGCTGAGAAATGTTTCCCAATGCAGATGCCATTCATGGGGGATCCATCAAGTTCCTACTGAGATGATCTGCTAGAGTGTTTTGAATCCCTGGACGTATTGTGACATGAGGAGCAATGCATGAAAGTGAACAGTCTCCCAGAAATGCATCTCTAGCTGAAAAACAAGGTAAGAGTGGGCGCCTCCTTGTTTATGTCCCACAAATGTGGTGTTGTCTATTTTGATAAGCAGGACTCCCTGGTTTCGACTGATCTTTGAAAGCTACTAGGCCCTTTTGCATCATCAGTTCTTTCCAATGTATGTGCTTGTTCATAGGTATGTACTAGACTAATGACCCTGGAGCCTTTACAACCTAGCCCAAAAAACTGACAAGGCACCATGCCACCCGATGTTAGTTCAGTGTCCCTATCCAATAGGGCAAGGGGAATGATCCCTGGAGTGAACTGTGTTACCCATCCACTTGTCAAGATTTCTCGAGGGCCAATGAGGTGCTCTGCTTGACATGAATGGGAAGCTTACCCCAGAGTATGGGCAGTCTTTGGGAGATGAACCTGTCCCTCCAGCATGTTCTGTTAATTGTGGTAATGAGGTTGTGATCTCTGGAGCATGTGGCGTGGGGAATTGGGATTTCTTTAGGTGTTGCATTTCAAGTAGGGCTGGGTCGGACATGGCTTTGTAAGTCAAGCAGAGATCACCTCTAAGTAGACGATGAGAGACTGAGAACAGCTGAAGTTTCTCGAGTCTGTCCATGCAGGACATGTGTTTAAGGCCTAGGATCCTTTTTGTGAGGTACTTTTGTGGCCTGTCCAGCTGTTGTAGGTGTCTGGTCAGGTATATGCCAAATGGGGCATTATATTCGATGACTGGCCTAATGAGGGATGAGTAGAGAGGGATGATGACCTCTTTCTTCCTGGATGTGAAACTTTTGGTTACAAGATGTGCCACGTAGAAGGGCTTCCTAACCACAGTGGCACTGTGGTGGTTGAAGGAGAGACCTGGGTGTCCAGATCTCTTATGGCCACTTCAGTGTTTAGTGGGCTCCCATCAACATGATAATTCGGAGGAACTGAGTAAGCTTCAGGCCATGGTTCTGACACCAGTCACTGGTCTCAGAGAGGCCCTTTTGTAAGATGTCTGCATCACTTGGAGAGTTGATAATGACTTCTAGGTTGCAGTCATCAGCGAACTTGGTCAGCCAAAGTCCTTCTGTGTTGGCCTGGACTTCTGAGAAGTAGATGCCAAACAGAAGAGGGCCCAGGACCGCGCCCTGTGGGACTCCACTTGTGACTGGTTGAGAGTCTGACTTGGAATCTGCAACTTTCACTCTGTGGGTCTTGTCTGTGAGCTAATTTGCAACACACCTAGTGATGTAAGAACTGATGCCTAGTTTGGCGAGTTTATCAATGACACCCGAGTGGGGAACAGTATCAAAGGCCTTGGCCAGGTTGGGGTAGGCTGTATGCACTGCCTTACCCTCATCCACGGCTTTGGTGACTGCCTCGAAGAAGTTAACCAGGTTCAGCAGGGAGGATCTCCCCTTGACAAAAGACAAACTGGGTGGGGTCAAGAGTTTGGAGATTGCCTATATCTTTT
The DNA here is from genome assembly GCF_019279795.1 of Protopterus annectens. Lineage (NCBI taxonomy): Eukaryota > Metazoa > Chordata > Ceratodontiformes > Protopteridae > Protopterus > Protopterus annectens. The sequence continues at coordinate 629,223,109 of NC_056729.1, read as the reverse complement.
GTTAAGCAGGTCCATGATGATGCAACTCCACAGGTGTGCATACAAGACTTGTCAGGCTAACAGTTCCCAGTGTCTGTAGCTGCTCCCCCTTTATGGAGCGGGATGACTGTAGCAGTGCACCATTCGTTAGGGACATAGCCTGAGATAAGGCTGTGATTGAACAGGGCACACAAATGTGGTGCCAGTTCGTTTTGTAGCTCATGTAGGACACAGTCCAGGGATATCAGGTCCCATGGGCACTGTATTCTTGGCTTTGGACAATGCAGCTTTTACCTGTGCCCCAGAAATGGTGGGTACCAGGCTCTCATCTGGTATTAATAGGGCCCTTGGGGGGGGGGGGGCAAAGTTGGCACTCAATCTGTGGGCCAATATGTTGGCTATATCTGTTGGCTCAGTATAGGAGTTGCCATTGTGCAATAACTCAGAACAAATCTGAGTATTTCCTTTGAGGTTTTTGATATAGCTACAGAAGGCTTTGTGGTTATTTTTGGTGTCAGCCGCAATTCTGCCTTCATAGCTGGCTTTACAGGATTTGATAAGGGATCTCAGCTTTTTATTGAGACTGATAAGGGAGGTTTTCCAGTCTTGTGACTTCATTTTTTTCTGCAACAATTTCTTCCTTCTGTTGGAAAGTTTATTGATGGCTGGGGACCACCAGATTGGCTTCCTTTTTTTGGAGGAGACAGTCTTAGTTCTATTTGAAATGGCAAGGTCCATGCATTTGGGTACTTGCTTGTCTAGTGCCATTGGTGTTGTGTCTGAACTGATCTTCCCATCTGCCCTGAGATTGAAGGAACGTGTTGGAAATAAAACACCTCCCATGCTGTCTGAAGCATCTGTTAAAATATGGTCCAAAGGGATGATCCTGGTTCTAGGCATGTGCTTGTGTCCACCATGTAAATTCCTCCTTGAGGCAAGGGATCAGTGGAATTTCTGTCTCTAAAGACAGAGTGTGCTGGCACCACAGATACTTGAGGTACCAACCACTGGAGCTTTCTCATGTGTAGCCTGAGAGAGATCATTATGATACAAGAAGCCATGTAGCCTAATGCTCTGAGGAATTCCCTGGCTGAGAGGCACTCTCTCTACATAATGTTGTGGAAGTATTAAGTCAAGAAGGAGACCTTTTCTGGAGGGAGGAAAGTCTTTTAAAGGGAGGAATCTAGAAGAGTCCCCAGGAATACTATCTTGGTGGATGGGCCTGTGTTGGATTTGTGAAGATTTATGGTGAAGCCCAAAGAGGCGAGGAGGGTCTGAGTGAAGGCCAAATCCTTGAGGAGCTTTGATTGACTCGTGGCTTGAATGAGGCAATCATCCAAATAGGGGTAAATTTTGATCCCGCTTGTTCTGCAGATGGCAATCACAGGAGCTAAACACTTTGTGAAGACCCTGGGAGTAGTAGACAAGCCAAAGGGCAATGCAGAGAATTGAAAGTGACTGGTACCTGCCCTGAAGGGAAGAAAACTTCTGCAAGATTCCTCTATGGGAATGTACAAGTAAGCATCTTTTAGGTCCAAGGTGACCATTAAGGCCTGAGGGGCTATCATGGGGAGAAGTTTTTGAAGAGTCAACATTTTGAAATTTGGTATCAGCAGGGACTGAGGGTGGAAAGGTCTAGGATAGGGTGCCAAGAGCCTTCCTTTCAGGGAATCAGGAACAGCCTGGAGTAGAACCCTTTCCCTATTTGATGATCTGGTACTGGTTCCACTGAGCCCTGTGAGCACAGGTTGTGAATCTAAGAAAGGATCTCCACTCTGATTTTGTGGAATCTCTGGGTAACCGGAGTATCATAATGGCTCTCTGAAAGTGAGCATGTAACTGCCTGAAATAACCTTCAGAACCTACTTGTGAGAAGTAATGAGAGACCAGTTCCGGAGGACCACTGCCTAGACCTCTGTGATTGCTGCTGCCTTTGAGGTCTTTTCCTCCGTGTTTTCCTCTGGCCGCCTTTTGACTGAGAGGGAAAGAACCAGTGTTTAGTGGGAAAATTCCTACTAATCCTAGGAGGCTGAACTTGGAGGAAGTCCCCTGACAGTTTGCATTGATTTCTATCCATCTTTTTTAGCACAGCCTCAGCCAGGAGCTGGAATAGAAAAGGTCCAACAATTCTTTAGAAATGTTAGTTTCCTCCAGACAGGAAGTCATTTGTTTCATTTTATCAAATATTTTGCTGGTATTTTATCATATGAAACTGGCAGTTAAGGGCTCTCGTGGCTAGGGTAGCGAAGGTGTAACCTTTTTTATTTTACCAAAGTTATGAATGAGCCTGCTTTCCTTGTAAGTAGGTAAAGGATTTTTAGAAGAGTCGACTTTTGCCTTGGGACCTGGAGTGACCACCTCTGGGTCGGCATAGGGGTTTTTGAAGTAGTATTTGTAAAATCTGTCTGGTTTTTGAGGGGCTGGGGGTAGACCATCTGGTTCAGGGAATAGTCCAAAAAATACCCTCTACCGCCTCCAATACATGAGGAACAGCCAAAGGTTTGTGTTCTTGCAGGTCAAGGAACTCCCTAACCCTCTTTTTAGACTGTGGGTATTCCTGTGCCTCCCACAGGAAATGTTCTCTCATGGCATGGAATGTCTCCCCAAAAGTGATGTCTTCAGAAGGTGAAGCTGACATCAGATTCTCCTCAGAAACTGAATGCTCAAAGGAAGTAAAGTGGGGTCCCTCTTCAAAGGCAAACCCCTCCTGGTCATAATCCTCACCTGAATCAGGAGGATCAGAGAAAACATCATGGGTAGGATCCCTTCTTTTCCTTGAGGAAGACTGTAAATGAGGGTTGCCTAGTGCTAAGGAGAAAAGGTCCTCCGCTAACCTGCTGAATGGGAGCTGGTAGGCCTAGGCATATGACCTGAGGTAGAACCCTTTTTAATAATAGCTTTAGCCTTGGGCCTGGTTACATCCACCATCCCAATGCCAGTCTCTCTGTAAGGCAGAATTGATGCAAGCTGATGCCTAGAAAGAATGTTGCCGATACAAGATCGCTCATCAGAAACCAAGGTCTGCTGAGTGACTCTGAAACCAACAGACGAACTGAAGGCCAAGGCCTGTGTAGAAGTTGAGGGACCCAACAGCATGTCGGACTCCATAAAGGTAGACAATGACCTGTACCACCACCTCGGTCACAGAAGGGGGCTGCGAAAGCGCCTTGCTTTCCTCAGTAATAACGAGCCCCAGGGGAATGGCCAACGGTGAATGGTTGTCGTCTGAGGCCCTAAGCCAGGGTCTTGTCTTTCCTATGCTTAGGGATCTCAACCTCAGGACGATCAGCAGACACAATCGAACAATGCACAGAAGACTGCAAAATGGTCGACTTCTTTGAGAAGGTTACTGAAGCAATGGATGATGGAAAACCTGTACACCCTGATTATCTACACCCAGCAGAGACATTCAACACCACCCCACATTCAGGTAGAGCTGATAAACTCAATAAGCTAAATGTAAATCCCTGTGTAACTTGTTGAACAGCAGCAACATGGCTTAATGATACAACCCAAGAGCAGTGCATGCAGTCCTTGGGCCACTCCTCTTTGGCTTTTACTTCTTGGAGGTCAAAGCTAATGTAAAGGGTTTACGGCTGACCAAGTGTGCGGATGACTGAACATGGAGCCATCAAAAACTCTTCAGAAGACTCACAGATCCTCCAAGAAGGCTTATCCCAAACAATTATCTGGTGTCAAAACCATGGCCTAAAACTACTACTACTTCTGGCTTTTCCAGGTTAGGGGATGCCACAGTGGATCACCTGTCAAAACCATGGCCTAAACCTAAATACCACAAAACATACAATAGTATCCTTCAGCAAGCATGACATCTCCTGTACCTATCACATTGATGACACACCGCTGAAAACTGATGCAGTAGTTAGGGGCCTGGGAACCTATGTAGACAATGAATGATCCTTTGGCCACCATGTATCCATTATTGTAAGAAAGTCCTTCAACACACACCTTATTAGTAAGGGTATGGTATCCAGGTCTAAGAATATGATCGCTTCCACTATATTTAGCACTTATTAGGTCAGACAGTATAAGGCCCTCTTCGGTATTCATCTGTCCAAACATCTGACACATTCTAAATGACCACAATCCTTTTGCACCAAGAAAATCAAAGGTCTAAATTACAAAAGCTACAAGGTCCATCTCAAAGCCATGTCCCTTTTCTCAGCATCTTACAGGCTTACTTAGGTCTGATCTCCCTGCCACGCTTAGAGGCTCAGCTGACGCCATCCTTTCAGACTTACTGAACATCTTGAAGTCCAAAGATGGCAACATGTTGGAGGACTAGATATGCATCACAGAGAATACCACGTCTTTGGAATAGTCTTCCTCTCTACATAAAGCATAGTACACCTCTTATTCTATTCAAGACTAATCCAAACAAATGGATGGGAAACTGCAACTTCAACCTGGTTTAGCACCCTTGTCTCTTATGGAAAGGGGCAACATCTAAATGCCTGGGCTATTTTTACTCAAAATATAAGGGATCCGAGTTATTTGTACTTGCAATACAAGGATTAAAAACTTCTTGGAAAAGCATGGCTGAGCTTCTAAAAATCCTCTGGAATAAACTACCAGTTCACGTTAAACAGAGCTCCTCTATGACCCTACTTAAGTGTAACCTGGACAACAAACCACAAATCTTCCCCTGGGGTTTCACCTGCGTCCCTCCTTGACAGGGGCAGTCGATGCTGATTACACACTTGCATTCAATATAGACTATATCTTCTGGTTTATAAAAAGACTAGGGTATAACAAGCCTAGGCTTGTAAAGACCCCCCCCAGGGCCAATAACATAGTAACTTCCTATGATACAATGAAAAGGGCTGCAGATGTATTGAAAGACTACAAATGATGGGAAATAAAAGTGAAACTCACCCATAAGAACACCATAAAAATGTAGCCTTCAACCATATGAACATCACAATAACCAATGTAGCCTAAGTCTCTAAACACCATCAGTACATCTGATAATCAAACAACCTAGAAATACAAGTTAGTAAAATCAATGTTGTTGTTAGTTTTCTAAAAGGTATCCTCCCATATTAAGACTGACAGAATGTAACTACACATGGTGCAGTCTGGACAGAAGGACATGGCCATAAATGAAAAGCAAAACGTAAATGTATAATAGGGTATTGTTCAACTAATCCATGAAAATGACTCCTTCCTGATGGGTCCTTGGTTGGGCTCATCTAATTCACCATTTAAAGCTCAGAAAAAAAAGCCTGCGCTTAGCAATGCACACACACCCATTTTGAAACACGCTATTATATCACATCTGGCACACGTACATTCTTTTACTGCATCCACTGCAACTCATATCCTCACCAGTAGACGGACCCTTGGTACAAATTAAAAAATAGTGAAGATTTGTACCTACTTTGTTAACAAGTAATATTTAAACTATACACTTGTCAAACTGATGGGGAACTCCAACAGTGAAGGCAGAATGAAGCAGGTCTCCATACAAAGGGGCAAGGAAGGATTAGCCTGCCTATCAGGGAAGCTTTTCTTTGTAAAGAAATGGTCTTTTAATATGATCTTTTAAATCAGTTCTTCCAGCACTTGAGCCATTAATCGTACTTGGGTTTTTTGGTCACAGACCGTACTTTTTCCTTCCGTGCCACATAGCCAGATTGCAAAGAAGACATTTTTGAAGTGTCTAGTGAAAACTGCTGCAGCTCCAGTGGCAGGAAAGCATCTACCTGGCAACTGCAAACCTTTTCCTTCCTGGAGTGAAGAAAAACATCTGGTCCTTCTTCATAATCTCAGTACTCCCATTTAAGTTAAGTTCTAAGCTGAAACTGGTCAATCAGAATATTAAGCGTTTTCTTCACTGGCTTCCACCCAGACAATAAAACCAGGACATTAACAGACTGATTTTGCACCAACCAAGAAACCACCTTTTCAAGTGGTACTCAGTTCTTGTGAAAGTTTACATACGAGTCTTCAAACTTGCATAGCTTAAACTGCGAAATCCTATGTGCAGAAATAATGGCCATCAGGATTACAGTTTTACAAGAAATGAACTGCAGTACCATCAAGCTTGCAAGTTAAGATGGCAGATGGGTAAAGCCTGCCAGTCATTAAGCTCAGGTTAAATGGAGAGGTTCAAAGAAAGCTGGAGATTTAGATGCCCATAAAAGAACAGCCTGACCACTGTTGCAGGGCCACAACCCTGGCCGCCTAAAGGGTTATGATGCAAAGAAATAATGGACATAAGCAACCTCAATGTGGGATAACCAAGGTCCAGATCCTACAGCTGCCCAAAACAGGTTAGGATAACATGCAAACTAACTAAGTGTAAACAGAGAACCATGACCTGCGGGAAACCTGCTATAAGCTAAGTTACAGGGACATCCTTTGCTAGGACCAGGAGGGCTTCCTTGGATGGCCAGTGACCCAAGAATGAGTTCTGGGGCCTTTCTTCCTTGAGACAAGATGATCAGCAGGAATAAAAAATGTATATGACAACTTCTTGCACCACAAGATGAAAAACGTCTCCACTGCTGCCTCTACCATGTTACACAGCACAGAGAAGAGGAGGACAGCATTCTTCTCGGTGGCAAACAAGTGATCACCAGACTGCCTGACTTCCAGTAGTCATCTTGGAGTAAGAACAGTCCAAGTCCGCAGTGCCAGGAAAGACTTACAGGAGAGGTACAGACACAGTCAACCAGCTCATTCAAATCCAAGGAATATGAACTACTATGGCAGTGATGCCCGGCACAATTAGTATGACCTTGGGTCCCCTGTCCTTTAGATACAACATGGTGGACTGGTTTGGCCAGGTAATGACATGGCCCTGAAGCAGCTGCCTTCAGGATAACTGCTATCAGCTCCAACTGGAAAGGGACAGCACTCAACATATAGGAGCCTAAATGACCTCTTCAACTCAAAGTGTTCATCTTTAAAATCTGCAAGTCAGTTGCACAAAATGGAGTACTACCAGAGGGCTGGTGGGAATGCAACCCCCTCAGCTTACTGACTGGAGTCAGACACTAAGAGAAGGTGTGGTGTCTCTGCAGTCATGGAAACCTCACAATCCACATCACCAGCCACTTTATCAATCATGAAAATGGCACTATTATGACTGTGGCAACCATTAAATCCAAAGCACCAAAGTTTGAGCCTGAACCATGTATCATGATTTCCTCACCCTATCAGCAATCCCATTCTGATAGGCTTTCTCCAATGAATGGAATGAGGGACATAGGAGTGTATTCAACTTGCATCTATGAAGTCCATCTTCTAAGCAGAAGTCAGAATGGTCTTCTTCCATTTTATGATGGCTCCCCGGGAACTGCAACTGACGGAGCGCTGCCTGCAGATATAACTCTTGGAAAATACTGGACAGTGCTATGAGAGTAGGAAACTTGTAGACGTTTTTATTTTTGTAAGGCTTCAGCCATAATAAACATCTTTGTGACATTTTATTCTGAAAGAGATGCCCACCAACAATGAATAGCAAGGGATCCTGAACACTAACGTGTTGAGAAATGCTCATCATGTTCATTTATACCACCCATTTGCACTAACGGAGCAAAAGCATAAGCCCCCACAGGATGACCATCCAAAAGTGGATGCGCCATAAGTACAGCAAAATAAAGCTCCTGCTCCTTTTCTGTAAATAGGGCAGCCTCTCCAGTCGTTTTTTTAAACTGCAGTGTCTGGGCCTGACCAGATCAACTCAGTGAGTCACCAATGGAGTTCTTTTGTGTGGGTGCGTGTGTGTGGGGGGTCCCATAATTAGCTCCGATATGTATGTAAAATGACTGCATTTAGAATTTAGAACTCTGATGATTCTCTAAGCCGGGTGGACTCAGGGAACTGACCCTCACAGACAATCTCAGGCTGGAGCATGGAGTATTGCTGTGCAGATGAGTGGGCCATTATCTCATACAACTTGGTGAGCACAGCACATGAAAGGACAAGACTGTTTGACACTTCAGCTCCTTCAAGATCTAAGGAGGCAAAGAAAAAGGAAACAGAGGAGAATCATACTGGCTCCATCTACAGGAGTGAGGATTCACTTCCTCTAAAGAAAGTCACTGGCCAAATCATGTATGAGCTCTTCCTTGAGGGACGACCATCTTAGTTATGCCACCATGCAACGGGACACCGTCTATAGCCCTGACTAGACTGCCATACATAGTTGCACCTATTTATATAGAAGCCAGCTTTGGAAGTACAGTCAAGCCTCCATTAAAGTCCTACTTGAGTCCAGACTCTGAGAGGTCCTCATGTTTTGCTAGTGCTTTTATGTTTCACCTCGGAGAGGAATTTGGACAAGTAGGATGAGCAACTAACGGCCCAAAGCATAAGCCCCAAAATGGAAGCGCAGTATGGTTTCTTAACACAGCTGTCCAAACCTTGAAACTCACTGTCAGGCAGACTGGCAGCAAAGTAGTATGGTCTCAGAAATCATACGAATCAGAATGAGGATTTTGGACAAGTGAAATTGCACCTACTCAAGGTGGGGCTTATAGGAATCCTATACCTTTTTGGGTGTTGAAGGGGGAAAGTTGGGATGCCTCCAGGTTGCATGTACAGCATTCTCAATGACTGCCTCTAAAGGAAGATGTTTAAGGGCTTCTCAGGTTCATTTCCCAGAGATGTAGTAAACTTCCAGACACTGGACCTAACCTAGTTTGGTTTCATCAAGGGCAGATCATGCCTACTCAACCTGGTGGACTTCTTCGAGAAGGTCACTAAAGCAATGGGATGAGGGCAAAGTCATTCACACTGCTACCTTGACCTGGCCAAGGCATGTGACACAATACCCCACTCGGGTACTGTTGATAAACTCAACAGGTTGGGTACAAACCCATATGTCACCCGGTGGATAGCCAACTAGCTCACAGACAGGACCCAGGAAGTTAGAATTGGGGAGTTCACCTCTACAAAGAGGCCAGTCACAAGTGGAGTCCCTCGGGGATCAGTCCTTGGACTGCTTTTTTTTTTTTTGCATTTACTTCTCAGAACTCAAGGCCAATTTCAGTGGTCTCTGGCTGACTAAATTTGCAGATGATTGCAAATTAGGAGCGGTCACTGAATCTCACACGGACACAAATGTTCTCCAGGAGGGGTTGACACAGAAAAAGAATTAGTGTCAGAGCCATGGACTAAAACTAAATACCAATAAATGTACAACAGTATTCTTTGGGAAGTCATCCATCCTTGGTAACTATCATATTGACAACACACCCCTTAGAGATGACCCAGTAATCAGGGACTTAGGGACACACAGATGCAACCTAGCCTTTGACCAACACGTGTCTATAGTGGTGATAAAATCATTCTAAGCTGCGCAACCTATAAACAAAGGTATGACAGAGTCCAAGCAAGTCACTGTCCAACTATATTCGGCATTCATCAGACCTATCATTGAGTACAATGCCCCCTTTGGTATGTACCTAACCAAGTATATCCAACAATTGGAACGTCCACAGAGGTTCTTCACTAAAAGAATACAGGGCATAAGAAACATGACCTATGCAGAGCATTTCAAGGCCCTATCTCTGTATTCAGTCTCCTACAGGCTTTTGAGGGGAGATCTATACCTGGCATACAGGGCATTATCAAACCCCTCTCTGATGGACCTCCTGCATATCCACAAAACAAACAGCACCAGAATTACCCATTCTAAACACTTAAACCTTACCTGTGATACAAATAGGACCCGCTGGAGAGATAGGTATCCATCCCAGAGACTATCCTGTCTATGGAACAGGCTCCCTTGTCCATGTGAAGCAGAGTTCCTCCCTAACCAAATTCAAGTAAAACTTGGATAATTGGATGGGAAAACGGAAATTCATTCCTGGTTTTGCACCTATGTCTGTAAAAGACACAGGTAACCTGTAAATGGTTCACCTCCCAGGCCCATACTTACACTTATCAAGGGTATCAGAAATTGTCAAGAGATTTAGGATGCAAGGCTAGGCTTAAAAAGGCCCTTGTGGCCGTTCACCTAGTAAACACCTATGAACCTAAATGAATAAACTTTTTAAGCGACAAGTCATTAACCACCTTGGACATAACAGGAATAGTACAAAGAAACACCCCGTCTGTATGAAAAACTAAAAAAGGCGGTACAGTCAAAAGGGCCTGATGCTCAGACACCCTTCTAGCTAAGTAAGGACCAAAAGAAGAACAGTCTTCCAAGTACAATGCTGTAAAGAAAGCTGAAGCTGCAGGCTCAAAAGGAGCCAGAGTCAAATTTTCCAGGGCAAAATTAAGATGCCAGGAAGGAGGAATAGGAGGAACAGGCTTACTGGGAGGCCTAATATGAAGGATGCCTTTAAGGAATTGTTTGATTTCAAATCTAGAAGCCAAGGAGGGCTCAAAGGCAGACAATCAGAAATAGCTGACAGGTGGGCTTTAACAGAAGTGTATGCCAAACCCAGCGTTGAGCAAGTCACACAAATAAGAAAAACAAAGGAACTTCCACCGAAAGTGGATCCAGGTTTCGACCTAGACACCAAACAGAAAATCTCTTCCATTTGGACAAGTAAGATTTCCTGGCAGTGGGTTTCCTGACCTCCTGCAGGATCCTAACCAAGTCCTCAGTAAAAAGGTGCCTAAAAGGGATCAAAACCTTATCACCAAAGAGTGGACAAGTGGGGGATGAATGAGAGGATCCCTTGTCTTGTGTGAGTAGGCCCACTCTGAGTTAACGTGTGGCTACCGCCCTTGGCTAAATGCAGAAGCAGGAGGAATCAATGTTGTCTGAGCCAAAATGGAGTCACCAACAACTTTTTGGGAGAATCTTATTCCATCTTTAACTGGACCCTCGGTAAGAAAGGAAGTGGAGGGAAGGCATAAAGAAACAGCTCCTTCCAAGAAAAAGGTAGGGCATCCACCTTTCAATTCAGAGGACATGGGACTCTGGTGCAAAAGAGAGAAAGTTATCTGTTTAGAGGGGAGGCAAAAAGATTTACCCGAGTAGTACCCCACTGGTGGACAATGTCCAGAAACACATCTCTGTGAAGCATTCATTCATGAGTCCGTGTTATGGGCCTGCTCAGAGAGTCTGCCACAATGTTCTTTTCAGAAGCAATATAAACAGCCTAAAAGTCACAGAATACTGGAGAGCCAGATTCCAAACATGAAGAGCTAGTCTGCACAAGAGGCAAGAACATGTCCCTCCTTGCTTGCTGATGTACCACATCACTATGGTATTGTCTGTAAAGATTTTGAGGGGCCTTGGAAGAAATACAGAATGGAAGGCCTGAAAAGACAGAAAAGCCCTCGTCTCTTTGATGAGGATATTGTCCTTCTTTTGATGAAGAGACCAAAGCCCCTGAACCTTCAGAGAGCTGAAAGAAGCTCCCCGCCCTGCATCTGAGGCATCCAAAAAGAGGTCCTGAGCAGGGACAAGAGGCTGAAAAGGAAGCCCTAGGTTGAAGGAACAGTTGACAAATCCACCACTGAAGCTTTAACTTGAGGCTTGGAAGAGGAGGATTTGGAAAGATCAAAGGATGAGAATGTTGAAGCCAGACTGACTTTAGGAACCACTGTAGGTTTTTCTTATGAAGTCTGGCAAGAGGAAACGCAGGAATAGTGGGAAGCCATGTATCCTAGAGCACTTAAGAACTTCCTGGTTTTAATGGAGACCAGAGGAAGAAGGGACCGAAAAAATATACGTGTTAAAGCCTTGGGAGGAGGCAGGAATGCCTGCATAGGAATGGTCTGGAGCCTGCATCCGAGAAACACATGATCCTGAGGAGGAGTTGGGAAGGATTTTTGGAAATTCAGTGTAAACCCCTAGGCTTTGCAGGAGACCAACAGCATAGTGAAGACACTGCAGCAAAGTCTCTGGAGGGAAAGCATAAATGAACAGGCTGTCTAATTAAGGAAATATCTGAATTCCCCCATCCTACAAACAGCAATCACAGGAGCAAGGCATTTGTGAAGACCCTTTGGGCAGTAGAGAGGCCAAACAGCAAAGCAGAGAACTAAAAATGCAAGAGGAAACAGAGAAAAGTAAAAAGTTTCTGAGATGGGGATGAATAGGAATATGGAGATAGACATGCTTGAGATTCAGACAGACTAGGAAAGCCTGACGTAGAACAGGAAACACAGTTTGAAGGCATAACATTCAAGAGGAAGGGACCTTCAAAAAGTGTTGAGTTGGGAAAGATCCAGAATAGGTCTCAAAGCTGCCTTCTTTCCTAAGAACCAGAAACATTCTGGAATAAAACCCCTTCCCTCTTTTGAGAGCAGAAACCGCATGGATGGTTCCTTGAGACCAAAGGCTGTGAAGAGCATCTGAAAAAAAGGACAGCTATGGCTGATGAGGCTGAGGAATGGCCAAAAAGGGGGAAGGAATTTCCAAACCATGTAATATGGATAGAATCCAAGAATCCTGAGTGACCCTTAACCAACTAGGAAGGGGCAGGGAAAGATGAAGAGATAGAGGAACTTGGCCTAGGAGGGAGGGAAGAAGACAGTTAGATCCTGGCTTGTCTGGAAATTAATGTTTCTGAACTGTAGGTATCAGAGTACACTTAGGAGGAGTCCATCTAGCATCTTTTTTACATTTGGGAGGAGGGTAAAACTGTCTACAGGCAAAGGCAGACTTTGTAGGATAGTTCCTTTGAAATTTGGGAATGGGGAAACAAAAATATGTTTCAATTCCTGAATAGCCTTACCCTTTTCCTGAAGAGACTTAAAAAGCTCAGCAGCTGCAGAACCAGAGAGATTATCAAGAGGAGTATCCATCAGCTTGGCCTTAATATCATCAGGCAAAGGCTCAAGGTGAAGCCAGGAATACCTCCTCAACACAGAACCAAAGGCATCAGCTGTGTCATAACTAATTTAATGGAATGGCGAACCACTTGAGAAGAGGACCCCAACAAAGAGAGAGATAAAGCCTTCCCCCTCAGAATTAGGAAGGTCTGAAACAACTTGAGAAGCCCAAAAGAGAATGGCTAAAACATACCTGGTCATATGGGTCTGATAATTCACAGCCCTAAAGTCCGAGTCACAGCAGTGTACACCTTCTTACCCAGTCTTTCCATGGTTCTGCTTTTCTTGTTACAGGGAAGCAGCTTAGAAGAAGGTAAGAGCTTGGAGGGCTTATTAGTAGAAACAGAAATAACAGAATGGCCAGCAGAGGGACACTTGTAAAGAAATTTACAATCAGGCACCTTATAAAACCTATCAGGTTTTTTAGGAGTAGGAGGCTGGGAATTAGGAGCCTGAGAAGCTGCAGAAAAAGTACCCAACAAGGCAGCAAGAACAGGGGAACAGAGGGCTTCAGAGACTCCATTTGAAGGAGGTTATAATACCTCTTCTAAACATCAGAAACCTGGGTACAGTCCCACTTAAAACACTCAATTAAAAACAGTATCCTGAAAGAAATCTCCTCAAAGGGAGAATCAGGACTAAGAATCCTCTTCCTCAAAACCATAATCCAAGGGAGAGGGAATCTGGGAGGAATAGGCCAAAGATTCTTCAACAGAATCTACTTCCTCATCAGAAGAATCCTGATCCGTAGGACTCTTATAGGTTCATAGGTGTGTACTAGGCTAATGGCCCTGGAGCCTTTTACAAGCATAGCCCATAGGATTGCCCTGTCATCGTGCCACCCGACCTTAGCTCCCAAAGCCTCTGTCAAATACAGCCACTGGAGTGATCCCCAGGGCGAATTTTCTGTTTCCCATCCACTCAAGATTTCTCTTGAAGAGGGTCAGTGAGGCACTCCTCTTGACATGTATGGGAAGCCTATTCCATGGCTTGGGCAGTCTCTGGGTTATGAAGCAGTCCCTCCAGCTTGTTCTGTTGATTGTGGTAATGAGGGTGAGGTCTCTGGAGCATGTAGTGCAGAGGGATTGGGATTTCTTGAGATGTAGCATTTCTAACAGAGCTGGGTCAGACATGGCTTTGTAAGTCAAGCAGAGATCACCTCTAAGTATGCGATATGAGAGAGAAGAGTTGGGAGGTTTTTTTGAGTCTCTTAAGGGAAGACCACCAAAGTGGGGGCAGGAACACAGACTCCTTGAGGGGGCTTCAAAGCCATAACAGCATTAAAGAAACCCTTTCTAAAATCCTGCCATTCACGCTGATGATCTTTAGGAACAGTGGAAATATGCTTAGTCTTTTGCTTCTTTTTCTAAGGGATGTCAGCCCTAAATATTTTAGTCTGTTTGGACCCCTGCCAACACTCAAATCAGCATAAAATGAATCTCCTCTCTATCAAGAATCTGCGGAACACTTCTAGGCCATTCAGATATAATCAGCTGCAGCTCCCCTGAACCATTGAACATCTGAAATGTATGTCTGCACAGCCTCCAAGGATGTGGGAGAATTTGGGTCCATACATGCTTCCAAAGCAGTTGCGGCAGAGAAATCCAGAAGAACCAGGCGATCCACCGGGGTTTCACCAGCCTCGAGAAGGACATCTGAGGGAGGTGGTACAGCAGAACAATCAGACAACTATTTTGGCCGCCTTCTTTGCAGACCTGATGCTCAGGCCGAGATGATTCTGCCATAGTACCCTCAGCCAACAATTTAAGATGTTGGTTCTCTAGGCAAACAGCTAGAGAGGAATGATGAGTATGCAGAGTTTTAGGGACAAATGTTTGACAAATATGACAAGACAAGATGTATGGTCATGAGAAGCACCCAAACAAAACACTGTTTGTAATGGTCCTTATGTGGAATCTGTCTCCTACAATAGCACTTTCCCTTTTTGGATGGCATATAATCCAATAACCACAAAAAACCCCAGCAGGGCACCTATCTGAAAATGGCTTGGCAACCAGCAGACGAAACAGCATTGAGACCAACGATCAGAGATGGCATTCGGACTGGTGTCAAAGATCTGAGGAAGGTACATCCATACATCACCTTTATCCCCTATGCCATGTATGGGGAAGCTTGTGTGTGATGCACGATGCCCTTATTATAACCTTAAGACTTTGGTATACTGACTGGATGTTGGGATGTCCTTGGCAGGGGGTCCTCAGTGTAAGGAATGCGTTGGTTATTAATGCTGCAACAGTGATATGAAAGGACATCTTCCTAAGCTAGCACACTACCTACGCTTAAACTACAGGTTAGGGTGAAAAAAGGAGAAAACAGTGACTACTACTTACACAAAAGGATACATTCCAATGGAGCCATGATCAAGCTGCTATCTTGGAATGGCAGCAAACTAGACCAGAGTTACTTCTGGGGTAGTGAGGGATTGGGGGTACGGAAGACAAAGCCTGGTGAGCTCAAATCTTAAAAGAAATGGCCAGCCTCAGATCTGAGTCGGATCCAACAAACCACAAGTTGAGGCTAGATGGAAGAGTTAACAATGGATCTTAAACTGCCATTAAACCACATCTCTCTGATGTCTAGGCCTTGACTCACAGACGCTGTTACAGTAAGTCAAAAAGAACCATCTTCAAATGCAAACTGGCTCTGCAAGGAGCAAAACGGGGTAGTCCCACAAGGGAAATCCTTGGTCTTGAGTTCTTCCATTTTGTGTTCAGGTAACTCAAATAATTTCCCAAGATGTTAGGTAACTCAACTAATTCCCCAAGATGTCAGGTAACTCAACTAATTCCCCAAAATTAGACAGACTGGCCACAGGCACCAGCCAATAATACAAGGGCTGTGTAGTACTGACAAGCAGAGACATACCCTCCACAGCAAATGAGTGGCTTTGGACTCAAGTCTTTGTTATGCCTTAATCTGGCAGTGACAAAAAAAGTGAAACGTTTCTCCACAATGTAACACTTGAGTGGCAGGGACGGCTATCTGGCACTTAATGGCAATATTTTACACCACTGTCCTCTTTAGACAATAAAGACAGTTGTGGTGCAGCTCCGGTTACACATACACTTGTGGATTTCTAAGACACTGAAACACAGGAAACTTCACTGTTGATAGCAGAACTAAGATCCATACAGTGGAAGCGTCAAAAAAAACCTGTAAAGCCCTGGAGACTATACTTTTGTGCCAGGTGTATGCTATCATACCATGCAAAAGAATATGAACAGCATATGCTTCCAAGTCTGTGATCCTTCTAACCCCCCTCCCCCTGAATTCTTACTGGTGGAAAGGATGAACCTAACAAAGGACCTAAGGATTTCAGACCATGTCAGACCTTATCAAAATAATGAGGACACAACTAAGTTTAAGAACATAATTTATGCAAATGTCTTTAAAAGTAAACATTCTTTTGCATCTAGGCTAGGCTGTACATTAAGTATTACATGCACTGTACTAGAAAATTAACAAATTTGATGAAATGCATAAAACTAGTCCAAAAAATGGAATGCGTCACAAAAGATTTCATACCTGTCTACCTCATGAACACCACTGGATACTAAAAATACCAAAATATAACCTCCTTTGAAGATTCTTTATAATTCAGGAGGAATTCTGATAAAACAAATGTCATACAGAATTTATACAATTTTAAATTCATTTCTACTTGTTCTTGATGTTTGCAAAAACATACACCAGAGAAAATTATACAAATAAGTAACACAACAGTCTTTAAATAATACAAATCACCTCCATGACTTGCTGGTGATCTACTCAATTGATCAGGAAATAGATTCTTTCTGGTTATTCAGTCCAAAATTACATGAAGGTCTGCTTCCGATGTGACAAGCACTGTGATAAACCTGAATTTGTGTTCAACCTGCTTTCTATATTGCTCAGCTCTTTGTATACTGACTTTTATAAAAGTAGTTTTGTAAGACACTCCTCCCTCCACAGACATATTAAAGTGAACATCATACTACTAAAGGAAAACACATTAATGGCAGTGGATGTTATCAAAGTCAGGTGAATGAAGGAGGACAGCATCTAAAGCTGAAAGCTTCAATGTCAGTGTTGCAGGCATTTCTCTTGCCACTTTTAACAAGCTCGGAGTGGAATTTATGTACAACGGGGAGATCAAATCTATGTTCCAATTAAATCAATTTGAACCAACAAAAATAAGTTGCATATTATTTAAAAACTGCATTCTTGTATTCCTTCAGTATAATGAGTTCTTCACAATACACTTCATACGCAAAATAGAATTACAGCAGGAAAAAAGTGCCTGCCCTCTACTATTACAGTTTGTAACTCAAATCTGATTGCTACAGAATAATAAACACAATTTTATTAATATCTCCTGAATCCTCCCCCTCCTCCAAATCCTCCTCTTTGATTTCCCCTTCCCCTGAACCCACCACCTCCTCCCCATCCTCCTCCTCTTCCTCCGCCACCTCCTCGTCCTCCCCCATCCTGCCTCTTCATCCATGGGGGCATTTCTGGACCCGGAGGTTCAATCTCTGTAGGTCTTCCTCCTCGGTCTGGTACTTTTCCCATCAGAACCTGTTAGAAAAAATATACATACATTAAACTGTAAATGTTGTTTATGCTATCTGAAAGAAATAGCATTTCTGCAGCTGGTATGCCAATAAAAAAATTAAAGTTATGTACTTACCATAACAATACATCTGTGTTGTCTGTCTTCATCTGGTTTAACCTGTAGGACGTTGTATCCGACTCGGATCAAACATTGGCCAAATCTAAAGTCTTTAGCCCACTTTTGTCTGCCTCCTTTATCCATAGCTCCCTGCTCCTCCTTCAGTTCCCAAGACTGAGTTTGCCCTATGAAAGAAATCATGATTGAGAAAGAAACATAATTGTGAAAATGCAATCGCTCAAAAAAGGATTGACCACCAAGGAGAATGTGAGACACCAGAAAGTCGGAGCAATGACCTCTAATGTGTGGTCATCTCAGGAGAAAATTCTTGCCAGGTCAACAAGAAGGTGGGTGAAGGGGGGTTTGCGGAGGGCAGGAAGGTTGAAATCAAATGGAGACGGACAACATGGATCTATATTTATGGAAAGTACATAACTTTCATATCCGAAGTTGTCTGCTCAGTCTGGCTTCAACTTATGGGACAGAATGCCCCAGCCACAAAAAATTCCTCTGGAGGAACTAAGGAAGGATATTCCGCAACCCAGTGGAGCCAAAGGAAGCTCTGGATCTGGACTGAACATCCATCTTATAATGCAACACAAAAGTATGGTGAGACCCAGCCAAGTAGCAGCTGCACAAACATTCATTGATACTTTAGAAAGGAAAGCTGTAGAAGTAGCCATAGCCCTATGTTGAATGACCTTCAGGCTTGTGTGGAACAGTCTTGCCTTTCAAGGAGTAGGCGAAGAAAATACAATCAGACAGCCAGTTGGATAAAGTTACTTTAGACAGAGGTGAGCCCAGCCTGCATTTTGAAAAGGAGACAAACTGACTGGATTTTCTGACAGCTTTGGTACACAGTCCAAAAAAAAATGTCAATTGTCTATGTACAGCCAAGCAGTGCAAGACGTATTCACCTTTATTAGAGAAATTGGGGGGGGGGGGGGGGGGCACAGGAAGTAAACAGAACTGTTAAAATTATTCCTTTGGCAGAAAGGAAGGGTCTGCACGAAGAGAAACCCTGTCTTTATGGACCAACAGATAAGGGGATGAAGAACGAAGAGCTTTCAACTCAAACCCTTCTTGCAAAAGTAACTGCCACCAAAAACAAAGCTTTCAAAGACAAAAGCTTAAAGTCCAAAGAAGTTGAAGGTTCAAAAGCAGGGTGTGCAAGGGCCTGCAGAATGAAAGGCAGATCCCAAGCTGGAATCGGATCCTGTACTGGAGTATGGAGTAAAAAATGTACCTTTGAGGAATGCCTTGGAGATCTTGACAGAAGACAGAGGCGTATTTCCTCTGACAATCTGAAACTTCGAAATGGCTGCCAACCGAACCTTAACAGTAGAAAAACTGAAACAACTCTATGAGAAAATCCAAAATGGATTCTAAAGGGGAGGCGAAGGGGGTCGAGTCCCCTGAGATTCCGTCCATAAGACAAATGTTTTCCATTTACTGGAATACACTTTTCTAGTGAAATGGCTTTGAGAAGATGACAATACATGAATGAGAGCCTGTAAAAGCTTGGGATTTCTGGCCATCAAGGGAACTGGAGGAACTATGCTGTCAAGTTAAGGGGCTGAAGATTAGGGGAATCCAGTGTTGCTGGATGAGAAATAATATCCAGAATGGGATCAAAGAATTGGGGAGAGTGTACTTCAGACAAGGCCAAAGGAAGGGAAAGACCTGAAGAGGCCAAAACGGAGCAATAAGGATCACTGTAGGAGGATCTGCAGTGGGCTTCTTTCTGTAAAAACTTCACCATCAAAGGCACTATGGAGAGGGTAAAGAAGGCCTGGGGGCCAAGCAAGCACCAGAGCGTCCCTGTCTGACTGCCCTGGTGGGGGAATAACGGCGTAAAAATGGCTTCACTTGGTTTTGGATAGGGAGGCTAACAGACTGCAACAGAGTGCTGCAATGCCAAAAAATCTGAGCGGTCACTTCCTGATTTAGGGCCACTTGCGAGGCAGCAGAATGCTCCTACTGAGGCGGTCAGCCAGAATGTTGGACTTCTCCGGGACGTGCTTAGTCACCAAAAATCACTGAGATCGCCCACTGCAAATCACCCATGGCATCCCAGCAAAGAAGATAAGAACAATTTCCTCCCCATTTGTGGAGATACCAGATGGCAGACATCGTCAGCATCACAATCAGACCCATGGAAAGGGCATCCTGCAGCGCAAACAAGACTTCTCTCATCTCCAGAACACTGATGTGAATGTGGGCCTCTGCAGAAGACCAGGACCCTTAAACAGTACTTTCTTCAAAATCCCCCCATCCCCACAGAGAAGGGAGGTGTCTGTAGTGATCTTGTCTAATGGAGACTATTACAAATGGTCTCCCCTACGGTTACCAAGGGAGACAGCAACCACCAATGAATCTACTCATGACAGTTTCAATAACGATATGGGGAAATCCAAAGGATGAGTAAGGAAGGGCCACTTAACAGCCAGAGTCCATTGTAGAGCCCTCATGTGATATCTGGCTAAAGGAACCAACCCTATCAATGCTGCCATATGACCCAGAAGCTTCATAACTGCATGTGCCAGTGGCTTCAGCATTGCAAGCACTTATAGGGCCTGAACCCGGAGGTTGAAAACTATTGTGTTTGGGAGCCTGGCAATTTAGTTGATTGTGTCTAAATGATACCCTATGAATTATATAATTTGGAGAGGTTGAAGGCTCGAATCTGGATAACTGACTGCGAAACCCAAGTTGTTGCACAGCTAGAGTGAGGAGTCCCTGGCTGTAATCAACGATGCCCTTGTGGGGGTGGCGAGGAGCCAATCAAGGTATGGAAAGACTTTGAATCCTTGCAGCTGAAGCCTGGCTGTCACCACTGCCATGCGCTTGGTAAACATCCAGGGGGCTGTGGTGAGAACAAATGACAGGACCCTGAACTGGTAATGTTTAGCCCCCAACCAGAAGCATAGAAACCTCCTGAAACACCTAGATATCTTGATGTGATAAGTGTCCTTCAGGTTTGTTAAGCACAACCAACTGTCCTTCCTCAGAACAGGTAAAATAGAGTGCATTGTGACCATCCGGAACTTGGCCTTTTAGACAAACAGATTCAATTTGCTTAAATCCAAATTGGTCAGAGGTCCTTTATTTTCCCTGGAATTAAAAAGAACTTGGAATAGACCTGGGATTTCCTGAATGACTCAATTTGTAAACAACCTGCAAATCTCTACAGCTGTGTAAAGTCTCTGATGAGGTGAAACATCTGGGAGATATTTTGGGTGACAATTTGGAACTTATAAAAAGGGAATGTAATAACCTCTGGATACGACTCAACACCCAGGTGTCTGAGGTGATGCCTTCCCAAGCTTTTGGGTGGAAAGCAAGATGACTCCGAACTGCCTCCATAGAAGAGTAGCTGGGTAACCCTTCAAGATTGCCAAAAGGGCACACCGGAAAAAGCCCAGTGAAAGCCCTGATTCTGCGGACCATCCCTGCCCCACGGGCGACATCAGTTATAATTCCCCCACTCTCATTCTTCTAAAGGAGCATCCTGGGAAGAGTACTTTGATTTTCTTAAGAGACACTCACCCCAGAGTCCTTGAAAAGGCTCGCTTTGGGGGGGGGGGGGGTATAGGAAACCATATTTCAGTAGTGGGCAGTGTCCTTTCCTCCTGTTTGCTTCTTGTCAATGTGTGTAACCTTTGGCCCAAACAAGGACGACTTGTCAAAATGGGCATTAATGACGGATGCCTTGAAACAGTGCACGAAGTTACACAAACTCACCCAAGTATGGCAATATTGGAGTCTACTGCTAGAGATGCTCCATTGGTTATGTTCAAGATAAGCCTCATGGAAACACTGGTGATGGAAACCAGGGTAGACAACGGAGTCTCCAGCATCTTCTGAGTTTTTGGTGACTACTGTGCCTTGAGTGTACTTGACACTTCAGACACTAGATCCTGCTGAAGTCTTGTTAAGTGCTACAGGTAACTAAGGGCTCTCAATGCAAAAGTGGCTAAGGCATAGGAATGCTTCCCTAAACGATCCAACACCCAAGACTCCCTGTTTGGGGTGAATCTTAGAACTCTCCTTGATGGCTGCCACCCTCTACAATGGCAATGATGGACAGACCCTTACTC
Source organism: Protopterus annectens (assembly GCF_019279795.1). Classification (NCBI taxonomy): domain Eukaryota; kingdom Metazoa; phylum Chordata; order Ceratodontiformes; family Protopteridae; genus Protopterus; species Protopterus annectens. Next base: position 629,201,587 of record NC_056729.1, on the reverse strand, counting down.
CAATGTGGCCTGTCCTTGGGGTGGGGTGGGGGTAAGAACCTTACCAGCTTTCTGGGGATGGGCTTCACTGTGTCGGGTTCCTTCCAATCCCTCCTGGATGCCAGGTCTATAAGGTACGTGGATGGGCCTATGCAAGAGGCTGACAACTCTGGAGAGGGCTCTTCAGTAGTTCAGCCTCCTCACTGGCGAAGCAGCTCTAATAAAAATCACCAAAAGAGGCATCTTGCTGCAGAGAATTAGTGGAGCCACCTCTTTCCTCGAGGTCAGTATCCTTGGTGACAGACTCCTTCAGGGAGTCCAGGTGTTTTCGCTTACACTTTCTCTTTCGCAAAACCCCCTATTCTGACAAATCTGGGGGAGGAAAGAAAGAGCCAGGAAGCCCTGCCATAGGGGCAGACTGGAGGCTAGCTGATGTAGACTGTCCACGAGCAGATTAATAACTGGTTGCAGGTGCTGATGAAATGAAAGGGATGCCAGCTGGGGAAATCTAACCCTTCTTCAGAGAGGAGAATACTCTCTACAATGTAGAAGGCTGAGGCAGAGGCTGGCATCTTAACTCAGAGCGTCCCACAACTGGAGGGTACTAGAGAAAGCACCGAACTTGAGGGAGCAATGCCTAGACTCGACATTGAGACTGGCGCCAAGCTGTCCAAAACTGAAGCCCTGAGTGGAAGTGACTATCCCAAAGCAGGAACGGTCAACCCTGACACAGGAACTCCAGCTTCGCCGCCATGGCTCAGAGGTCTTGACAGACCCAAAAAAGTCTAGGTTGAGGCTACCAAGGAAAAGGACAGCGCCGAAGATGGCCAAGCTGTCGGATCTGAGCTAGAGGGTGGAAATTCAGCTGGCCCCAAAGACCTCAGATCCGAAGGGGCCGAGGGAGGAAGCCAGAAGGATGGAGCTGAAGCCAGATGGAAGAAGCCACGGAAGAGGTCTTTTGGAAGAAGACCCCACATGCAGAATCAAAGCCAGAGAAGCCCTAAACTGGGGTGGAGAAATGGAGGACTCTGCAACCGCTCCACTGGGGAGCACAGAGAAGAGGAGGAAGCTGCCCTACCTAAAGGGAACCCTTTGATCTACAAGGTACTTGGGGTGCTCACAGCAGGAGACGTTTTACTAGTTTTCAGCGGCAAAGGCGATTGGTTCCAAGAAGTTGATCAGCTCTGGAATGTCAGGACTGATACTGGTACCAGGGCAGCTGGGGACCAGAAAGTCATGGGATCCTCATGTCTAGGGAGTCTGAAGAATCAAGGCCAGAAGTGGAAGATGAACAGGACCACCTGTGATCCCCTTCGGAATGTCTGCAGTATCGGTCAGGGCTTGTCACCCCAGTCTTCAGAGCCCAAGAAGAAGCCACTCCAGAAGCAGAGGCAGAAGTAGTAGAACCTGAGTGTAGAAGCCCTTTCAACAGCAAATTGGCCCTATACTCATTGATGGCCCTACTACCAAAACTTTCATAGATGGAGCATCTGGAATCAAGACATGCCAGTCCCAGTCAATACACACACACTTTTCATGTGCGTCCTGGGAAGACATGCTCGCAGGAAAGTGCATTTTAAAACCTTTATCCATACCGAGCACTAAACTAAGATAAGCTACTGTAACGAAGCACAATTCCACAACATGGGACAAAACACTAGGACCCAACAAAAAGGCTGGAAGAAAAAACGGGTGACACAAAAGACACAGTCTTTCTAGGTAGTTAGGTAGACAAAGAACAGAAAAGGGTACAGACCAAGGGTAAGGGAACAGCAAACACTCAACAATTCACTATGGTAACTTCTCAACAAAAGAAAAAGCAAAGCTGAGCCAAGATCATGCTGCAAACCTAAATGGCAGCAAACCAGATCTAGAGAACTGATGGAGGAGCAGGGCGTTATGGGTAAAGGAGGCAGAGACAAGTGGGCTAAATTCTTTAAAATTGGCCGCTGTTGGATCCGAAGTCCCAGGTTGAAGACTTGAAGGATTAGACATTATATCATCTTTTATAACAGTTTTTCTGTCATGCAAGTTATGCAAGATCAAGCTGTTTTACATTAAATATTTCATAATTGCTCTGATAATGTGTTCTACACTTAAACATCACAAGTTTGGGAAGCTCTACTGATGTGTACAGGAATGGCTGAATGAAAACGCTTTGAATAATTTTATTCTTTTGCTCTTCAAGTTCTTAAATATTGCCTGTTAGAGAGAGGGCCAAAAGTAAGTTTTTATTGAAAGGGAAGCTCATATTGCTATCCCTCAAAAACAGATCTACAAAGCTGTCACTGTTGAGTAGTCTAACGTGAACAAACCTACCCAAATTGTCAAGTTATTCATTTTCTACAGTACCATTTTGCCAACAGAAAAACTACAGACAAGCTTATTCTCTGCTAAAAGGAATGAGCACATAAAAAAATACATTTTTGCAAAATCAGATAAACTACAAGGATAAATGATATGAATTAATAATCATCACTCTGATTTCCAGGCATCCATTTGGCCATTGAGTCAGCCAAGCTTGCATCACAAAAGCTTTGCAAGAAACTTACTACACAAGTTTCAGCACATGTAGTCTCCTAAAGTGTACTAAAGCTTGAACAATATAAGCAAATGCAACACCACAATAGAATGCATTTTTTGCTTGCGGCGGGAGGGGGCAAGCCTTCATACCTACCTCTCATTTCTTATTCCTATTGTGGGGGTCGCTTCACTAGGCAAAACTAGTGATCACCGACAAGCAAACGAAAGCAGTCTTGTTATTTTCCTGTGAGGCTGTAAGACTGCAACACTTACTAAGTAGATACATACAGAGAAGCAATAGGATCTTGCCAGTGTGAGTTTCCACCAACAGTAACGAGATCAACTGATACTAGAGTTCAGGTGATCTGAGCATCTGAGTGGTTATATTTGTAATCTACTTCCATGAATGTTATGTACTTTAAGTTAACATTCTATCCCTTTCCTTATCAAATTGTGCAAATGTGGAATTCAGTCGCCTATCATCACCTCACATTTGCTCTAAAAATAACTTTAATCTCATCAGTAACTTTGTCAGCTGCAAATTTCAAGAACCAGGAAAAGCACAAGCCTCAGATACACCATAATTTGGATAAGACTTCTAAAATCATCTGCTTGTTTTACAACAGAATAAAAAATTGTTCAAAACCAGTAAGCACTGACCATGTGAGAAAGTAGTTTCTAATGTGACATTTTATTACTGCTGACACTAATTATTTGCCTTTATTAGGGTGTAAGAGGCTTGGATAAAAGCAAACAGATGACGTTACGGATGATGCATGTAGTATAAAATTCTACCCGCATCTACCAAAAATGGAGATTAATGATATCAATGCCAATCTCTCTTCACTAAGAGTTAAATCACAACTTACAAAGAACCATAACTTATAGATATGTTCTGACATTTGGTCACAGTTATACAACTGTGGAGTTAAAGGGATGTACTCCTTTTGTTTGGTGGAAGTGTAGACTTTCCTAGGGTATATGTGCGTATTTGTGGCGAGTTTGCAGCAATCATCAAAGGAAATGCATCATGTCTGCATTCTCTCTCTCTCTGCCTAGAAGTATTTCTCTGTGCTGAGGTTCTTCCAGCATTTTCTTTCAAGCATCAATAATGCACTTAATTTATGTAATGTGCCTTTCAGCTTTCTACCCACTAACAGCTGAGCAGATGAGACAACTGTCCTTAACAAAATATTACTATATGCCAAATCTGCAAGTTGACAATCCTCACACTTCTGCAGTTTTTACTCATTAGATTCTCCAGTGTTTAGAAAATTCTTTCCACCTGTCTACTGGACTGCAAACTGTGTGAGTTATGCATCTTAATTCCCAATCGTGCACAAATCTAAATTCCCAACTGTTGTACCCTGAACTACTGTCAGATATAAAAAGAAGTTATGTACTTACCATAACATTCCATGTGAGTTGTTCTTCTCGCCTTCATTATCACTGATGGGTTCGGAGCCGATCCTCGGCTCTGAGTCAGCCAATTTGCAAAGCTCGAGGTGTCCAACAGCTCGAGGTCGAAGCCCTATCCCACAATGCACCTCTACTTTCCCCAGATCTTGTTTGCTGCCAACTAGCGTAAAACTTACCCCAGATTTCAAGGAAATCTTACAGACCACTTGTGAGAGGAAACTCCTCAGGAGAACTAAAACCAAGATAGAACCTATTGTACTTCCAGACATTGGATGGGGGAAGGTGGGGGAGGGGGGTCGCAATAATGAAGGAGAGAACAACAACTCACATGGAACATTATGGTAAGTATAGAACTTCTTTATGTGAAGTTGTTCAATCTCGCCTTCATTCTGACTGATGGGTAGCATCCCCAGCACCACAATCTTGGGTGGCTCACGGAAGTACCTGCTTAAGGACAGCAGACCCAAATGAAGCTCTGTCCCTAGAGGCCTTGTCTACCTTGTAGTGAAATAAAAAGGTATGTAGCTTTGACCAGGTGGCAGCTGCACAAATAGAATCAATAGGTAGCCTGGTAAAAAAGGCTACAGAAGTAGAAATTGCTCTGGTAGAATGAGCTTTGACTTTGTCATGTAATGCAACGCCTGCTTCATGGTAAATAAAGGATATACAAATCAGAAAGCCATTTAGACAAGGTAGATTTGTATACCGGTGCACGCTTCCTAGATATCGAGAAGGATACAAACAGTTGATCAGCCCTTCTGTGTTCTTTTGTCCTGTCCAAATAGAAACAAAGTTGTCTATGGACGTCAAGCTTGTGAAGCCTATACTCCAACTGATTTGAGTGACTGAGAAAGAAAACGGGTAATTCAATCGTTTGATTAAGTGTGAATTCGGAACAAATTTTTGGTAAGAACGAAGGATTAGTTCTGAGAAAAACCCTGTCTTTGTGAAATATCAAGTACGGTTGCTTAATAGAAAGGGCTTGTAACTCTGTATGCTGATGTAATGGCCACCAAGAAAAAAATGGTCTTCCAAGAAAGATATTTCAGCCCACAAGAAGAAGGTTTTGGTTTTCCCTGAGCAGAATTCAAGTCTGATTGAAATGCAATCAATCCACGCTCCACTAATTTAGGTTTCCTTTCAGCCAAAACTCTAGCACTGAAACCATAGCAAATGGAGCAAACTTCCTGGAGATGGACTTCCCCCAAGCAATATACACATGTGGAGTGGCCATCAGTTATAGACATCTTCTGGTTGCATTTAGGGCATCTCTTAAACCCCGATTTGGCCTTCTCATACACAATAACAATGGTACAGTACAACGTCAGTAAAGAAAAACAATATACTGTTAGCAAAGGAAAATAAGCCTAAGCGGCTAGAAGTACAAAAAAGGCAGCTTACTGTAGCAGCAATCACAGAATAAACCTAACAGGCTAAAGATAAATAACAGCCTAAAAATGGCCAAGAGCCTAACCGGCTAACAAAAAACAATGCAGAAAACTGCAAAAAAGCCTAACTCGGCTAAAGGATAGGGCAAATAAGAATAATGGCTGAACACAGAAACAAAAAAGGGCCAACGCCCAACAAACGAGAAAGATGGTTTTATGACCAAAAAGGGAAGATAATCTGCAAAACGGATAAACTATCCTAACTACAAGCTTATGTAAACTCTAAATAACTAGTAAATATAGAATTATTTTGAACATTTTTCCACAAAAAGAAGAACTCATCTCTACAATGGCCTGAGCTGTAGAGAAACGCATGATCAGTTGCAGTGCAAACTAGATCTGGGGAAAGTAGAGGTGCGTTGTGGGATAGAGCTTCAGCCTCGAGCTGTTAGAGACCTCAAGCTCTGCAAATTGGCAGACTTGGAGCCGAGGATTGGCTCCGAACCCATCAGTAAGAATGAAGGTGAAATTGAACAACTTCACATCAAAGTATTCCATCTAAAGAATACAGATTTTAAAGCATTAGCTACACTTGCACTCATGTCTATGAGTCTAATTTTAGGAAACTTGGAATAATCGATACAGATGATATTCATGGCTACTCTAAATTAGAAAGAAATCTGTATCCAATCTGCTCTATGGGTGAGGATGCTCTTTACTACCACAGCAACTGTGGAGCACATATCAGTAAACCATACTTCTTTTACGGTGTTTTTATAGTTTAAATTGTGCATACGTGTCCTGCTTCAACTGGGACCCATTATTTTGTCAACTCTAAATGTTACACCTTGGACATACCTTACTTCTTTGGAATAAGACTGGATTTCTTTCCTTCTTGATGATTTTTGTTCAAGTCAGCATCTCATTTTAACATATTTCCATAACTGCACTTTCATGCCACCACCAGTGTATCTGACATTTTCACTTTTTCTTTTATCATGAGTATCTGCTGTATTATTTAAAGAATCTCGAGCTTTCTTCTAACAATTCTTCATGCTTCTTTGGTAAATATACTAGACTAGAGAGTCATCTGTGACATTTGGTTTTCTTGGAAAATGTAGCCCATATCCCTGAATCAGATTTTAAAATACCCACCAGGACTGAATGAATGTCTGCCACAGGATAACAAGGAAGTCTAAGCAACTTCCCTAGGATTTTGCAGTGGAAAGGACAGTAAGAGAAATTGAAGGGATGGGCAAAAGTGACTTTGGGTAAAGGGAGGAGAGAAGCTTGGAAAGAGACTCAGTTGTTCCTCTCTAGCTCTCAGCCCTGACAGCCTACAGGCTTCACTTTATGGTCTATATGCCATTTCATGTAGTGGCCTCTCTTGCCCTTTGGTTACTTTACTTTGTTTTGACTTTGGTAGGTTAAGCCAGCACTTTGTGGGATAGAGTGGAGAAATGAAAAAGCTGCTTAACTGACTTTCAAGTCTTTCCTTTCTCACTTAGTTTCTTAAAATATTCTCTACAGGGGTTCCAAAGAGAAGCTCCTTATCTCTTATGGCTATATTACTATTCTTGTATTATGTTGTGCCTATAGTGAAAGCCTCGTAACAGCTGCCTCCCTATCACAACTACAGCCCACAAGAGCACTGTAGATAAAACAACTATTTCCTATGCTGGGAGGAGACATAAGCTTGGAAAGGTTGCAGCTGTTTTCTTTCTTGGTCTCAGCCCTGGGAGCACAGAGGCTTTCATTTATCATCTGTGCAGCTCATATGAGCTCTCTATACAAAAAATAAGTATTCCCCCCCTCAGGTAAGCAGTTACATATGCACAAGCATGACAAAAGTGTTCTATGGTTTTGCATTTTAACAGGATATAAAAAAGATATCCATTACCATTTGAGAAAAGGAAATAAAGAACAGATTTTACTGCCTTCTGAATAACATATTGATCATCCAGTACTCAGGCAAAAGCATGCCACACGCAGATGTACAGGAAGGAAATCTACTGTGTTTGCTCCTCTAAGCCATGAATAATGACTCCATAAAATATATAACTCTTCTTGCAGCCAGCTGTTTTCTACTGCTTGAACTCTGTGCTGTGCCACCTGTTTCCAATTGTTTCTTCTGGTGTTGAAGAGATATCTGATATCACCATATAAATGACTAATCAGATGATGTGGTATCTAAGCAGTTCTAGATAGAAATGGATTTAATTACTTGTCTTAATTCACTTCCAACTCATGACTATAAAAGTTATCCTGCAGTAAATGATCAGTGTACTACTGTTTTCAGTACATCTTTTTTTTTCAGGTTCATAATTAAACAGTGACACTTTTTTTCAACAGCACTTTTTATTTTAAGTATTACTGTTAGTACACCAAGCTTGCTGCAGTGCAGTCAGTTGCTTGGTACAAACATCTGCATTACAAGCTGAAGCTAAGTGAAACTTGCAGTAGTGAATTTTAGTCTTTTGTTAAGTACAAACTTGCAGTTTTAAAAGTACTGTATTTTCATCTTTTTCTGTTTCTTAACTGTGCATTTCTGAACAGTGTGCTGTGTGTCTCTCTGCAGTTAGTTCCCTACCCTGCCTCCCTGTTCCTGTGTTATTAGTGTTGGTGGCTTTGGAACTGCCCGCTCCTCCAGTAAGTCTGTATTAGAACACTCCTCCTGGGTCCATCTCATTTGCTCACTTAAATGAGCACAGTTGGATCATATTCTGAGTCTAGTGTTCACTCTACTTAATATAGAGAGAAGATTTGATAAGGCCAGCCCACTTAGGTTCTTCCTTCCTCTCTTCTTGCACTTAAAAAAAATTTTTTTTTGCACTTTATTCATTCGCTTTTACTGTATGCGTTTCCTCCTACTTTATTTTGCTTTTCTTAAAAGTACTGAATTTTATTTATTCTGCTGCATTTATTACTGCTTGGTCAGGAAGTGACAGCTTGGTCATAGCCTGATTAAATTGTAACTGTTATTTTAAGTCTTTTGGTTTAAGCACTTGTGCTTCACACAGGCTGTTTTACATTAAGAAGGTTTGCGGTCTGCACTGTTGTGGCAGGACAGGTAGCTTGCATCCTTCTAAGCTGGGAATTGCTTATTGAAGGCCCAGTGTCTGCTATTCTAAAAGTGTATTAGTACTGGCTTAAGCACTTGGGCTTCAGGCCAGTTATTCTACATTAAGGTTTGTGGTCTGCACTCTTGTGGGAGGAGGGGCTGGATTCTGCCCTTCTGAGCTGGGAATTTCTGGTCACAGGCTTATTGTGACTGTTATTTGAACGGTTTCTTTCTGAAATTGGTGCGCCTTGTTGCTGTAGCATAGACCAGATTCAGGCCTGCTGAATCTAGCTTTGTTTGTATAACTTGAGCACTGATCCAGGCCATCTCTTTTGGAGAAGGTTCCCCTGCACCCTAGTAAGCAGGGGTGTGCAGTTAGAACTTGTCTGATTGAAGATTGCTGAAACAGGGCTCAGTTTTGAGCTTTTTTCTGGTTATTTGGGTAACTTGTTTAAACGAGTTTGTTCGTTTTCTGTTGGTTTATATGGGGGCATTGACTACAACTCTGATCTGCGATATATAACAATAAGTGTCCTTTTCTGTGCTTTTAAACTGTTTTTTTGAGTGTATCTGCTTTATTTTCTGAAAAAAAAATATATATATACTGGTTTCCTACATTTCTAAGCTAGTATAGTCCAGTTTTCAAGTTAGTGCAGAATTCATTCTCTGTGTTTGCCCATACCTTAACTTGGATAGAAGGAAGTTTCTCTGTTCACCTGTGAGAAAGGGGAGCTTTGAGCAGCCTATCTGTCCCTGGAGGAGTGGTTTTAGCCCAGAAATTAGTAGTTTATTGGCCATTTTGGTCTAATTTCTCTCTCTTTCATTTCCCCTGCTATAAATACCATATTTGCCCGGGTTTGCTTGCCGGGCAGCACCTATTAGCTAGGGTAAAAGTATTCCCGGCTCCATAAAGTCTCCTCTTCAATTTTTCCCTTGGAACTAGATAAACGTTCAACTTAAGCACTCAAGCCATTCATTTCTCAGCCCGGCACTTGCTCAAATCATATAGCAAGCACTTATAAACCCTAGCACTAGACCCTCCTGTACTGTACACAGTAGGACAAGGCTCTCTATTTGACCTTACCAGCCATCCAGTAAAACAGTTCACTGTACCTATTTAGGCATGTCCAAAGGGCAGTTTCAGGTGTACTCTCCAGTCCAACTGGTGAATCTGGACATTTTGAGGCAATGTTACAACTGCCTCATGTACACAGACAACCCCCTCCTCCTACCACCAAACACTAATACATGCAAGAGATGCAGTTATACAGCCAAACTAGAGGCTAAGCTCTCTCAACCCAAGACTGGATCAGACAGTCAAGAGGAGAAGGGAAATACTTGCATCACACCACCAGTCTTACACAGACCCATTAAACCAGCACCGGCAAAAAAACACACAAATACATGGAAACATACTCAGAGGCTCTAAATAAAAATCTGCAAAACCAACAGAGACCTCCAAAGCAAACATCCAAGAAACCTCCAACCCAAACACAAACCATGAAACACATACTTCACAAAACCAGTGTGCCATGCAATCACAGCCCTTAAGGCAAAATAACATACCCAACATACTAGTAATAGGTGACTCTATAGTCAGGCACACTGACGTCCCACTCACTAGGCTGAATAAGGAGAAGGTTACTGTTAGCTGCCTGTCAGGTGCCAGGATCTGCCACATAACACAAGCACTCAGGTCACTCCGGAACAAGTGCAAATATGACTCTGTCATTGTCCATGTTGGTGTGAATGACCTGAGCTGTACCTCCCTGGACTACATGAAGAGACATGGAAGAGCTCTCTGTTCACTTAGCCCAGGCCGGTATGACCCTGACCCTGAGTGGCATCCTGCCCTCACCAAGAATGATACCATGGTATATAGAAAAAATTCTCGATTTCAACAATTGGCTAAGTTTCTGGTGTCATGTCTGCCTGGGAGGACATGCTCGACAAGCCACGCTGCTTCGCTAGAGATGGCTTGCACCTGTCACCCTTAGGCTTTAGAATACTTGCCAAGGCTCTTGCCACCCCCATAGTGCCTTTTTTAGGCAAGGATCAAAAGACAAACCCACCGCCGTAAATAGCACAAGTAACAAAAAACCGAGGGTAATGCTACTCAATGCCAGAAGTCTAAACCTCAAAATGCACGCACTCGAGGCACTCCTCAGTATGGAGGAAATCGATACATGTGCAGTAACAGAAACCTGGTTTAAGGTTCCAGAGAGCACTCCAGCACAACCAGGCTACAACTCATACCATACATTTCGGCCACAGAACCCAAACCGAAATACAAAAGGTGGGGGCGTATCTATATTCATCAAGGATACCCACACCTCCAGGTTAGTGGCACAGAACGATGCTTCAGAGATCATCCATGTGCAACTAACAATGGGCAAAACTGCAATTCAAATTGTAGCTTGCTACAGATCACCAACCATGTCCCAGGACCCCCATTCTGTGTTTCTGGAAACACTGGGAACCAAAGGTCCTACCAAACACCCTAATATTGGGTGATTTCAATTACCCAAACATTAACTGGGAGAACTACTCAAGTACTAGCTCATTTGCCCAACTTTTCCTAGAATTTATAAACTCAAAAGCCCTGGTTCAACTGGTCAACACTCCCAACAGAGATGACAACATAATGGACCTGGTCACCACCAACATAGGGGACTGGTGTTCCACACCAGAGGTCAACCCCTCGCTGGTTAGATCGGACCATAAACAAATCACTTTGGATATCCATATTCCGCCCCCACCCCCGGACAAGAAAGCCACCGTGAAAACTTTTCAAAAGCAAACTTCACGTTACTTAAGACCGAGTTGGAAAGTTTCAAAGCCCCCATGCTGAAGAATAACACTGTCCAAGCTGCAAAATCCTTTACCAATGCATTCTACGGGCGGCAACAAGAATGCATGGATCGTGCCATCCCAAGCAAAACCAAGACTCACTCCTCCAAGAAAAGGAAACCAGACTGGTGGACTCCTGCCATAAACAAGCTATACAATAGGAGGAGGAAACTAGTACAGAAAAGAGTAAAATCCCAAGAAGGGAAGACATCCCTGATCAGTATCAGCAAGAATCTACGATCACTCATAAAATCATCCAAGGCGAGCTTTGAAAGAAAAATAGCCAAGGACTCCAAAGATAACCACAAGGCATTGATTCTCCGGCTGACACAGACATCCTCCAAAAGGGTCTCACTGAGACAGGTACCTGGTGTCAAAATCATGGCCTCAAGCTAAATGCCAAAAAGTGCATAGTCATTCCCTTTGGAAAAAAAACAAAGTACCCACAAACTACCACATAAGTGGTAGTCCCCTAAATACGGAAGACGTAATAAGGGATATGGGGACCCAAGTAGATAGTAATCTCACCTTTGATAATCACATTGCCAAAGTGATTAGAAAATCCTTCTATGCGCCCACCTAATCACAAAAGGGCTAGCATCCAGATCAAAGGAGGTCATTGTGCCCCTCTACTCATCACTCATCAGACCCATCTTAGAGTAAAACGCCCCATTTGGGATGTACCTTACAAGACACCTGCAACAGCTGGAAAGACCACAGAAGTACCTCACCAAGAGGATCAATGGCCTCAAACAGATGCCCTATGCAGCTCGACTGAAGAAACTCCAGTTGTACTCAGTTGCATACCGCCTACTCAGAGGTGATCTCTGCCTGACATTCAAGGCCATGTCCAACCCAGAACTGATGGACATGCTCCACCTAAAGAAAACCTTATCCCCTCGAGCCACACGCTCTAGGGATCTAAACCTCACCATAACAATAAACAGGACGTGCTGGAGGGATAGATTCCTGTCCCATGCTTTGGAACAAGATCCCAGTCTGCATTAGGCAAAGCTCCTCGCTAACGCTCTTCAAAAGAAACCTTGACGAGTGGATGAAAAACTAAGTTTACCTCGGGGATCACTTCAGTGGCTCTGCTGGACAGAGGCACAGGGAACTAATCTAAGGGGGCGGCGAAAGTCAACACATTCTGGCTAGGCTTATAAATGCCTTCAGGCAGATAAGCCTAGTACCCACCTATGAACCTACAAAAGAACCAAATTTTTAGTTACTAGTGTGTGTGTGTTTGTCTGTGTTGGGTGACAGCTGTCTGCCATGTGTGTGTCTAATAGTAGCAACAAAAAATAAATTACTTTGGCCATCATATGAGCTTAAGCATTCATTTGATCATAATCGGATATCCAAGGTATACACACAGTAAATAATAGGGCATTAAATGCAGAATGTGTTTGTACTACTGTGTGTGCACGCACATACAGCAGACATAAAAAGTGTACACACACCTGTTAAAATGGCAGTTTTTTTTTTTCCAATTCCTTTTTATTAGGGTTATATCAAAACCAAATGAAGACAAGAAAACGATATAACAGAGAATAAAACAATAACATACAATATACAGACCTACAAACATAAAACCTATATACATTAGGAAAATGGCAGGTTTTTGTGATATAAAAAAATGAGACCACAATAAATCATTTCAAAACTTTTCCCACCTTTAACATGACCTATAACCTGTACAATTCAATTAAAAAACAAACAAATCTGTTAGGCGGAAAATATAAAAAATAAAAAACTTACAATAAGCTGGCTGCATAAGTGTGCACACCCTTAAACTAATACTTTGTTTTTTGAAAGGATTTATTGTGGTCTAATTTTTTTTATATCACAAAAACCTGGCATTTTAACAGGGGTGTGTACACTTTTATATCCATTGTATATGCACAAATATGCGCACATCCATGTAATCACAAACATCTGATGTGCACATGGTTAAACTTGCTATAACTGGTGGACACATCCATTTGTGGGAGGGGCTGCACAGAAACAGATTGACAAGGTGAAGTGTTCCGGCTGTTATTTCTGCATTTATTTGTTCATTTAGTCAGGGTCAGACATTTTGATGAGAACACAGTTAATAAACTGGTTGCAATTTGTGGTACATTTTTGTTGGGATTGCAATGAGATTCAACAATGCATCTGACAAACATCAACAATGCATCTTACAAAACTGAAATATTGCTGTTTGAAGATGTTTCTTTTGAGCTGTAATAATTATTTGAAAGTGTCTTTCTCCATCATATCAAAGATTTCTGGGATCCCTAAAATTCATTTGTATGTGCAGAATTCACCACTCAGGCCCATTGTTTTTGCTGCAGGGTCTATAACTGAGCCTATGGCAAAATATATACATTTTCGCTTGAAATCTGTTTAGAGATCATGGACACATCCTAAAAGATTCATGGGACTTTGTGGGCAAACAGTTGACAGCTGGCGAGGAATACTGGATGTAAAAAATCTTTTCACAGTCATTCCCCATGATGAGGGACTGGTGTGGTTTGGGGAAAATAGTACATTTCTTCTAAACTTTTTGATACCAATGTGCTGACTTATTACTGAATTTATGGACACTTACATAATAATTTTATATTTTTTGATGGTAAATACTTTAAACAGATGAGTGGTGTGGCTATGGGGGCAGCATGTGCCCCCATATTTGCTAATGCAGTGTTGTTAATATGGGAAATTGGATTTGTTTTCAAGTGCAGTTTATTCAGACACTGTGAATGTTATTGCCGTTTCCTGGACAATGTACTCTTTGTATGGTATGGGACCACTGAACAATTGGAAGACTTTATAAAGGAGTTTAGAATTATCCATACAATTTCTCAGATTCTCACTCCACACCGATTTTAAGAGCACACATTTCTTGGATGTGGAGGTAACCAAGACAGAAAATGGCAACTTAGCCACTACAGTGTAAAGGAAACCTACACACTGCAATTCTTCTTTACATTTTAAAAGTCGTCACACTTTTCATCAGAAAAAGGGTATCCTGAAAAGTCAATTCATCTGTACTTCTGGGTTAACATCAGATGACATTCAGTGTATAAAAATTTGAGATCTTGAAGAGTATGTTCCTGGAACATGAATACCCCACTGCACTTACTGTGTTATGAATGATGTTTGGAGTTGCAGAACAGATGCACCTACAGTGCTTACAGGGTTGGAGAGAGAGATCATGATGGAGGGACACATACTGACAGATCCAACAATTCAGATAACTATTTTGTCATACATTATTCTGTACTTCTAAGACCTGGTTCTTTCTGCATGATACTGCAGACTTCAAAGATATGTTTTACTAACTACCAACATGTGTTTATAAGAACAGACCTAATACAGAGAACATCTTGGAGAGGGGTGCTAATAAGAATTACACTGGTGTGGACCACAAAACGAAGTATGATGGTTGCAAGCAGTGCTGTTATATGGAGGAGGACTACAAAGGACTATTAACGGATAAAATTAGGAATTGGCATAAAGCAGGTAGATACTGCTGTTACAGTTCCAAAGTGGTCAACCTAGTGAAATGTATTTCATGCACTGCCTTTTATAGCGGTAAGATGAATAATTCCCTGAATAAACAGGTATATCAGCACCTCTTTACTATTCGTAAAAATGACAGTAAAAGTGCCTTGGCATGACATGCCACAGAATGTGAACATTTCATGAAATTTAGATTCTCTGTGCTTGAAAAGATCAAAGTGGATCACTTCAATAGTGATGGGAAGAACTTATTACTGCAGAAGGAGCTGAAATGGCAATTCAGGCAAAATGCTACCTCACCACTGTGTACTTATGAAGCTGTATCATTAACAAGTAAATTAAGATACAAAGCTTCAAAACTTTGAGTTACAGTTTTTGTGTTAGCTCTAAAATTTTTGGTGGACTTTTACAAGATTAGTTTCCTTTTCCCGTTTGTAGATAAGCAGTCAACCTCTGCTTGTGTTTATTGCTTTTCTATTCTGAAGATGTCCATCACAATGGATGAAAGCGTTTAATTTTACTAAGTTTTATTAATAAAAATTTGTTTGCTTTGGTTCCTCATTCCTTGGCAGCATTTGGATCGTTTTGAGGTTTGATTTTCCTGACTGATCTAAAGAATTACTGTCCCCTAATTCACTTACTACAGCAAGGCAAGATGATGTGGGTGAGTTGCCCTTCTTTGTCAGGTTTCACAGACCGATGAATGCCACTATCACATCACTCACTAATAAACAATTTCAGAGCTAGCTATAAAATGACATCACATCTGGTCACCTGACTGGTTCCCATACTACCCCCTTTACTAGAAACTTGAGCCAGGTTCCTGCACATGTGTGTCACAGTACACAAGTGCTTTGCTAAGATGTGCTACAGCATCTGGAAGCTGTAAAACAATTAACACTTCCACTCTTCCTGCAGAGCAACCAAGCCAAGTTTTCCACAGACATTTTGTCTCTGGCTGCAGTCAGAACTGTGATATGCAATCTTTATGGCCTAAACCAGGTCATTTAACTTCAGACTATTTGTTCAAAGTTAGCTGGACTGAGATTAACCTCTTCTCTTCCATTATCCTCTGTTAACAATATATTCATTTCAACAGTTACAATACAGTCTGATACAGGCGGATTCTGTCCAGCAGGACCCACTGTTTGTACATTTTTTTTTTGTTAACAAAAGCCACTTTATAAATACATTTTCAACACGAGCGCCTGTACAAATCAGTCTGAAATACAAATTACAAAACTCCAGCTAGCTATGCTGACATATGTTACACATCCACTGCCTTACTTTTCCTGGCATAGCTGACAATACCTCACATAATCATACCCTGTATAATGTTTCAACAGCAAAACTGCCACATTTAATGGAGTGCTTAGCTAGAGACAAAGGATGCATAACTCGAGCATATTCCTTTTCAGGTCCTTGCCTTCTGTCCCACAAATATTTTCCTTTAGCCAGTTCAGCAAATTTGTGATATTTCAACATAGGGGTATGACAATTAAGGATCCTGAAAGACAGGGTAGCAGAAGTGTAGTTTTTTTCATATATCTGTCAAGAAGTTTGCTCTTCTTGTTATTGGGAATTATATTCTTTGTAGGAGATGTAGTAGTTCCATTAGTGGCCTCCACAGACACCACAGATGTTGCCACCAAAGGGCTCTTATAAATGTACTTCTGAGAGAAGTCACTAACTTAGTAAATGGAATGAAACTTCCTAAGAGAAGGTGGTTGGAAATCTAGTTCCAAGAACACATTAGCAAAATCATCTTCCAAGGGTTCAATGCTGGAGGAATGCCTAATGGCAGACCTAGAGGCAGGCCCAGAATTTCCATGTATCCGCCCTTTAGCCCTGGCAAAATTTCTCAGCCTCCCATTTGAAGCCCTCCATTATTCTATCCTTTGAAGATATCCCTCATTCTATGAAGGATTTCCTGAAATGAAACATTATCTCTGTGTGATGCAGTAAATACGGTATCCTGACTGCTGATGACAGTCAGGTAGGGAAGGACATTTTGTTTATTAGGACCAATTCATCTGTTGCTGAGTCAGAGGTATTAGAATTCACAGGAGGAAAGGATCTCCTTTTTATTTTCACAAAAGGGACCTATAAAGAATAGCTGTGTAAAATCTTACCATAACCATAGATGTCCTTCTCTTCCAAGTTGCAGTATTTGTAACACGAGAGATTCCCTGCCTAGGCAACCCGAACGTCCAGCCAGTATACAGAAGACTTAAGCTACTGCTATGAACGTGTGATACTGCATACAGAACAGCAGATGTTGGCAAGTGATGTCTGCATGCACCATCCTCACAAATTAATGCTCTAGTCAGAACACCAGTACAAGGATCAGAGGCAATTAGGTAATATCCAAAGAAAAGCATGAACCAAGGGGGAAGGTAGGTGGGATAGAATACTGCAACACGGAAGAGAAGGACATCTATGGTTATGGTAAAGGCTTCACACAACTACTCTCTATGTCCATCTATTCCCATGTTACAGTATTCATAACATGAGGGAGAATACCACAGCTCATGAGTGGGAAGGAGGGTAGGAGCACAAAGTCCCCATATGGCCATGCAGAATTGCCCTGGATCTGGAGAGAGAGTCCAGCTTGTAGTGTTTTGTAAATGTATGGACAGAGGACCAAGTAGCTGCTTCCAGGAAATAAGTATTGTCCAGACCTTTAAAGAAGGTTCCAGAGGAAGCCACCACCCTAGTGGAATTGGTTTTAGCAGAGGAAAAAAGTTTTCCCCTGAGACATATAGCAAAAAGAATTTGCCCTACAGATCCAAGATGAAATAGTCTGTTTAGAGATGGGTTTTCCCAGCACTGTGGGGTTATTGCTCAGACTTTCTAATGGATTTGGTCTTATCCAAATAGAATCCAAGTTGTCTGTGTACATCCAATTTGTACAGCACCCTTTCAGTGGAGTTTTGAGGAAAAGAGAAAAGGTAGGCAAGTGAACAGACTGGTTGAGGGACAAGTATAAACCACTTTAGACATGAAGGAAGGGTTGGGTATGAACAGCCAACCTATCCTTGTGAAAAATCGGAAAGGGTTGTGAAGCCATTAAAGCTTAAGAGTTCAGAAACTCTCCTAGCAACAGTGATAGCTATCAATAAATATGTTTTCCAAGTACAAAATTTTAGGGTAGATGAGGCTGCAGACTCAACAGCAGTCCGAGTCAGTTTTTCCAAAACAAAATGATGGTCCCAGGGAGGAGGAGCAGGTTTCCTGGGAAGTCTGATGTGAAGGATGCCTTTTAAGAAAAACTTAATCTCCTCCCTTAACTTCTAGACTAGAGGCTACAGCAGACATGCAGAACGGCTGATAAATGAGCTTTAACTGAAGAACAAGTCAGTCCAGTCTTAAGCAGCTCACACAAGAAAAGAAAGGACTAGGGGAATATCCACTGAAAATGGATGTAGTCTCTTAAGGCACCAGATGGAGAACCTCTTCCATTTGGACAAGCAGGATTTCCTTGTATTAGGTTTCCTGCCCTCCTGCAGGACTAGAAGCACGTCCTCAGGGAAAAGGTGCCTGAAATTAATCAGAAGCCTATCGCTCACAAAGTCAGGTTCAGTGTTGCTAAATGTGGTTGAACAAGAGATCCCTTCTCTTGTGCGAGTAGAACCACCCTGTGAGGTAACTTGTGGTGACTGCCCTTGGCTAATTGCAGAAGAGGGAACCAATGCTATATTGGCCAAAAGGGGGTCACCAACAAAATTTTTAATTTTGGCCTTCTGAATCTTCAGTGGGACTTTCTGAATTGGGGGGGGGGGGGTGTAGAGAAAAATCCCCTTCCATGAGAACAATAGGGCATCCGCCTTCCAAGCCAGAGGGTGTGCGACTGGCACAAACGTTTGGAAGCTGTCTGTTCATTGGGGAGGCAAAGAGAGGTTTTTAAGTTATACCCCACAGGTGGAGAATGCCCAGAAACACATCCCTGTGGATCATCCATTCGTGGGCTTGTGTCATGGATCTGCTCAGTTTGTCTGCCGGAACATTTTGAGCTGGGGGAATATAAACAGCTGCCAAATTTACCTTTGCTTGAAGAGCAATCTCCCAGGCTTGGACTGCTAACCTGCAAAGAAGATAAAACTTTGTTCCCCCTGCTTGTTCACATACCAGAGAATTGTGGTGTTGTCTGTGAAAAGTTTCTAAAGGCCTAGTAGAAGAGATGACCTGAAGGCTTGAAGGGCCAGAATCAGAGCCCTCATCTCTTGATGTTGATGTGTTGCTTCCTTATGGAGAGAGATCACAGGCCTTGGACCTTTAGTTGCTCCCCACCCCAGATCTGAAGCATCTGTGAACATTTCTTGAACTGGAGGAAGTGGCTAAAGGGGAAGTCTTGGATTCTGAGAAATTTGTTGAATCCACCAAAATAATTCCTTCTTTAGGCAGGATAGAAATGGAAGGACAAATTAGTGGATGAGCATGCTGGGACAAGAGTGTTTTCAGGTACCACAGGAACTTTCCATGTAGAGTCTGGCTAGGGGCAGCATTGGTATACCTGAAGCCATGAACCCTAGTATCCTTAGGTATTCCCTAGCAGTCAGAAAGGACAGAGGAAGCAACTGCTGGAGGTAAGTCTGCAGTGACTGCACCTTCTGCAAATGCAGAAAAATCATCATAAGGTCTGTCCTTATCCTGCAACCTAGGAAAACCTGGTCTTGGGAAAGAGAAAGGGAAGACTTGCTGTAGTTGATGGTGAATCCCAGGCTGAGGAGTAAAGAGATGGTGGTTTGAAGGTTCTGTTGCAAAGTATCTGTATGTTCTGCTTGAATGAGCAGGTAGTCCTGGTAAGGGTAGATAATTCCCTGGAGTCTGCAAAAGGAAATGACAGGAGTCAAACACTTTGGACTCTCAACGGCTCCACGGGTATTTACAAAGGGCAAATCACAAAACTGAAAATGAGAGGAAGCAACAGAAAAACTTAATTCCTGAAGAGAAGACAGATGGAATGTGGCGGTATGCATCCTTTATATCTAAGGAAACCAGGTAAGCCTGAGGTATCAAGAGTGGAAACAGAGTTTGCAAGGTGAGTATCCTGAAAGTGGGGGCTTGAAGGAACAGACTGAGTTGGGACAAGTCTAAAATTGGTCTCCAAGGAGAATCTTTCCAGAGAACTAAAAACATCCTGGAGTAGAACCCTTTTCCTCTTTCCAAGCAGGGATCTTGTATGGTCACTTGTGATTGCAAGTCTTGAATGACCTAAGGGAAAAGGTGAAGCTGGTCCTTTGGGGGTTGTGGGATCTCCATGAAGGGAGGAGTGCTTTTCCAAGTCATGAAGTAAACTTTCTGGACAATAGACAGGACTCATTTGCCTGTGGTAATACTTGTCCATTTTGAAAGGAAATGAGAAAGGTGCTGGGAAAGAGGGATTTCTGAAAGAGTGGCCAGGTAGTTACAGGTGGGTGTATATTACATCGAAAGCTCAGGTCAGCGAACACCTGCTCGCCATCCAATATATAGCAAAATGTCATTTCCACGAATGGCCACAACAGCAATTTTTTTCCTAGGGGAAAAAAAATCACTTGGCCAAGCAGAAAAGACACAGCTTCGTCCCCCACACCCCTCAACTAAATACACCAACAAGATCGCACTACAGTGGGGAAAATGGGAAATCCATGATGATGACCAAGTGATTTTTTTCCCCTAGGAAAAAATTCCATGTGGCAGTTCGTGGAACTGACATTGCACTATTTATTGGTCAATGAACAGGTGTTCGCTGACCTGAGTTTGATATAATATAGATCTGCCACAGGCTACCCGGCATGTCTACAAAGGGGGCCTTGTGAGTAGATGATGGCTGAGACCTAGGAGGAATTAGGAGTTGGGAATGAGCACAGGTCTTTTTCCTTGCAAAATTAGGCTTAGAAGGGCGGTTCCTATGGTAATTTGGAACTGGGGAAAGAAAAATATGTTTAAGTTCCAGAAGTTCTTTTCCTTGCCCATGAAGGCATTTCAACAGGGCTGTAGCATTAGTACGAAATAGGGTGGTATCGTCCAGTGGTGCATCCATAAGTTTTGCCTTGAAATTCTCAGGCAAAGGCTGGAATCTCAGCCAGGAACACCTCCCAAGGACTGAAAACCAGATACTGATCTTGCAGACACCTCCGCTGCTTCACAACTGCATTTTATGGAATGTCTGGTAACCTGGGAGGAAACTGCCAAGAGGGAAGAGTGCTGGAATTTGGCTTCAGAATCCGAGAGATCTGTCAGCAATTTAGAGGCCTGTGAAAGTAGGGCCAGAACACACAGACATGTGTGCCTGATAATTAATGACCCTAAAAGCCAGAGTAGAAGAGGTATAAACCTTTCTCCCAATTCTCGCCATTTCACTGTCCTTATCTGAGGGCAGAAGGTTGGAGGAAGGCAGTAATTTAGTAGTTTTATCAGCAGAGAGAGGGAGAGATCACAGCTGGGTCTGCTAAAGGGCATTTGTACAGGTAGCTACTGTCCTCAGGGACTTTACGGAACCTGTCTGGCCTTTTGGGAGCAGGAGGTTGTGAGAATCAGGGTTTTTGGATGCTGCAAGAAAGGCATCTTGAAAAGCTGGCAAAACAGGTGGGATGGCTGAAGGGGCAGGAGAATCAATTTGTAAGAAGTCATAGCACCTCTTTTCTACTTCTGAAACCTGGGAGCTTTCCCACGTGAAAAAATCCTTCATTCTGGAGATGGTTTCCCCAAATGTAATATCCTCTTTCAAGAGAGTCTCCACTGTTGGAATCAACTTCAGAGGAGGTATAACCCAGAGGAGAGAATCTGAGTGGAGTAGGTCAGCGAGTCATCTGAAGATGATTCATCTTTCTCACAGGGCCCTTGTTCAGCAGAAGTACTCCTGGGTGGAGGGGAAATGTGAGCTGCAGGAGTAGGACGTTGCAAAGAGGAAGGCCCAAGTGCCAGAATGGCATTCAAGATTCCTTGAGAAAAAGTTTGCCAGTCTGGGGAAGTTTCCTGTATGGGAGACGCATGTTTTTGTTTGTGTTTCCTCTTGAGAGGAAGGCCTAGCCTACGCTGGGAAGGAAGGGCTGACGCAGGCCTAGGTTCTGGGCCAGACGTCGGCAAAATCGGCAAAACCTCAATGGAAAGGGCAGGAGAGGCACTATGAAGAACATCTGAAGAAACGAGACATAGCTCTCCCTTACTGTCCACAGCAGACGTTTGCGATACCTCTGCAGATGTGCTGAAGGAACCCTCCCTAGTGGCTTCTAAATTAGTACCAGCCGAAAGAGGAGGACCAGAGACTGTATGTACCTTTGGGCCTTAACTGGCCTGAGCGATGTCCAGGATCACAGGCACAGCTGAAGATTCAGGCCTTACCTTTTTCACCTTTTTTTCAAGGGCTCACCCGACGAACATGGAGTACCTTCCATACCTAGCTTTAGTTTCTGTAGACAGATGACTGCCGAGTGTTTTAGGAATGAATGCCTGACAAATGGCACAAGCCTTATAGTCGTGATTGGAACCCAGACAGAAAAGACACTGGTCATGGTCGTCTGTGTGGAATCTGTCTTCCACAGTGGCACTTGCCCTTCCTGGATGGCATTACCTTCTTACAAGCATGCAGTAGCAAAAGTGCAATAAAGGTTTTCCCCAACGGTGTACTTATCTGAATTGTAGAAAACTTTTGGCGATCAGATGAATGGTGGGAGCTGCAGAGAAGTTCTGGGGATGGTACGTGCAGATGTCACTTTTATGGCTGATGTCGGCTGTTCTATGTGCAATGTCACACATGCCTAGCAGTAGCTTAAGTCTTTGGTATACAAGCCGGACGTTTGGGTCGCCTAGGAGGGAAATCCCTCATGTTATGAATACTGGAACATGAGAACAGAACATCACTGACCTCTCTTCACTAGTTATCTGCTTGGTTCTCAGAAATCCAATGAAATCCTGGGCCAACCTGAAAAATTCTTGGAAGGAAGCTTGGGTTGAGGAAGACAGAGAGCCATCCCAACGGAGACTGTGGTGACTGGCTTGGAGGACTTGAACTGTTGGCAGACACCTGGGATCACTGAATACCACTGACACTAACAGACAAATGAAGGGACATTGCCTTCACACCAACTGTAATAAATGTGTCTTAACCCAAGGCATGTGGAGAGGCCTCTGGATAGACTGACAACAGTGTGGGTTTGGTTAATGAAGATGCGCTTTCAACCAAGACTGTGGTGGACTCTCTGGGGGAGGGGGGGGCAGTCATACTAGATGCTTCCATACAACCTGATGGAAGGTTCAGGGACTGCAAATTTGTTTCATCAAATCGGAAATCCTTCAGTTTAAGGGAGGGCCTTTGGACTCTGACAAACTACCCTTGACCTCACAAATTTCTTTATGGGTGATTCTCAGAATACTTCTTTTTTGGTGGGATATCAGCAGTGGACCTGGCTGATGCCACAATGGTCTGAGATGAGATGTGTGACTTCTTTTGAGCTTAGTCCCAGACAGATTTTACTCTCCTGACTCTCCCATGGTTAAACCTGACACAATTGGGCTAATTAGGCACATCGTACTCAGACCCTAGATAAAACATAGATCTGTTGAGAAAATCTTTATGGGGAATTTGTTTCCCCAGCAACCAGCACATTTACTAACTTTTTCTGCAGAATCCAACATACAGTCCTTATGACCCAAACCTGAAACAGGCTAGCAGCCAAAAGCAACAAGAATAAATAAAACATTCCCCCAATAAGGTAATTTAAACTACAGAATCCAGGTTGTACCAATGGACTGATACAGCAACAATGTATTTAATCTTGAGTAAACTAAAGCAAGAAAGAAAGAAATGGAGAGGACACAGGTAAATTTCCCCTCTTAAACTTCCAAATGTCCAAGTGGGAGAGTTTGCCTGGCCAGGAAGGGGACAGCAGAAAAGCTTTGGGAGTTGGGCTGGCTGTCAGATGTTCTGTGGCAAAGGTTCCGAATAGTTATTACTACAACAGTGAATTACATGGTGAGTTATTACTACAACAGTGAATTACATGGTGAATATACCTCAGAACATTGTAGTTCTGAAAGAAAAACAAGACCTACAGATTACACACAGCTTGTACTCTCTGGAGAAAGCATGCAGTGAAGACCATGCCGCAGAATCATCATTTAAAAATGCATTACTGAACTAATCAAAGATGTAGCCACTGCTCCAGATGAATGGGTCATAATGAATCTGATGAATCAGGCAATCTCACTTGACCAAACTTTGTCAGCTTTGGAACTCGACCCTTTCTTGGATTAAAACATGCAGTAAATATTTTTTCTGTCCACATAAATCCTACGCTGTTTCCTGACTTCCACAGAGTGCAACTAGTGCACTTTTTTGTTAGAAGAGTCAGGTAAATTAACTGATTGGTTATGATTTTTTTCAGTGACTTCCTTACGCATAAATAAAAGATTAGTTCACAAACATGTTGTTCCATCCTCTTGTGGAAAAACAGAGAAGACTGACACACTGCCTACAATTTAGAAATCTTGCTAAGAGATACAATAGACATTAGGAAAAACATTTTCCAGCACCGGTAGTTCAAAAACCAGCTTTGCAAGCAGGTTCAAAAGGGGGGATCGTCAACAGTTTCAACATGAAATAAAAATTCTGAGGAGGAATAGGATCCTTTAAAAGGTAGCTACATCTGGAATGCATCAGAGTAAAGCTTTAGAAATATTCAAAGAATCTGAAAAAAAGTTGAGTCTTGAGGGAAGTTGGAAATGGCAGCAAGATATACCTTAGCAGTAGTACTTAGGCATTTATCAAAATTTTGGAAAAGGCATTCCAAATATGGCAGAAACAGGAACTGTAAAGGGAATCATTTGGAAGTAGTCCATATGTAAGTGTGTACCTAGGAGAGTAAAAGTCCCAGGCCATTACTGGAAATGGAGTAACCATGTGGTTGACAGAGAAGGCCTGAGCAAATTATCAAGGCTATGAAGGGCCTGCAAACTTAGGCTTCTCCAAAAGATGAAGTCAAAGTACAGGATTATGAAAATGACTCTGGACTTGTTCTTAAGTTCTTGTTTACAAAAAGCAAATCAGAACAGTCTCAACTATGATGCAGGTGACAGTTCTATTAGCTGCCCTTGTGCCTGTAGAAGCTGGTGTGGGAGAGGACAGGAATGAACAGGTGGAGCCTGCTTGCCTCTCAGTGGAAGAAGGAATGGGTGCATGCACCCAGGCAGTATGTAGTAGAACTACTGGTGTATAGTGGCATCATGTGTAGGTACTGTATGTTACGAAGCAAGGCTTTTGGTGACGTGTCCCTCAGATGCCCATGGGCATGCAAAGGGATGGTAGGGCACACAAATTTTGATCCTGTACCACACACACGACAACTTCCACTTCACCTAGCTTTTGCTCTACAGAATGAAGGCTGTTCTCTTCCTGGGAGAATAAATGGACTCTTGTGGGGTAAGTGTTGGGGCAGGAGAGATGAGCTACATGGTATAGTAGATGGCTCAGGCCAAAAAAAGAATGCACTTTGGAATATGGTAACATGGAAAATGTAAAGTCATCTTGGGGTCATTTTATTTCTTTTTTTGGTCTCATCACCCCCTGCTGCCTATTGGCAAGCAGCCAACTGTTCCATTAGGACCCCAACTGGGGCAACAATTCACCAGGAGTCATCTTTATTAAGACCGCCATTAAGGGCAGTTTGAGGATTTTTCCTCTTTAGCCCTATGGTCCCCAACAAAACCCAGATTTAGTAGCCAGAGGAGGGCATGCAATTAACTGCCTGTGTTGGTCATCTCTCACATCCATCAGGGACATTGCCAGCAAGAAGACCTGTTCCCTATTTCCAAAGCAAGGGAAGTGGTTTCTTTAGTCTCCATTAGAAAAACCACACTTCCCTGTGTGCTCCCATACTGTGCCTACTGCCCTCCTGACTCTCCCAGGACAGGACAGCAGGTCACGCAATTTCAATCCTCAGTCTCCATGCCTGTGTCCTCTAATGCCAAGGCTGCTAATCACCAGTCACCTGGGTCAGAGTAAGGGCTCCATCCCTGTTCCCCATACAGAGAGGCTCTGGGGGTTATTTCTGGGTAACAGTCATTCCTACAAAGTTTCCTTGCAGAAGGGATAAGGGAAAAAAGCTGTTTCACTTGGGACTGGTGAGAGATGCAAACAGGTTGCTGCAAGCCTCATCCAATTGTGGAACAGCTCCCACACTGGGAACAGACTCCAAGACCACTTATGTGGCAAAAGTAAACAATGACACACACTGCTAGTAAAAGAGGAACAAAAAGAAGCCAGAGGCATGGGAAGAATGAGCACTGACATGGCCTGGATGGGATTTTTCAAGAACACAGTAACAAGACGATACAAGCCACAGAAATCCATATGCAAACTCTCAGGACAATCCAGCTTCTTACTCTGACAGCAGATGAATGGGCTGCTCAGATATTTTTGTAATCCAGCTCCCACACAAACTGAATCTGAGCTTTCTATGGTGCAAATGTAGAATTCTCTCTCCCTTATTCTGAGGGTTCACAAAACAACAAAATCTTAAATATTGCTTCAATAGTTATGAAGCAATGTCGCAAAGGTGTGCACCAAGATAAATCAGAGCTTCACACTAATTTCAATTACAAATCTTTTTTGTTGGAAAAGAAAAAATATATATCTTTAAATATAATATAATAATAAAATAAAAACAGTGGAAATCAATTATTCGGTAGGTGAGTGCTTTATTTAAAAAAAACTGTGCTGACTCGAAAACCTAAAGCCCCTTATATATACAAGCAAAATTTTGTTTAAGTCTATCTGCAATACATCAATAAAGCTATTGGTTACTAATTGTAAACTAAGAGAGAAGATTGGTTGAGCAGCTGATTGGGTCCCGTCGCTAGTTATGATCTTTAATTGGGTGTAGATATTATGCTGTGATTGGTGCTTGGATTGCATGCCTTAAATGTTATTGGCTGAAAACAAGAAAACAGTGGTTTGTCTGTGTGGTTCACGGAAGGAGGTGTGATTAGAAAGATTAACGTTGAAAAAGAGCAAGGGGGTGAATAAATGCTACTTAATATTAATGCACTTGAATAAGTGGCTATAATACAAGTTCATTGGTACAGTACGGGTGTATGGCCAGGGGTGGCTGATACAAATGAGTGAAATTGAGTGTAACTGAATAAGCCGCTATAATACATATCAATTGAACGATTAAGGAGGTATTGGGGGGGGGGGGCAATAAAAATGAAAAAAACGGAATGGGTGGGAAGTAAGGCTGTAGTAATTGAAAAAAGGGGGGCTAGCAACAATTAGCCAATCAGTTAGTTATAGGTGCATGTCCAAGTATTAATAAAAATGCATTAGAACTGTCCTATAATTGGATTGATCAAATGGAGCCACACAAAGCCTAACCAATGGGGGAGAAAAAACAAGGATGGGTTGTAACGGTCATGGGAAAAACAATGAGCGGCCGTGGTGGAAAAATGCCATAAAATAGTTATTCATAAAATCCCCAACTGTTAACAGAATAAAACACAGGCAGTAAAAACGGCTGAAACACAGTTAAAAAAAGCCCGTAACACTGAGTCAGAAACGGAACCCAAGATATCACAGGAAACCAGCTAAAAACAAAAAATCATGGCATGGTCCGTGCTAACACATTAACCTGTAAGATGAGTAATCAAGTCCATTAAAAACAAAACATCCCAGCGTGAGTACTCGGGAAAGAAAAGAAAAACAATGGTGCAACCATGGTCTTTGTCAAGGGACTGCTGGAAACGAAAACGGTGCCAAAAAACACAGAGAGACCAAATGGGGAGGGGGGGGGGGGTTGCAATAATAAAAACAATTAAACAATAAAGTCCCTTTTGGAGAATCCTGAAAGGAACAATTGTGAAAAAATAAATAAAAAATAAATACAAGGAAAACCTATAATAAGAAAAAACAATATAAAAATACAAAATACATATAAAATGAAACGATAACAGTTTGAAAATGGGGAAAAATAAAAGCAAACAGACAACCACTCAAACTGCTAATTTAAAAAACTTCATGTGTTGATAAAACATATTACAAATTTTAGCAGACTCAATATAAAAATATATATAAAAATGGACATGAACAATACACGCGCTTTCGCCATGTGGCTGGGCTCTTGGATCCTGTCGCCAGTTATGATCTATAAATTAGGTGTAGACATATATGCTGTGACTGGAGCTTGAATTGCATACTTTAATTACCACTGTCTGAAAGCAAGAAACTGGTGGTTTATCTGTGTGGTTCACGCAAGGATATGTGGTTGGAAAGATTAATGTTGAAAAACAGCAAGGAGGTGAATAACTGCTACACAATTTTAAGTACTTGATTTAGCGGCTATAATACAAGTTCATTGGTCTATGTACAGGGGTATGGGCCAAGGGTGGCCAATACAATTGGAGTGAAATTGAGTGTACTTGAATAAGTGGCTCTAATACAGGTTTAACTGGACAAGTAAGGATCATGGCTGTGGGTCAATAAAAATGTAAAAAAAACGGAAGGGCTGGAAGTAAAGCTGTAGTAACAGAAAACAGGGGAGGGGGGGCAGCATAAACTAGCCAATCGGAGAGTTATAGGTCAGTGACCCAAGTATTAATAAAAATGCATTATAACTGTCCTGTAATTGGATGGATCAAATGGCGCCACACAAACCTAACCAATGGGGAGAAAAAAAGTACAGTTTTGTACACTTACCATAAATGTAGATGTTCAAGTGTATTCACTGTTGCAGTCATTACATTTGGGTAATTCTGCTGGCAGGTTTCCCTCAGTCGGCCTGAATTCCAAAGTCCTGGGTCCTGCGTTGGCTGCTGTCGCCCCTTCCCTGACACCAGGTCGTCAGGGGTATAAAAGATGCGGCCGATGCCATTTTCTTTAGTTTTTTTTGCCCCAGATGTCAGGTGCCCCCTAAGAGGGTAGCCAAAATTTATATACATATAAATACATGCACCAATATAAACTTTACCTTCATCTACAAGCAAATACACCACATAGGTTGTATAAATCAGAGAAGGAAAGATAGGTTCCATCAGAAAAAAAGGGGGATGGGCGGGTGGGTAACCCGAACTGCAACAGTGAATACACTCGAACATCTACATTTATGGTAAGTGTACACAACTGTACTATGTTCTTCGTGTTTCACTGTTGCAGACATTACATTTGGGTAGAGTCCCAAAGCTATGGATGGGAGGTTGGAGCTAAACAGCATAAGGAGCAGCTATAAGGCCCTGCAGAACTGCAGTGGCAAAGCCTGCCCTGGATTTAGAGTACAGTGGCAGATGATAGTGCTTTGTAAAGATGTGCACTGAACTCCAAGTAGCAGCCTCTAAAATGCCTTTGGTTGGTACTCCCCTGAGAAAAGCTGCTGAAGTGGATGCAGCTCTGGTTGAATGTGGCGTAATGCCTTTAGGCACTGGCTTGCCATGGTCTAGGTAGCAGTAACGAATGCAGTTGCCTATCCACTTTGAAATAGTCTGCTTTGAGATCGCCTTTCCTTGTGATCCTGCAGCATATGCCACTAGTAATTGTTCTGTCTTTCGGAAAACTTTGGTTCTGTCCAAGTAGAATCTAAGCTGTCTGTGTATGTCCAAAGTATGCAGAATTCTCTCCCCCTTGTTCTGTGGACTTGGATAAAAAGTTGGCAAATTAATAGTTTGGTTAAGGGCCACACGGGACACCACCTTAGGCATAAATGTTGGGTTTGTCCTCAGAGAGACCCTGTCTGGATAAAAAATGATAAAAGGTTCCACAGCCATGAGTGCCTGAAGCTCAGAGACTCATCTTGCAAAAGTTATTGCTAGGAGCACAGCTGTTTTCAAAGATAAAAACTTTATATCAGCTGGTTCAAAAGGTGGCAGGATGAGATTTTCCAAGACATAGTTGAGGTCCCCATGCAGGCATTGGTGATCTTCTTGGTGGCCTTAAGTTTTTGGCTCCTCTGAGGTACTGGTTTAGTAAGGGACGAGAAAAGATTGGTGGCTCTGTATTGTAATGAGCCGAAATGGCAGAGGCATGAATTTTAATAGATGAAAAAGATAGACCTTCGGCCAGCTTCTCAGTTAAGTATTGCAAAATCTGAGGAATATTTGGCACAGCTGTATCAGTTTCTTCCTTGTGCCTGGTTCCAAGCACAAAATCTCTTCCATTTTCCAGCATAAGATTTTTTAGTACTAGGCCTTCTGGCCTCCAAAATGACATCCATCACAGCTTTACTGGGGGGGGTGTTTTGTACGACTACGTTATCCGCCATGCTGCCAGATTTAAAGTCCTGAGTTGGCTGTGCAGGATCTGATTGTTTTGTTGGGACAGTAGTTGAGGTATCTGAGGTAAGGTCCAGGCTGGGCATTGAGACAAGCTCTTTAGTAGTGGATACCAGTACTGGCGGGGCCAGTCTGGGGCAATTAGTATCATCCTTGGCTTCTCCTGTCTGACCTTTAGGAGTACCTTGGGGAGGAGAGGCAGAGGGGGAAATGCGTAAACTGATAGGGTGTCCATTTTCAATGCTTGTCTGTGATAAATCCTTGTGAAGAATCTTTTTAGTTGGTAGTTGTGAGGGGAGGCAAATAGATCTATGTCCGGGCATCCCCATTTCCTTGTTATCATGCTGAAGACTTGTGGATCCAGGTGCCACTCGTGGGGATCCATGACGTTTCTGCTTAGTTCGTCTGCCAGAGTATTTTTCCTTCTTGGCAGGAATTGTGCTTGTAGATGTACTTGGTAAGTCAATGCTGTGTCCCACAAATTCATGGCTAGTCTGCAAAGGGGGTAAGAATGTGTGCCCCCTGCTTGCTTATATACCACATGACCGTGGTGTGGTCTATCAGTAGTTGTCCTGGATGAAGTAGGTCCTTGAAAGCTGTCAGGGCATTTTGAACTGCTAGCATCTCTGATTGATATGTAGATGCAATTGGTTTGAGGTCCATGTGCCCTGAATGCATCTTCCTGCCATGTGGGCCCCCCAGGCATAATCTGATGCATCTGTTGTTAGTGTTTGCCTGGCTGGGGGTAATGTGAATGGTTGTCCCTTGTTTTGGAGACAAGCCTTTGCCCACCATCGCAATTCCTGTTGCAGGCAGGGAATGAGAGTAATCATAGTTTCCAGACTGTGGCAATGTTGAGTCCAAACACTTTTTAGGTACCACTGAAGTTTCCTCATATGCAGTCTTGCATATGGAATTAGTAGGATGCAGGATGCCATGAAGCCCAAAGCCTGCATAATTTTTCTTGCAGATGACTGGGCCTTTGTTGCCAGCATGTTGAAATAGGTAGTCAGTTGCCTTTGTCTGGCGTGAGATAAGCCATCTGGGCAGTTGTATTTAAGCTTGCACCCAGGAATATTATCTCTTTAGAGGGTACTAGTTTTGATTTAATTTCGCTGACTGTGTACCCCAAGCATGCTAGAAGTCTTTTCACAAACGCCAGATGCTGTAGAAGAATGTCCTTGTTCTCTGCTTGAATTAGACAGTTGTCCAAGTAAGGATATATTTGTATTCCTCTGTCTGCAGAATGCAATTACTGGTGCCAGGCACTTTGTAAAGACCCTGGGCGCAGTAGATAAGCCAAAGGGCAGTGCAAATAAAGTACAGTTTTGTACCTACCATAAATGTAGTTGTTCGAGTGCTAATACAGCTGCAGTAATCACAGATGGGTTCTCTGCCGTCAGGCGGGTCCTCGGTCGGCCGAATTCCAAAGTCTAGGTCCGGCGTCGGTTGGTGTCGCTTTCTCTCCTGACGTCAGTGAGGCCAGAGTATATAAGACACAGCCGACGCCATGTTCTTCAGTTGTCAGGTGCCCCCAGAAGGAAGGCATACATAAATTATACATATATATATATATATATATATATATATATATATATATATACACACACATATATATATATATATATATATATATATATATACAAGCAATGCAATATAATCCAAAATCAGTAGTTGCAAGCAAATAAACCATAGAAGGATAACCCAGTCAAGTTGTATGAAGAGGGGTTAGGCCATGCCTTTACCAAGTGGGGAAGGCGGAGGTTATTCTGTACTGCAGTTGTATTAGCACTCGAACATCTACATTTATGGTAGGTACAAAACTGTACTATGTTCATCGTGCATACAGCTGCAGTAATCACAGATGGGTAGAGTCCCAAAGCTACACACAGGGTGGTAGGTACTAGGTGGAACTGGGATGAGCCAGAATGCCCTGCAACACAGCAGTGGCAAATCCTGCTCTAGTTTTGGAATATAAAGGCAGGTGGTAGTGTTTTGTGAAGGTATGTACAGAACTCCAAGTGGCTGCCTCCAAAATGTCTTTGGTAGGAACTCCTCTGAGGAAGGCTGTAGAGGTAGCTGTGGCCCTGGTGGAGTGGGATCTGATGCCTGTGGGAACAGATTTCCCATGATATGAGTAACAGAACCGTATGCAGTGGCCTATCCACTTTGAAATTGTCTGCTTGGTCACTGGCTTCCCTTGAGCCCCTACAGCATAGGACACAAATAGTTGTTCTGATTTCCTGAAGGACTTTGTTCTGTCCAAATAACGTAGCTGCCTATGGATGTCTAAAGAGTGTAGCAACCTTTCCCCTTTGTTTTGAGGATTGGGGTAAAAGGTAGGTAAGTGTATGGCTTGGTTTAAAGCTACCCTGGATACCACTTTAGGCATAAATGACGGGTTGGTACGAAGGGAAACCCTGTCCTGATGGAAGATGAGGAAGGGCTGCACCAACATGAGGGCCTGTAGCTCCGAAACCCTACGAGCTGAAGTGATGGCCAGAAGGAAGGCTGTTTTCCAGGACAAATATTGCAAATCTGTTGATGCAGCTGGTTCAAAAGGAGGCAATGTTAATTTTTCTAGAATGTAATTAAGATCCCAGGCTGGTATTGGTTGTTTCCTTGGTGGTCTTATATTCTTAGCCCCTCTGAGGAACTGTCGTAAGAGTGGGTGAGAAAATAAAGGTGGATCCGTGTTGAATTCTGCAGAAATGGCTGAGGCATGGATTTTTATGGAAGAAAATGAAAGTCCACTGTTCAGTAGCTCAGCTAGATACTGTAATATCTGAGGCAAATTCAGTTTTCTAGGGTCCTGGCCTTTTTCTCATTCCAAGAGCAGAACCGTTTCCATTTTGCGGTGTAAGCCTTTCTAGTAGATGGCCTTCTGGCCTCCAAAATGACATCCTGCACCTCCTTGGAGAGTAGGGTCTGTTGTGGTGTTAAGGAATTTTCCATGCAGCAAGATTGAGTGTTTTCAGCTGACTGTGAAGAGTTTTGTAGCTGTGCTGAGTCAGCAGAAGAGGCATTAGAGGTAGGGACCAGGGAGGAGTATGTGTTAGACTCCTCAGGAGCGGATACCAGTGTTGCCTTGGCCAATCTGGAGCAATCAGTATCATCTTCGGTCTGTCTGCTCTTGCTTTCAAGAGCACCTTGGGCAGAAGAGGCAGAGGTGGGAAAGCGTAAACTGTCCATGCTGCCCAACTGAATGAAAGGGCGCCCACTCTCCAGGCCTTTGGATGAAAGGTCCTTGAACAAAACTTTTCCAATTGATGATTCCTGTGGGAGGCAAAAAGATCTATGTCTGGCCTCCCCCACGCTTGTATTATCTCTGTAAACACCTGAGGATGCAACTTCCATTCGTGTGGATCTGTCATATTTCTGCTTAGATTGTCTGCCAGCGTGTTTTCCAATCCTGGCAAGTACTGTGCTTGAAGTTCGATTTGCCATTCCAGAGCCAAGTTCCAAAGAGTCATGGCTAGTCTGCACAAGGGGTATGAATGTGTTCCTCCTTGTTTATGTACCACATTACTGTAGTGTTGTCTGTTCTTATCAATAATTCTCCTGGATGCAGGAGGTCCTTGAAAGCTGTAATTGCATTTATTACTGCTAGCATTTCTTTTTGATTGATGTGAAGGTGCTTTTCCTTTTGGGACCATTTGCCCTGAATGCACCTGTCTGTCATGTGTGCCCCCCAGGCGTAATCTGAGGCGTCTGTTGTGATGACTTGGTTTGCTTGAGGCTTGCAGAATGGGAGGCCTGTGTTTGCTTGACATGCTTGGGCCCACCACAGAAATTCCTTTTGCAAACATGGAATTATTGGTATTATTGCTTCCAAACTGTGACTGTGTTGAGACCATAGGTTTTTTAGGTACCATTGAAGTTTCATCATATGCAGCTTTGCACATGGGATTAAAAGAATGCAAAATGCCATGAAGCCCAGAGCCTGCAGGATTTTCCTTGCAGTAAGCCTGGTACATTTTGCTAGTATTTTGAAGTACTGAGTTAGCTGCCCCTGTTTTTCTGGAGTAAGATAGGCCATCTGGGTGTTTGTATCCAAGTTGGCACCCAGGAAAGTTATTTTCTGAGATGGTGTTAGCCTGGATTTCTCTTTGTTGATTGTATATCCCAGAGAATGCAGTAACCGTGTTACATAAGCCAGATGTTCCAGAAGTATGTGCTTGCTGTCTGCCTGGATCAGGCAGTCGCCCAAATAAGGGTAAATTTGTATCCCTTGAAGTCTGCAGTAGGCAATCACTGATGCCAGGCACTTTGTGAATACTCTGGGCGCAGTAGATAAGCCAAAGGGCAATGCAGAGAATTGATAGTGGATTGAACCTGCAAGAAATCTGAGGTATCTTCTGCAACTTTATCTGATTGGAACATGCAGGTATGCCTCCTTGAGGTCCAATGTTACCAGCCAAAACTCCTTGCCCAGCATGGGAAGAAGCTGCTGTAATGTGAGCATCTTGAATTTTGGTACGAGTAAAAATGTGTTTAGGATGGATAAGTCCAAAATGGGTCTCCAGTCGGTTCCTTTCCTTGGTACCAGAAAAAATCTTGAATAAAAACCTTGACCTTGTTCGTGAGTAGGTACCTCTTGTATAGCTCTCATGCTTATGAGCTTTGAAATTTGTAGTTGTGCCTCTGCCCTTTGATTGTGTGGCAGGTTTGGCATGCCTCTCATTTTTGGAAGAGTGTGGAATTGAAATTTGTAGCCTCTGTTTATAATGTCCAGGATCCATTTGTCTGCTGTGACAATATGCCAATTTCTTGCAAATAATGCTAGCTTTCCTCCCAAAGGTGCTGCCAGCTGAGACCTGCTTGGCATGGAAATGAGGGAGTCATTGGGTTTGTTTCCTGTATTGTTGTGCACTGTCTTCGCCACCTCTTAGTGCTGGAGTTTGCCATTGTCGGCCTCTATAAGATCCTTGTGATTGCCCTCTGCCCCTTGTGCGTCTGTATCTACCTCTTTGGGGCTTGTCAGTGGCTGGAAAGGACCAGTTTTTTGAAGGCCAATTTCTGCTAAAACGTGGTGGTTGGACCTTTAAAAAAGCTTTGACAGTTTGCATAGATTTGGCTTTTTCTTCCATTTTCCGTAATATCTCCTCAGCATTAGTACCAAACAGCACATCCTTTTGTAAAGGAGCATCTAGAAGTTTAGCTTTCACATGATCAGGCAAGCTTTGTTCCCTAAGCCAGGCATGTCTATGAATGACTGATCCTGTAGCAGCCGCTCTACTTGAGGCCTCTAGGGCATCATAGCCACATTGTAAGGTGTGTTTACCCACTTGCTCTGCACTATGCATCATATCCTGTAACTCCTTCAAATCTGGTTGTTCAGGCTGAGACATTTTATTCCTTAATTGTGATAACAGGAACTGTTGATATTTAAGCATATGAAACTGACAATTTAAGGCCCTCATGGCTAGGGTGGCCGAGGTATATACATTTTTTCCCCACCTTTCTAAGGATCTTGACTCTCTTTCGGCAGGAAGTGGATTTTTGGCAGTAGAGGCCTTCAATCCCTTGGGACCTTGAGAAATGGTTTCAGGGTCAGCATTATGGCTTTTGTAGAGAAATTGGTGAGAGTTAGGAACTCTGTAGTACCTATCAGGTTTGACTGGTGCAGGAGGCAGGGAATCCGGGTTAAGGCAAGCCTCCGAATAAACATCATCAAGTATGTCCAAAACAGGAGGCATCGCCAGAGGCCTGTGTTGAGGTAACAAAAGAAATTCCCTAAGTCTTTTCTTGGAATCAGAAAAGTCTTGGCCTTCCCAATGGAAGTGTTCCCTTAAAGTGTGCAAGGTTTCCCCACAGGAAAAATCCTCAGGAGGAGACACAGAAGGAATTGACTGCTCTGCATCCGAATCTTCAAAAGGGGAGTAAGAGTGTTCCTCTACATCAGAATGTTCTGATAAAATGGAGCCCTGATCAGAAGAGGGAGAATCTTCCTCCACTCTGGGTCTCTTGTCTGGAGGGGGTTGAGAACCCCTGATGAGTAATTAAATCCTCAGCCATTTTAAGCATCTGTTTTTTAGGCATGGGGCCTGGAGAAGGGCCCTGTGCAACAGGCCTCTTGGGATGCCTGGCTGCTTTGGATTTAGTAAAGGCCTTAATAGAAAAAGAAGATAAGGGTCTAAAGACACCATGGGTGGAAGTGGACCTGTCCACATTAGGAGGCTCAACATTAGCAATGGCTTCGGTGGTTGTAGTCTGGGAAAGGGCCGAGGTACCTGCGGTCTCGGGTACAGAGGACACCGCCAAGGGAGTGTCGTCGGTAGTCAGGGACTGCAAAGGTGTCTCGCTGAGAACCGGACCACGTGTAGCCGGTTTTGGCGTGGTGTCGGTGGGGACCGCGGACCTCACGTGTCGGTCTTTGTCCTTGCGTTTTTTGGACAAAACGGTAGTCGGAGTCTCAGATGACATTTTATAATCAAAGGCTTTACCAAAAAAGTGTTGGGCGAACTCCGCCCGACGCTTAATAGTGCGTTTATTGAAAGTAGCGCCAGCGACAGCCCGAGACGTCGTGGTCTGGGCCTAAACAAGGTATGCAGAGGGAATGGAAATCCTTATACGGTATTTGCTTCCCACAAGAAATACAATTATTAACTTTTTCTGACATCGGTCCGAGGCAAGAAAAGTTTCCCCAACGGGGTACTTCACTTTAATGAAGACTTCGGTTTCCAATTTTTTCGTAATTCAGGAGCTGGCCGACCGGCACTTGCGAACTGCTTCTGCTTCGGGCACCGCGCGGCAAAAAAGACTGAAGAACATGGCGTCGGCTGTGTCTTATATACTCTGGCCTCACTGATGTCAGGAGAGAAAGCGACACCAACCGACGCCGGACCTTGACTTTGGAATTCGGCCGACCGAGGACCCGCCTGACGGCAGAGAACCCATCTGTGATTACTGCAGCTGTATGCACGATGAACATCTGGTAATGCATTGAGCCAGCCTTGAATCAGAGGTATCTTCTGCATATTTGTCTGACTGGGACATGCAGGTATGTCTCAAGTCTAAAGTCACAAGCCAAGCGTTCTTGCCCAGCATGGGCAGAAGCTGCTGCAAAGTCAACATCTTGAATTCTGGTATATCCAGGAATGTGTTTAAAATAGACATGTCCAGTATTGGCCTCCAGGCCTTGTCCTTTCTGGGTACCAAGAACAGTCTTGAGTAAAATCCTTGTCCCTGCTCTTGCTCTGGTAGTAGATGAATGGCCCCCATGTCCATGAGGGATGAGACTTGTTTTTGTGCCTCTGCCCATTGATTTTTTGGCAGATCTGGCCAGCTGTTTGCCTTTGGCAGGGTATGGAAATGGAACTTGTAGCCTTGTGACACGATATTTAAGACCCACTTGTCCTGGGTTATAATGTACCAATTTTGAGAAAAAAAAGTGCTAATTTTCCCCTAAGGGGGCTGCCAGGTGATAACTGCTTGGTGCAGGCAGGGGGAAGTCATTGGGACTGTTTCCTGAATGGTTGTGATTTGTCTTCTCCAACTTTGGAGGTAGAAGCCCCCCATTGTTTTGAGCGGAATGAACCTTGCGCCTGGGATCTGCCTCTAGGGCGTCTGGGTCTGGCCCTATGAGGTCTGTCTGACACAGGAAAGGACCAATTCTTTGTTGGCCAGTGTCTACTAAACCTAGGTGGTTGTACTTGTAAAAAATCTTTGACAGTTTGCATAGATTTAGCTTTGTCCTCCATTTTCTTTAACACCTCTTCTGCCTTAACACCAAACAAAGTATCGTGCTGTAAAGGTGCATCTAATAATTTAACTTTAACATGATCAGGCAGATTTTGTTCCTTTACCCAAGCATGCGTCCTAATTACAGAACCTGTAAATGCGGCCCTGCAGGAGGCCTCTAAAGAATCAAACCCACATTGCAAAGTATGCTTTCCAACTTGTTCAGCTGCATGCAGTAAATCCTGCATTTCCTTGTTTTCTGCACATTCAGAGTTTAACAACATTTTCTGCTTAAGCAATGCCATGACATGTTGCTGATATTTGAGCATATGAAACTGACAATTTAAGGCCCTTATAGCCATGGTAGCAGATGTGTAAACCTTTTTTCCCCATCTATCCAGTGCCCTAGAATCTCTGTCAGAGGGGGTAGCGTTTTTTGCAGCGGAAGCCTCAACTCCTTTGGGACTCTGAGAAATGGTTTCTGGGTCTGCAGCAGGGTTTTTAAAAAGGAATTTATGACAGTCAGGAACCCTGTAATATCTGTCAGGCTTAACAGGAGCTGGAGGTAAGGAGACAGGGTAAGACTAGACTCCGAAAACACATCATCTACAATGTCTAACACAGGAGGGATGGCTAGTGGCTTGTGTTGAGGTAGTAACAGGAAATCCCTGAGCCTCTTTTTAGATTCTGAAAAATCTTGGCTCTCCCAGTGGAAATTCTCCCTCATGGTATGTAAGGTTTCCCCAAAAGAATAGTCCTCTGGAGGAGAAGCTGAAGGTATAGATTCTTCAGCATCAGAATCCTCATGGGGGGGGGGGGGGGAAGAGAGAGAATATTCCTGATCAGAAGAGGGATCAGAAGAAATGGAAACCTGATCTGAAGATTCATAGTCAGTCTCTTGCCTAAGCCTCTTATCAGGTGGATGGGAACCCCTGACCAAGGTAATCAAGTCTTTGGCCATTTTGAGCATCTGCTTTTTGGGCATGGAGGCCTGTCCATGTGGCTCTTGAGTTTGTTTCTTTGCCTTTGAAGGTGCTTTAGTCTTTGCCCTTGAAGTCGGTTTAATGTATAGATGTTTAGGTCTGAAAACACCCTCAGAAGCTGCTGCCTGCTCAGCGGCTCCGGACCCATCTGAAGGAATAGCATCTGAGGCTCCAATACCTTGAGTTTCCAGTGGCATAGCCGACTCCACGTGGGAGTCGGTAGCGGCCTGCGACTCTAAAGTAGTGGGTGTCAGGGGCTGCAAAAGCGCCTCAGTGAGAACCGGCAACTGGCTTAGAAAGTTTTGTCTGTTTTGGGCCTTGGTTGTGTATCTTTTTCTTTGCGTTTTTTTTGTGAACTCCGGTAGTCGGATGGCTATCCGACATTTCTGGATAGTTAAACCTGCGTCCAAAATAGTTTAATGCAAAATCATACCAACGCTTAATAGTGCGTTGGTTAAATCTAGCACAAAACAGACAACCTGAAACGTTATGGTCAGGACCTAGGCAAGGAATACAGTAAGAATGAAAGTCCTTATGAGGTATTTGCTTCCCACAAGAAATGCAATTATTAACTTTTTCTGACATCGGTCTGGAGCAAGAAAAAAGTTTCCCCAATGGGGTACTTAGCTTTATAGAAGACTTCGGATCTGAAATTCGAACACGAAAATCTCAGAGGAGTCGGCTGACTGGCACTTGCAAACTGCTTCTGCTTCGGGCACCGCGCAGCAAGAAAGATGAAAGAAAATGGCGTTGGCCACATCTTTTATACTCCTGACGTCAGGGAAGGGGCGACAGCAGCCGACGCAGGACCCAGGACTTTGGAATTCAGGCCGACTGAGGGCAACCTGCCAGCAGGACTACCCAAATGTAATGACTGCAACAATGAAACACGAAGAACATCAGGGATGGGTTGCAACAGTCGTGGGAAAAAAGTACAGTTTTGTACCTACCATAAATGTAGATGTTCGAGTGCTAATACAGGCAGTGGCAGAAAAATGCCATAAAATAGTTATCCATAAAATCCCCAATTGCTAATATAACAAAACACAGCTAGTAAAAACGGTTGAAACACAGCTAAAAAAACAAGCCCGTAACAGAAAAACGAGCCAGAGACAAAACCCAAGATAGCACAGGAAACCAGTTAAAAACAAAAAACAATATCATTATCATGGCATGGTCCGTGCTAACAAATTAACCTGTAAGATGAGTAATCAAGTCCATTAAAAACAAAACGCCCCAGTGAGAGTACTCAGGGAAAGAAAAAAACAATGGTGCACCCTTGGTCTTTATCAAGGGACTGCTGGAAATGAAAATGGCACCAAAAAACACAAAGGGAACAGACAACCACTCAGCTGCTAATCTAAAAGTTTCATGTGTTGACAAAAGATTATGTTACATATTCTAATAGACTCGATACAAAAATATATGTAAAAATGAACAGTAGTACATGCTCTTTCGCCATGTGCCTTATTCTGAGGGTTAAGAAACAAGGTAAAGTTAATAGACTGGTTCAAAGATATTTCATTGACAAATTTTGGTATAAAGATAGATTAGCCCTAAGAGATGCTCCATCCTTC
The DNA here is from genome assembly GCF_019279795.1 of Protopterus annectens. Classification (NCBI taxonomy): domain Eukaryota; kingdom Metazoa; phylum Chordata; order Ceratodontiformes; family Protopteridae; genus Protopterus; species Protopterus annectens. Next base: position 629,161,377 of record NC_056729.1, on the reverse strand, counting down.
TGAAAAATAAGAAAAGGAGAAGCCACAAGAGCTTGTTGCTCAAACTCTTAGTTCAAGTGAGCGCCACTAGCAAAACTGTCTTCCAGGTGTAGAATTTTAAAGATGTGGAAGAGGCAGGTTAAAAGGAAGAAAGACTTAACTTTTCTAAGACTATCTGGATTGCAAAGATGAGAAGGATGTCTTTTAAAAACTGTCTGACCTGAAATATTAGACACATAGCAAGAGAGAGAAAGTGGATACATAGGTAAACATGTCGAGATAGCTGACCAATGTTCTTTTATATAAGAACATGTCAAATCCAGCACTGAGTCACTCACACAGATAAAAATAATAGGCTTATCCATTTGATAAGGGGTCCTGATCATTCTTTTGGCACCAAATAGAAAATGTTTTCCATTTGAAAATGTAAGACTTTCTTGTAGCAGGCTTTTTAGTCAATTGCACTACCCGTATCATATCTTCTGGAAAAAATGTGCCTAAATGGTGTTAAAATCCTATCATTTAAACTGTTAGGTTTAGAGGAATGAGAGCGCCCTTCTGCTGCTAAGTCCATCCTAAGAGGTAATGTGGTGACTTGCCCTTAGCAATATGAAAAAGAAGGGAGAGCTAGTGTTATCTGAGCCAAAAGGAGATCATCAGTAACATCTTTGGTTTGTTCTTGATTTTGAGAAGAACCTTTGGAATTAGAGGAAACTGAGACAAGGCATAAAGAAATTTCCCTTTCCAAGAGATTGATAAGGCAACAATTTTCCAAGTCTCTGGCATGGAGCTCTGGTTCAGAACAGTCTGAGCTGTATGTTCAGAGTGGGGACAAACAAGGTCTATTTGGGGAAATAACCCACTCATGGACAATCTGCAGAAAAATCTCTCCATTTAACATCTACTCAAGAGGGTCTGCCCAGGATCTGCTCAAATAAAACATGACTGTGGCCACTTCTGAAGGGACATAAGCTTCAAGACACGGTGTTGTACAGCTTGTTTCCCAGGCTGATACTGCCAGTCTGCAGAGAAAGGATTTTGTCTATGTTTGCTGATGTCCCACATTACAGTTGTGCCATCTGTTAGTATTCTAAGGGTTCATGAAGACCAGAGGATGCAAAGAGTGCAGGGTTAAAATCAGGGTTTTCATTTCCCTGACATCTATGCGATTGCTCCTGTCCAATATAACCATGCACTCCAGACTGTGATGTTCTTGGATCATGCTCTCCATGCCAGATCTGAAGCATCTGTGGGGACTTCTTGGTTGGGAAAGAACCAAAAAGGGCACACCAGGATTAAGTGATATGTTGATCCAACAAAGGAGTTCCTTCTTTATGAAGGATAACACAGGAATTGGAAGTTCAGGGGGTGGTAATATACCCAAAATGACCTGGGAGTACCACTTAAATCTTCCTCATATGGAGTCTGGTAAAAGTATTATTTATACAGTTGAAGCCATGTTATCAAGGGCTCTCAATCTCTCTCTTGCAGAGGTCAATCCCAAAGGAGGAGAGACTAGAAAAAGAAGTTGTCTTACCATAACGTTCCATCTTTATTGTTGATCCTCATTCAGTCATTACGCATGAGTATCTGTTCCAAGCTCGGAACTGAGCCGGCCATTATCCAAGCTCGCGTCAGCTTCAAACTCTTGAGCTAAACTCTTACCCACAATCCCCTTCTCCCTGTTACCCCAGATTGAGTTTGCAAGTTAAAGAAGGTAGAGGCTACCTCTGGTCAAAAAACCCAAGAGAACTGGATGGTGAGATCCACTAGAAACCATAGGAGGGGGAAGGAGGGAGGGTTGTAATGACTGAACGAGGATCAACAATACAGATGGAATGTTATGGTAAGACAACTTCTTTATCTGATATTGTTAATCCTCGTTCATTCCTTACTCATGGGACAGAGTCCCCAGCTACCTCTATTCCTGGGAGGCTCTCATGGAAGGACATTCCTGAGCACCATAGAACCGAAAGATGCTCTTCCCCTGGAGGCCAAATCCAATTTGTAATGATTGATGAAGGTATGGGGCGTAGCCCAAGCTGCAGCTGTACAGAGAAGCTCTGGCATGGAAGGCAGCAGAAGTTGCCACCGACCTTGTTGAATGAGCTTTCATGTTAGTAGGCAACGAGATATTACGTTGTGTGTAAATAAAGGTCACACAGTCCTTCAACCATCTAGCTAATGTGACCTTAGCAACAGCAGATCCTTATCTAGATCCAGAAAAGGCCAAAAATAACTGGTCAGATTTACGAAAGGGTTTAGTCCTGTTTAAGTAAAAATGGATTTGCCTGTGTATATCTAGAGTATGTAGGCAATATTCTCCTCTGTTTGAATGATTGGGAAAGAAAATTGGCAATTCAAAGGTTTGATTAATGGACATTTCAGAGATCACTTTAGGCAGAAATGACGGATTAGTTCTCAGAGACACTATCTCTATGAAAAATCAAGTATGGACTCTTGATACATAAAGCTCGAAGCTCAGAAATACGTCTGGCAGAAGTAATAGCGAGGTGCCATTGTCAGAGCTTGTAGAACCAATGATAAATCCCATGATTGAACAGGTTCTCTAAAAGGTGGCTTCAGATGATTCACACCTTTTATGAAGGTCTTGCACAATTTATGGGACATAAGAGAGGAATCTTGGACACCCTCATGAAAATTAGAAATTGCAGCCACATGAACTCTAATGGTAGAGGCCGATAGACCTGATTGAAACAGGTCGGCCAGTTAGTCTAGTATCGACACTGGTGCTGAAAAGGGGTCTATTTGTTTATCTTTCAGCAAACAGGTAAATCTTTTCCACTTGCTCAGATAAGTAATTCTAATGGAAGACTTATGAGAAGCAATAAGAATATCACGTACTAGTAAAGAAAGATCATTCTGCCTGGCAAACTAGGGAATTGGAGTAGCCAAGCCGTTAGCATCAGGCTGTTCAGGCTGGGATGAATCAGGTTCTGTGGGTGTGAGATCAACAGCGGGGTTGGATGGAGAATCCATGGTCTATCTAGTAGGCGAGGCCAAAGGAATGGGAACCAAATCTGTCAGGGCCAATATGGTGCTATGAGGATCACCTTGCTCTTCAACCGCCAGGCTTTCTTTAGAAACTGGGGAAAGAGGGAAAAGGGTGGAAATGCGTAGAGAAGACCCGAGGGCCAATCGTGGACTAGAGGGTCCTTGGGTGACTGTCCCGGAGGGGAAATCAGGGCGAATTAGTTGCTGCATTTGTATTTGGTTGGGGATGCAAAGAGGTTGCAGCAAGGATGGCCCCAGCGGTGGAAGATCTCCGCCGCTATCAAGGGATTCAGGGACCACTCGTGAGGTTGAAGAATGCACCTGCTGAGTCTGTCTGCTATCATGTTGGAACGCCCGGGAATGTGCGCTGCTAGAAGAAAACTGTTGGTAGCCATCGCCCATTGCCATATCCTCATGGCCTCTCGACAAAGGGGGTAAGATTTGGTTCCACCTTGCTTGCTGATATACCAGACCACCGCCATGTTGTCTGATTGAATCGCAATTGTCCCAGACGGCAGCAGGGGATGGAATGCTTGCAACGCTAGAAGCACCGCCCTCAACTCTAGAACATTTATATGCAGATGGGCCTCCAGTTGGGACCAAGTGCCTTGGACTGTTTGTCCCTGACATAGCCCCCTCACCCCATCAGGGAGGAGTCGGTGGTCACTGTGGTCTTGGGTTGCAGGGGGGAGAAGGGGCAAAACCATTGTGAGAGATTGTGTGTCATCCACCAATTTAAGTCCTGTTTGCACCTGTGGGTTACTCGAATCATGGCTGAAAGAGGATGCTGAAAAGGATACCATTGGATGAGCAGTAGTCATTGTAGAAGCCTCATGTGAAACCTGGCCAGGGGAACAATGGTGATAGAGGCTGCCATGGAACCCAACAGCTGTAGAACCAAGTGAGCCGTGGATTTTTCCTTTGAAAGGACTGGAATTAGTTGCTTTATCCTTAAAATTCTGTGCTCTGGTATAGCAGCTCTGCAGTTTTTTGTGTCCAAGATAACCCATATGAATTCTGTCGACTGAGATGGGGTGAGATTGGATTTCTGCCAGTTTATGGTTATGCCTAGCCTTTGGGCAGCGAGAAGAGAGTATGCCAGGGCTTTTTCCGGTAGATGTCTGGTGGGGGTGGAAATGAGCCAGTCGTCTAGGTATGGAAACACCTGGAATTCTTGAAGTTGCAAGTGAGCTGTGACAACTGCCATGCACTTTGTGAACACACTGGGGGCTGTAGAGAGTCCGAAGGGCAGTACACTGAACTGGTAGTGACTGGCTCCCGCACGGAAGCACAGAAATCTTCTTGATGGCCTGTCCACCTTTATGTGGTAGTACGCATCTTGAAAATCTATAGAGCACATCCAATCGTCTTTTTCCAAAAGCGGGAGGATACACTGTATTGTGACCATCCGGAATTTTTGCGCACTCAAACTTTTTCAATACACTGAGATCCAAAATTGGTCTCCAGTCTCCGGTTTTCTTTGGCACCAAAAATAGTCTCGAGTAGAATCCGGATCCTATCTGGTCTGGAGGGACTATTTAGATGACTCTTTCTTAGCAGCTTTTCTATCTCTAGTGCTGCTTCTTCCCTTTGACTGGGTGGAACGTTGGGAAATTATTTTTTGAAGGGACGGGACAAAGATCGAAGGGGATATGATAACCTGTGGTTATGATCCTTCATACCCAAGAATCGATGGTGATGGTTAGCCAGGCAGAAAGGTACAAGGAGAAACGTCCCCAAACCAACTCCAGAGGAAAGGAGTTGGACCGCTCTTCAGGAGCGCTGGTAGGATTGACCAGGGAAAGAATCCCTGGAACCCTGGTTACGCGCCCCCCCCCCCCTGCCCAGAAAGGAGAGTCTTCCCTGTGAGTTTTCCCCTCTGCCTCTGGGGGAGAACTCAGCCTGTGGGTCACGGAAAGGACCCTGAGATATTTTGAACCATATCTTCAGACTCTCTTCATTTCGGGAGAAAGCACGTTGACAGGAAGGATAACGGACACCTACGGCAGAAAGGGTCTTACCGTCCTGATCAGATCTGGCCAGTGTGCTTTTAACTTTGGGCCCAAACAACAAGGAGGGCTCAATGGGGGCATTAAGAAAGGAAGACTTAAAAGGTTCTGCAAAGTTGCACAAGCGCATCCAGGACTGTCGTCTCAAGACCGCAGCTGAACCTGCCCGCCGCCCTAGCTGCTCCTTCTGATGCATGAGATATCAGTCGCATAGAGGAGTTAGATATAGACTCAATGGTGGCCGGCTGAGAGGCCACTTTGTCACAGACCTCATCAGACACTGCACCAGCCAAGGTTTCAGAGAGCTCAGAAACCAAATCCCTTTGAAGCCTGGTAAATGTGCCATATAATTCAGGGACCTGATAGCAAAGGTCGCTGAAGCAAAGGTGCGCTTCCCTATCCTGTCCAGGGCCCGGGACGCTCAGTTAGATGGATGGACAGTCTGGCTTTCTTCTTCTGCCAGATCCTTTTTTGTTGCGGCCGCCACCACCAAAGCATCTACAGGAAGACCTTTGGACCAATGGGGATCCGAAGCAGGAGGGGACAAGATCTTATCTGGCCTCCGAGGAATAGCTTTGACGGTATCAGGGGCTTTCCATGCACGCTGCACGATGAACCTGACAAGTTCATCAGCAGTTGGAGTAACCCAGGAGGTAGGAGGCCAGGCGCGAAAAGCCTGCAGGAACACAGATTCCTCAGGCGTTGGATTAGAGGACTGCCAATCACCTCTCTGTTTCAGGATTTCGAGGATACTGCCAAAGGAGACCTCAGAGGGTGACAGAGGGAATCCTACCCCTTCATCAAAATCTGTGTCTTCAGTGAGGGACTCCTCTGTGAAGTCCATGTGCTTCCTCTTACACTAACTTTTCCGGTGGACCTCCTCAGCAGGAGAAGCTGGGGAAGACAATGGAAAGGGGGATTACTGAGGGAATATGCCCTGAGGCCCTTGCACCTGGTGTCCGCTAGGTGCTACTTGTGAAACCAGTGTACCAGAGGAGGGCGGAGGTATAGACGGTTTGGTATCGCCAGCAACAGCGAAAGCTTTCTTCATCAGTTGGAAGGCTGGTCCACCCGGAGAGGAGTGTATGTCTAGGACACGGGGCACTCCTCCCCTAAGTGGCTCAGCCTGCCGACCCGGAGTCCCTGGATGGCTGTGGAGCAGCAAGCTATGCGTGTCACAGCTGACATCCTGGCTTTTAGCAAAACTTTTCTGCCACGAAGGCAACTGCGGTTCCTTAGTGAGATCCATAAAGGGAACCACAGAAGGGGAAGACTGTGCTATATCCATGGACTTCAAAGGCAATGAAGGAGGAGATTAAGAAGGTGTCTTTGGAGATGGGTGGTCACCTCCCAAGGAAGGATAGTTCCTGAGGGGTGGAATACCTCTGGCCAAGAATGCCTGGTCCACAAGACGCAACACATCATGTTCGGAAAGGCTTCTAGTGGACCTCACAGAGACTGAGGGAGAAACAGGCCTGTCTACAAAAGAGGCAGACTCTGTGCCCATCTCATCTGACCGCACAGAGGACAACGGTGCAGACAAAGAATGAACTACTGTAGTCTACACCGAAGAAATCATTGGTGCCGAGGTCACTGTCTGCACCGACTAGGGATAATCGGTGCCGAAGTGGTTGTCAGTGCCGAAGCTGGAACTGACAAAACTGGAGTCAACAATAAAGATCTCTGAGCCGACACGGTCAAGGTCTGCACCAACTGAACGGTCGGTGCCGATACAGTGGTAATGGTCTGAACCGAGAAGCCCCTCTGTGCCGATATGTAGAAGGCTGCTGGAGAGGAGAGCCAAAATCACTAATGGAGCCGAAGGCCTCAGTGCCGAAGGTCTAGGCACTGAAAGCACTGGGGCTGACAGAGCTCCGAAGCCAAAATTTTAGCCTTTTTAGGTTTTGGTTGGTGAGAGTCCACAGCCGGGGACGAAGGCAAGGATTTAGCCTTAGAAACATCCATTTTCTTATTGGCTTTAGGAGGGATTGAGACCTCTGACCCAGAAATAGCCTCTGAAAAGGGAGATTTTAGAAGTCCCTTCAGTATCAGCTTGTTTTTCCTTTCTAACAAAGTTCTATTAGAAAAGTTCTCACAAATAGTACAGGGTGGTTCAACAGATAAATGGGAAGCTCCCAAACAATACACACACAAAGAGTGTGCATCAGAAGTAGGCAGCTTGTGTCCACTATCAGAACACCGCTTAAACACCGGACTACGTTTTTTATCTGCCATATTAATTAATAGAAAAGTACCAACAATGGTACAAGAGAGTACCCGAAGGTATGAAAGAGAAAGGGAAAAAGATTACCAATGATGGTAGAGAAATTACCTCGCGTTAAAAGTAGTAAGTAAAGGACAGAAAAATTTGAGGAATTTATGAACGCTAGATGCGGTAGGGCAAGAGACAATAAAATATCAACTTTTCTGACAGAAAAGTAATTTGTAAAGCAATTAAACAATTGACTGTACTTAGCTCAAGAGAAGTAGCTTGACACGACCGGATGGCAACGTGGCAAACGAAATCTGAGGTAACAAGGAGAGGGGGATTGTGGGTAAGAGTTTAACTCGAGAGATTGAAGCTGACGCGAGCTTGGAAAATGGCCGGCTCGGTTCTGAGCTCAGAACAGATACCCATGTGTAATGAATGAACGAGGATTAACAATATCAGATGGAAATTAGGAACTGCATTTTGTCCTGAGGGAGAAATGCGTTACATGAAGTGTGTTTGAGTGGCACCCTAGGAAACCATCTCCCAGTAAGGTTTTAGGACAGATTTTCTCAAGTTTACAGTGAAACTTAGATGAGGAAAAAGACACATGGTAAGCTTGAGATCCTGAAGAAGCTTGTCCTTTGAAGACACCTGGAAACGGAAATTTTCTATGCAAAGTTGTGCTCCTGTTGTCAAACGTCTGTTTGGTCAACGAGTGTGAGTGGTGTGCTTAATATCAAAGCAATTGATAGCTGAATGGTCAAAATGTTGAGGGAATGTTTCATCGAGAAAGGTGAGTGAGTTTGGAGGGGGTGAGAGCATTTCTTCATGTCAGGGTTAGAGTTGAGGATAGTTTTTGTATGCTTGCGTGTATTTTAGGGTTAGGTAAGGGATAGATGTAGTGTTGTTAATCTGTACCTGTGCATCTGTATGTCTGAAAGTGTCTTGTGTAGTGGCATTGTTATGGGAAAGTTTTTACTAAGGTAAGGTGTAGGTTTAGGGTTGGGGAAGATGGCAGTGTTAGGGTTATCACCCTTTACTAAGGTGGTACGGGGGGGGGGGGGGGTGAAGCACACAAACGCACAGTATTTTAAGACGGCCTTCCTGAGTGATTCAGCATGACAGCTTTGCCTAGCAATTAACCTTGTACTTTTCCTACTTGTTCATGTCTTTAGCTTTAAGGGATGCATACACACTTGCAAATAAGTGTCCTACCTGTTGCTTCTGCAATCCTAGCCTCCCATGTCCACTGGACTACTTCTGGAATCTGGCTCCCATCTGCCTTTCAACATCTTTGTCTGCCTCTTCAAAACACCACACCAGGATGCATCCAACTCTGGATAAACGAGACTTGGAATTCAAACCCTGAGATAAACTGTCAGTCCCTGTACAGAGGCTCTCAATAACGCAACCTCTCTTTATACATGAGCCATCTCTCCAGCTGCTCTCTACATTCTTTCAAAAAGGTGTCAAAGGCATGAGAGCAAGCTGTGAATCTCCCACTCTAACACTCATCTCAAAGCATCTCTGGCTAAAATTACCCAAGTATCCACCATAGTAGAAGCAACAGAGCTAGTGCTTCTACCCTCCAAATGTATCCTCTGTTGTAAGTTTGTTTGATCCCAATAAATTATGTAAAAACATTTTACATACAGAGATTTACTCTGTTGATTTTGTACATTAATAAATCAGTGGCCTTCACGTAGTTATCAAAATTAGGGAGCTCCAAGCTCCTCCCCTTAGCCATAATACACTTCCACTACCTTCCAACCCCCAGATCGAGATTGCTGCCACTTATACGGAGAACCCGACCTGAAAAAACACCTCACGCACCTAAAACTTCAGCTAAGCAGGCTGTGCATATGGTAAGGCCAGGGGGAAGGAGGGAGGGACGGTTGAAGACAAATGAAGTAGAACTACTCAGATGGAATGTTATGGTGAGTACATAACTTCTTTATCTGAAGTAGTTTACTTCATTTGCTCTTCAACCTGTGGGACAGAGTCCCCAGCTACTAAACTCCTGGGTGGTCCTCATGGAAGGATATTCCGGAGCACTGTGGAACCAAAGGATGCTCTCCTTCTAGAAATCAAATCCAATTTATAGTGAGAAATAAAGGTATGAGATGTGGACCAAGTAGCTGCAGAGCAAATATCATCCAATGAGACCCTCGACCAAAAGGCCACAGAAGTAGCCACTGACTTAGTCGAACGAGCTTTCACCTGACCCAGAGGAGACAAACCTTTATCCTTACAGACTTGAAGGATGCACAAGGAGATCCACCTAGCGATAGTGACCTTAAAGATGGTTTATCCAAAAAAGGTTTATAGAAGGACACAAACAACTGATCAGATTTACAAAAGGTTCTATTCCTGTGTAAATAAAATCATAACTGTCTATGAACATCCAACAAGTGGAGTCTGTATTCCATTTTGTTAGCAAAATTTGGAAAGAAAACAGGTAAGTTAACGGTCTGATTGATGTTAACCTGTGATGCTACCTTGGGAAGAAAGGAAGGATTGGTACAAAGGGAAACCCTGTCCTTATGGAAAATCATGTATGGAACTTTAATAGACAACGCTTGCAGTTCTGAAACCCTTTTAGCAGAGGTGATAGCCACTAGAAACGCTGTTTTCCAAGGCAAAAACTTAAGATCCATGGTTGCTGCAGGTTCAAATGGTGGAGCGACCAAAGCTTGAAGAATCATAGTAAGGTCCCATGGGGGAACAAGATCTTTGACTGGAGGGCGTAACAGGAAAGTACCTTTAATAAAAACTATACACAGTCTGGAAGAGGCTAGAGAAGCAGAATTCTCGTTCACGTGAAAATGAGAGATGGCAGCTAGTTGAACTTTGATAGAAGAGCTTGCTCCTTGTTGAAAAATATTTGCTAAAAAAAAATCGAGAATAGCTGAAACAGAAGCCGTAAAAGGGTCTAAATTCCTTTGAGAAGCCCAAAAGGAAAAACGTTTCCATTTGTTACGGTAAATCTTCCTGGTGGAAGACTTACGAGCTGCCACCAGAATAGACCTGACTGAAGTGGATAACCTAGGAGGTCCTAGCTATTAGGGGAACTGGAACAGTCAAGCCGTGAGCTTCAAACTGTCCAGTCTCGGGGATGAGGGACCCCCGAGGGGTGTGAAATAAGATCCTGAATGGGATCCAAGATCAAGCCAGATCATCAGACCAAAGGAAGGGAAACGATACCTGGCGAGGCCAAAACGGGGCAATGAGGATCACTTTGCTCCCCAGTCGACAAGCTTTCTGTAGAAACCTAGAATAAGAGGTATTGGAGGGTAAGCATACAGAAGACCGGGAGGCCAAGCTGAGCTGGCTGGGGGTTCAGAGCGAAGAACTCGCTGCACTTCCCATTGGAAGGAGATGCGAAGAGATCATAGCAAGGCTGACCCAACTCCAGAAAGATCTGCTCCACTACTGAAGGATTCAGGGACCACTCGTAAGGCATCAGTATAGTCTGACTTACCCTGTCCGCTAGGATGCTGGACCGTCCCGGAATTTGTGTTGCTATCAGAAAGCGACCGGTGGAGATCGCACTCTCCCAAACTCTCATAGCCTCGCGACAAAGGGGGTACGATCTGGTCCCTCCCTGTTTGCTGACATACCAGACCACTGACATGTTGTCTGATTGAACTGCAATGGCTCCCAGAGGAAGAAAGGCATGAAGGGCCTGCAATGCCAAAAGGACCACCCTCATCTCCAGAACGTTTGTATGCAAACGGGTCTCAATAGGGGACCACAGGCCTTGGACTGCCCTACCTGAACAATGCCACCCCCACCCAAGTTGCGAGGCATCCATAGTCACTGTGGCTTGGACAGGGGCTGGAACAAAAGGTCGCCCCTCCAGAATTTCTGGAGAACACATCCACCAAAAAAGGGACAACTTGCAGACTCAACTAAGGTGTACTGGATGCGATAATGGAAAATCCAGCAGGGACCATTGCACTGCTAGAGTCCACTGTAGTACTTGCATGTGTAACCGGGTGCATAGGAGAAGCGTTATGGTCGCTGCCATAGAACCTACGGCCCTCAAAACAGATTCTGCCAAGGAAAGGGGAGAATGGTAGATGAGGAAAACATGTATCCTTAGGTTTTGAACTCTCTCCATGGTCAGGAAGACTTTGGACTGTAGTGTGTTTATCCGTGCCCCTATGTAGTCTATCACCTGGACAGGATTCAAGAAGAGATTTGGATGCATTGATTGTAATCCCTAAATGGAGTGCAAGCTGTAGGAAATAATCCCTGGTTTGGCAAAGTAGACACCTGGTGGGAGCAGTGAGGAGACACTCGTCCAGGTACGGGTAAGACCTGAATCCCCTGAAGCCTCAGGTGAGCCGCTACTACTGCCATCACTTTGAACACCTTAGGGGCTGTGGTGAGACCAAAGGGTAGGGCTCGAAATTGGTAATGATTGACTCCTAGCCAGAAGCGGAGGAAAGTACAGTTTTGTACCTACCATAAATGTAGATGTTCGAGTGCTAATACAGCTGCAGTCATAACAGATGGGTTCTCCTGCCGTCAGGCGGGTCCTCGGTCGGCTGAATTCCAAAGTCTAGGTCCGGCGTCGGTTGTCGTCGCTTCTTCCCTGACGTCAATGCGACAGGGGTATAAAGAAACCAGCCAACACAATTTTCTTCAGTTTTTCTTGCCCCAGATGTCAGGTGCCCCCAGAAGGAAGGCAATACATAAATTTGTGTAACAATGCAGTGCAATATAATCAAAATACAGTAGTTGCAAGAAAATACATCATAAAATGAATACCCCAATCAGGTTGTATGAGGATGTGTTAGCCTATAGGCCTGTCCCAAGAGGGGAAGGAGGGAGGGAAACCTGGACTGCAGCTGTATTAGCACTCTAACATCTACATTTATGGTAAGTACAAAACTGTACTATGTTCATCGTGCATACAGCTGCAGTTATAACAGATGGGTAGAATCCCAAAGCTAAGAAAGGGGTGGTAGGCACTAGGTGGAACTAGGAGCCAAAATGCCCTGCAAGACTGCAGTGGCAAAGCCTGCTCTAGATTTGGAGTATAATGGTAAGTTGTAGTGCTCGGAGAAGGTATGCACAGAACTCCAAGTGGCTGCTTCCAAAATATCCTTGGTAGGAACTCCTCTGAGGAAGGCTGCAGAGGTGGCTGTGGCCCTGGTGGAATGAGTTCTAATGCCTGTAGGTACAGTTTTGCCATGAAAGGAATAGCAAAAGCGTATGCAGTGGGCTATCCATTTTGAGATTGTCTGTTTGGAAATTGGCTTTCCTTGAGCTCCTACCGCATAGGCCACAAAGAGCTGTTTTGATTTTCTGAAAGGCTTTGTTCTGTCCAAATAATAACGCAGCTGTCTGTGGATGTCCAAGGAATGTAGTAATCTATCCCCTTTGTTTTGAGGATTAGGATAAAAAGTAGGTAAATGTATGGCCTGATTTAAAGCTACCCTGGATACCACTTTAGGCATAAAGGACGGGTTGGTTCGTAAGGAAACTCTGTCCTGATGGAAGATGATAAAAGGCTGGACAGCCATGAGAGCCTGTAGTTCTGAAACTCTACGAGCTGAGGCGATAGCCAGAAGGAAAGCTGTTTTCCAGGACAAATATTGCAAATCTGATGAGGCAGCTGGCTCAAAGGGAGGCAAGGTCAGTTTTCCAGAATGAAATTAAGATCCCAAGCAGGTATTGGTTGTTTCCTTGGAGGTCTTAAATTCTTAGCCCCTCTGAGGAACTGTCTTAAGAGAGGGTGAGAGAATAAAGGTGGATCAGTGTTGTATTCTGCAGAAATGGCTGAGGCATGGATTTTGATGGAGGAGAAAGAAAGTCCACTGCTTAGCAGTTCAGCCAAATATTGTAGTATTTGAGGTAAATTCAGTTTTCCAGGATCCTGGCCCTTTTTCTCATTCCAGACACAAAACGTTTCCATTTTGGAGTAAGCTTTTCTAGTTGATGGCCTTCTGGCCTCCAAAATGACATCCTGCACCTCCTTGGAGAGTAGGGCCTGTTGTGATGCTAAGGAATCTTCCATGCGGCTAGATTGAGTGTTTTTAGCTGGCTGTGAAGAGTTTTGAAGCTGTGCTGAGTCAGAAGAAGAGGCATTAGAGGCAGGGTCCATGGTGGGGAATGCGTCAGGCTCCTCAGGAGTGGGTACCAGTGTTGCCTTGGCCAGTCCAGAGCAATGAGAATCATCTTTGGTCTGTCTGCTCTGGTCTTCAATAGTACTTTGGGCAGCAGAGGAAGAGGTGGGAAGGCATAAACTGTCATTGATGTCCAAATGAAAGAGAGAGCGTCCACTCTCCAGGCCTTTGGATGGAAGATCCTTGAGCAGAATTTTGTCAATTGATGATTTTTGTGGGAGGCAAAGAGATATATGTCTGGCCTTCCCCATTCTTGGATTACTTCTATAAAAACTTTTGGATGCAATTTCCATTCGTGTGGATCTGTCATATTCCTGCTTAGGTTGTCTGCCAGCGTGTTTTCCTTGCCTGGCAAGTACTGTGCTTGTAGTTCCATTTGTAAGTCCATGGCCATGTTCCAAAGTGACATGGCCAGTCTGCATAGGGGATAAGAATGTGTTCCTCCCTGTTTGTTTATGTACCACATAACTGTGGTGTTGTCCGTTCTTATCAATAGTTGACCTGGTTGTAGAAGGTCCTTGAAAGCTATAATAGCATTTATTACTGCTAGCATTTCTTTTTGATTGATGTGAAGGTGCTTTTCTTTTGGGACCATTTGCCCTGAATGCACCGATCTGTCATGTGCCCCAGGCGTAGTCCGAGGCGTCTGTTGTGATGACTTGATTTGCTTGAGGCTTGCTGAATGGAAGACCTGTGTTTGTTTGACATGCTTGAGCCCACCACAGAAATTCCTTTTGCAGACATGGAATTAGTGGTATTATTGTTTCCAAACTGTGGCTGTGTTGAGACCATATGTTTTTCAGGTACCATTGTAGTTTCCTCATATGCAGCTTTGCACATGGGATTAGTAAGATGCAAGATGCCATGAATCCCAGAGCCTGCAGGATTTTCCTTGCAGTCAGCCTGGGGCAATTTGCTAGTGTTCTGAAGTATTGAATTAGTTGCCCCTGTTTCTCTGGCGTGAGGTAGGCCATCTGGTTGTTTGTGTCCAAATTGGCACCCAGGAAAATTATCTTCCGAGAGGGCATTAGCCTTGATTTATTTTTGTTGACTGTGTATCCCAGAGAGTTCAATAACATTATTACATAAGCCAGATGTTTCAGAAGAATGTGCTTGCTGTCCGCTTGGATCAGGCAGTCGTCCAAATAGGGGTATATTTGTATCCCTTGAAGTCTGCAGTAGGCAATTACTGATGCCAGGCATTTCGTGAATACTCTGGGCGCAGTAGATAAGCCAAAGGGCAATGCAGAGAATTGATAATGGGTTGAACCTGCAAGAAATCTGAGGTACCTTCTGCAATTTTGTCTGATTGGGACATGCAGGTATGCCTCCTTGAGGTCCAATGTTACCAGCCAAGACTCCTTGCCCAGCATGGGAAGAAGTTGCTGTAGTGTGTGCATCTTGAATTTTGGTACGAGTAGAAATGTGTTTAGGATGGATAGATCCAAAATAGGTCTCCAATCTTTTCCCTTCCTTGGCACCAGAAATAGCCTGGAATAAAAACCTTGACCTTGTTCGTGCATAGGTACCTCTTGAATAGCTTTCATGTTTATGAGATCTGTAATTTGCCTTTGTGCCTCTGTCCTTTGATTGTGTGGCAGGTTTGGCATGCCTCTCATTTTTGGAAGGGTGTGAAAATGGAATTTGTAGCCTCTGTTTATAATGTCCAGGATCCATTTGTCCTTTGTGACAATATGCCAATTTTTGAAAATAATGCCAGCTTTCCTCCTAAGGGGCTGCCATTTGAGACCTGGTTGGCATGCAAAGGGAAAGTCATTGGGTTTGCTTTCTGAAAGATTGCGAGTTGTCCTCACCACCTCTTTGTGTAGGAGCTTGCCATTGTCTGCCTCTAAACGATCCTTGGGATTGTCCTCTGCCCCTCGGCGCCTGTATCTGCCTCTTTGGGATCTGTCTGTGGTAGGAAAGGACCAGTTTTGGAAGGCCAATTTCTACTAAAACGTGGGGTTGAACCTGTAGAAATTCTTTCACAGTTTGCATTGATTTAGCCTTTTCCTCCATTTTCCTCAATACCTCCTCAGCATTAGCACCAAATAGTACATCCTTTTGAAGAGGGCGTCTAGTAATTTAGCTTTGACATGATCAGGCAAGGCTTGTTCCTTGAGCCAGGCATGCCTACGTATGACTGATCCTGTAACAGCAGCTCTACATGAGGCCTCTAGAGCATCAAAACCACATTGTAAGGTATGCTTACCCACTTGTTCTGCACTATGCATTAAATCCTGCAACTCCTTCAAGTCTGGTTGTTCAGGTTGTGACATTTTACTTTTCAATTGTGATAACAAAAACTGTTGGTATTTTAGCATATGAAACTGACAGTTTAAGGCCCTCATGGATAAGGTAGCGGAGGTATATACCTTTTTTCCCCACCTTTCTAAGGATCTGGAATCTCTCTCGGAAGGCAATGGATTTTTAGCAATGGAGGCCTTAACTCCCTTGGGGGCCTGTGAGATGGTTTCTGGGTCAGCAGCATGGCTTTTGTATAGAAATTGGTGTGAGTCAGGAACCCTGTAGTACCTGTCAGGCTTAACTGGAGCTGGAGGCAGAGTCCGGGTTAAGGCAGGCCTCCGAGTAAACATCATCTAGGATGTCCAAGACAGGAGGTATAGCCAGAGGCCTGTGCTGAGGTAGCAAGAGAAATTCCCTGAGCCTTTTCTTGGAATCTGAATAATCCTGGCCTTCCCAGTGGAAGTGTTCCCTTAAGGTAAGCAAAGTTTCCCCAAACGAGTAATCCTCAGGGGGGGATACAGAAGGGATGGACTCCTCCACATCAGAGTCTTCAAAAGGGGAGTTAGAATGTTCCTGATCATCAGAGTGCTCTGAAATAATGGAGCCCTGATCAGAGGAGGGGGAATCTTCCTCCACTCTGGGCCTTTTGTCCGGTGGGGGCTGAGAACGTCTGATAAGAGTAATTAAATCCTCAGCCATTTTAAGCATCTGTTTCTTAGGTATGGGGCCTGGAGATGGGCCCTGTGTAGCTGGTCTCAGAGTGCATGGTTGCTTTAGACTTTGCGAAAGCCTTGATGGAGAAGGAAGAGGAAGGTCTGAAGACACCTTGAGTGGAGGTGGACCTGTCCACATTCTGAGTTTCAACGCCAAGAGTGGCTTCGGTATCTGTAGTCGGGGTGTGGGCCGAGGAGCCTGCGACCTCGGGCACAGGAGACACCATCAAAGAAGTGTCGTCGGTAGTCAGGGGCTGCATAGGCGCCTCGCTGAGAACCTGTCCACGTGTAGTCAGCTTTGGCGTGGTGTCGGTAGAGGCCGCGGACCTCGTGTGTCGGTCCTTGTCTTTGCGTTTTTTAGACAAAACCGGAGTCAGAGTATCCGACGACATAGTATAGTTAAATGCTTTCCCAAAATAATGCTGGGCGAACTCCGCCCGACGCTTAATAGTGCGTTTGTTGAATGTAGCACAAAAGCGACAGACCGAGACGTCGTGGTCTGGGCCTAAACAAGGTATACAGAGGGAATGGAAATCCTTATGCAGTATTTGCTTCCCACAAGAAATACAATTAACAACTTTGTCTGACATCGGTCTGAGGCAAGAAAAGTTTCCCCAACGGGGTACTTAGCTTTTAAGAAGACTTCGGTTTCCAAATTTTCGTAATCTCAGGAGCTGGCCGACCGGCACTTGCGAACTGCTTCTGCTTCAGGTACCGCGCGGCAAGAAAGACTGGAGAAAATGGCGTCAGCTGGTTCCTTTATACCCCTGTCGCATTGACATCAGGGAAGAAGCGACGACAACCGACGCCGGACCTAGACTTTGGAATTCGGCCGACCGAGGACCCGCCTGACGGCAGGAGAACCCATCTGTTATGACTGCAGCTGTATGCACGATGAACATCCGCCTGGAGATTCTGTGCACCTTTATGTGAAAGTAGGCATCCTGGAGGTCTAACTAGCACATCCAGTTGCTCTCTTGCAGGTACTGCATGATGGACTGTAAGGTGACCATTCAGAACTTTTCTTTGGCAACTGATAGGTTCACGGTAGACAGGGCCTCAAGTCCCCCGTTTTGACACCAAAAAGAACCTAGAGAAAATGCCTGATCCGGACTGATCTCGGGGGACGGGCTCGATGGCTCGTTTCTCTAGCAGCTTGGAAATTTCCGGTGCTGCTGCCTCCCTTTGCATGGGTGGTATGTCCGGGAGGTGTTTGGGAGGAACCACAAACGGGGTTGAGTATCCTATGGATATAATCTGAAACACCCAGCGGTCTGATGTTATGGACTCCCATGCCGCCAGGTGCAACAACAATCAACCCCTGACTACCTCCAGAGTAGAGCAGTTGGGCAACCTCTCAGGGTTGCTGCACGGGTGTGTCCAAGAATGGTTCTCGAAATCCAAAATTCCTCGGACCCCCTCTGCCTCTGGCCCGGCATCTATCCTGTCCCCCCTCTGCCTCTAGGGGAAGAAGAGCCCAGTATCCCGGGAATACTGAGACTTCTGGAACCACATCTTCTTTTGTCATCACTGATTCTGGGAAAAGGATCTTTGAGGGTTCGAGAAGCGGATTCAGACGGCAGACAGTGCCTTCCCGTCTTTCTCACTCTGGATCAAGGTCTCTGACAGTCTTATAAAAAAGGGTAGAACCGTCATAAGGGGCGTCGGCAAAAGACGCCTTGAAAGGTTCTGAGAACTGACAATCTGAGCAAGGCGTTACGCCTCATGGACATGCCGGACCCATTACCCTAGCCGCTCCTTCAGTAGCAAGTGAAAGGAGTTGCATGGACGTGTTGGAAACCGCTTTTAAAGTGGCCATCCTTGCGGAAAACGTGTCTATGTCCTCCTGGGACATGGACTTAGAGGGAGACACAGCCAGTTCCTTTACCAGGTTGCACTGTAGTCTAGTAACGTGGGCCAGGTAGTTCATGGAAAAGATCCTGATGCATAAACCCGCTTCCATAAGCAGTCCATCATCCTAGACTCTCGGTCAGGGGGATGAACCGAGGAAATCTCCTGGGTTAGTTCCTTTTTGGTGGCTGCTGCTACCACCATAGCTTCTACAGGGGACCCTTTGTTCCACGCTGGTCTGTCGGGTGGAGCTCAAAATTTTGCCTGGTCGTTTCGGGATTGTTTCCAAGGTGTCCGGCTCCTTCCAGGCCAGCGAGGGGACCAGGTCCACCAGGGGATCTGCGGGAGGGGGCACCCAAGTAGTAGATGAGCCCATGCCGAAGTCTCCAGGAGCATGGATTCGTCAGAGGAACGTTTGGGGCGGACCAACCTCCCTGCTGGCATAGGATTTCCATGAGGTCTCCAAAGGAGACCTCCTCGGGAGGTGATCTGGGGGAAAGTACAGTTTTGTACCTACCATAAATGTAGATGTTTGAGTGTTCATCCTGCTGCAGTCATCACACTTGGGTTATCTTGTCGTCAGGCGGTCCCGCAGTCGGATGGATTTCCAAAGTCTTGGTCCGACGTCGGTTGCTGTCACTTCATCCCTGACGTCAGTGCGCCAGGGGTACATACATTGCAACAGATGCCATTTTCTTCAGTTTTTCTTGCCCCAGATGTCAGGTGCCCCCAAAAAGGTGATCCAAATTAGTACCAGAAGGTGTGAACATGTACAAACACAAAATCCCTTCAGCTATAAGCAAATACATCAGAAAGGCATAGCAAAGATTTAGCCAGTAGATCAGAGGGGTTGGAGGAAGGGTAACCTAGACTGCAGCAGGGTGAACACTCGAACATATACATTTATGGTAGGTACAAAATTGTAATATGTTCATCGTGTTACCCTGCTGCAGTCATCACATTTGGGTTGAGTCCCAAAGCTAAGGTAGGGTGGAGGCATCATAGAGGGTTAGTGGAGGCAATGAGGCCCTGCAGAACTGCAGTGGCGAAGCCTGCCCTGGACTTAGAGTATAGAGGTAAGTGATAGTGTTTGGTGAAGGTGTGTACAGATCTCCAAGTTGCAGCTTCTAAAATTTCCTTGGTAGGAACCCCCCTGAGAAAGGCAGTAGAGGTAGCTGTTGCCCTGGTAGAGTGGGATGTAATGGTAGGAGGAACTGGTTTCCCATGATGGGTATAGCAGAATCGTATGCAATGGCCTATCCATTTAGAAATGGTTTGCTTGGATATGGCCCCCTCCCTTGAGAAGCTGTAGCATAGGAAATAAAGAGCTGATCAGTTTTTCTGAAAGCCTTAGTTTTATCCAAGTAGTAACGAAGTTGCCTGTGAATGTCCAAGGAATGCAGGAGTCTCTCACCTTTGTTCTGTGGATTGGGGAAGAAAGTGGGAAGGTGGATGGTTTGATTTAAAGCTACACTGGAAACCACCTTAGGCATGAAGGAAGGATTAGTTCATAGAGAAACTCTGTCTTGATGGAAAATGAGGAAAGGTTCCACTGCCATAAGTGCCTGTAATTCTGAGACTCTCCTAGCAGAAGTTATTTTCAGGAGCAGGGCAGTCTTCCAGGATAGGAACTGAAGGTCTGCAGAAAAAGCTGGTTCAAAGGGAGGTAGCGTTAGTTTTTCCAGAACAAAGTTGAGGTCCCATGTTGGTGTAGGGGCTCTTCTAGGTGGTCTAATGTTTTTTGCCCCTCTGAGGAACTGCCTTAGAAGTGGATTGGAAAATAAAGGTGGATTAGTGTTGTAGTGAGCTGAAATAGCTGAAGCATGGATTTTAATAGAGAAGGAAAGTCCTTTATGCAACATCTCAGCTAAATACTGCAGAATGCGAGGCATATGAGGCTGAGTTGCGTCTTGGCCTTTAGCTTGGTTCCAAGCACAAAACCTTTTCCATTTGTCCGAGTAAGCCTTCCTGGTGCTTGGCCTCCTGGCCTCTAGAATAACATCCAGTACTGCTTGTGAAAGAGGGGCTGGTGGGATGCTTAACTGATTTGCCATGCAGCCAGGTTTAAGGTTTTGATCTGGCTGTGTAAAATCTGCTCGTCTTGCTGCGTGAGTAAATGAAGAATTTGAGGCAATATCCATGGTGGGCTGTGAGCCATATTCTTCAATAGCGGGTACCAGTGCTGGCGTGGCCAGTCTGGGGCTATGAGAATCAGTCGAGGTTTCTCCTTTTTGACCTTCAAAAGAACCTTTGCGAGAAGAGGTAATGGAGGAAAGGCATATGCTGTCAGGTTTTTCCAACTGAAGGAGAGGGCGTCCACTTTCCAAGCTTGATGGTGGAATGTCCTTGTACAAAATTTTGTCAGCTGGTAGTTTTGAGGACTGGCAAACAGGTCTATATTTGGTAGACCCCATCTTTGAGTTATCGTTGTAAATATTTGTGGGTCTAGCTTCCACTCGTGGGGATCTTTGATGTTTCTGCTTAGGTCGTCTGCCAATGTGTTTTTCTGTCCTGGCAGGAATTGAGCCTGTAACTGGACTTGGTAGGCCAGAGCTGTGTTCCATAAGATTATTGCTTGCCTGCAAAGAGGGTAGGAATGTGTGCCCCCCTGTTTATGTACCACATTACTGTGGTGTTGTCCGTCTTTATTGCAAGTTGTCCTGGCTGTAGTAGAGCCTTGAAGGCTGTCAGAGCTTTCTGTACAGCTAGCATCTCTTTTTGGTTTATGTGCAGTTTTCTTTGTTCTGCCATCCATAGGCCTTGAATGCATTGCCCTGCCATGTGTGCCCCCCAGGGATAGTCTGAAGCATCTGTTGTGATAGTTTGCCTAGGTGGGGGCAAGATGAAAGGCTGACCCTTGTTGAGGTGACATGCCTGTGCCCACCACAGAAATTCCTGTTGAAGGCAGGGAATGAGAGATCACTGTGTCCAAGCTGTGGCTGTGTTGAGACCATACGCTTTTTAGGTACCACTGTAATTTCCTCATGCAGTTTTGCAAATTGTATTATCAGAATGCAACACGCCATGAAGCCCTAAGCCTGCAGAATTTTTCTTGCAGTTAATTGGGTCTTTGTTGCCATTGTCTTGAAATATTGAGTCAGTTGTAATTGCTTGTCTGGTGTAAGATAAGCCTTCTGGGCCGTTGTGTCCAAGCTGGCACCCAGGAATGTCATGTTTTGTGAGGGTACTAGTTTTGACTTCTTTTCGTTTACTGTGTACCCCAGACAATTTAACCAAGAAGTAATCCAAACCACAGACAAGGAACAGGGTATGCCAACTTCTCAGGAAGGATGCTGCTACAAGAATTCACTAAAAGCTGTTTATTTAACAGATAGATAAAATAAATTATAATATACCACCCACCAATAACAAACACACAGCGCTGCAATGTACAGTGCTTTTTAACATAAGTCAAAAACAAAACAGCATATTAAAACAAGTTGATATAAATTAAAACAAGCTTATATGACAGATTGATTGATTAGCAGGAAGGATGCTGCAATTAAACACCATAGTTAAAATTCCTTAACTGCAACCTACAATAAAAAACTGTGTCCTGTGTTTAAACACAAGAAGTATTCTGATAATATCTATTTTAAACAAATAGAACACATCAGAATTCCTTTTAAAAGAAGTAAGTTGAATTCTACAAATTTATGCATTCTGAAAGATGTTGTTAATATTCTGAATGACCACAAATATTACAAGACAGTACCAAACTAGCAATCCTATAGTTGTAAGTATGTTACCTAACACTTCCCTTTAAATTAAGTATATTTTTTGAATAAATATATATTTTAACTATGGTGTTTAATTGCAGTTTTAATTGGTGCTAATCAATCAATCTGCTATGTATCAGCTTTATAAATAAGCTTGTTTTAATGCTGGTTGTTGTCTGATGAAGTTCTAGCATTTTTAGAACGAAAAGCACTCTGTAGTGTTGCTGCTCTGTAGTGTTTAACAGTATTGGTGGTATTATACGTTTTTTACTTGCTATCTGAAGTTAAATAAACAGCTTTTAGTGAATTCTTGTAGCAGCATCCTTCCTGAGAAGTTGGCGTACCCTGTTCCTTACCCCAGACAATTTAGTAGATGCTTCACAAAAACCAGATGTTGTAAGAGAATGCCTTTTCTTTCTGCTTGGATGAGGCAGTTGTCCAGATATGGATATATTTGAATTCCTCTTTGTCTGCAGTATGCAATTACTGGTGCCAGGCATTTTGTGAATACTCTGGGCGCAGTAGATAAGCCAAAGGGCAGTGCAGAGAATTGATAATGGGTTGAAACTGCAATGAAACGGGGGTATCTTCTGCAAATTTGTCTGATAGGGACATACAGGTATGCCTCCTTGAGGTCCAACGTTACCAGCCATGCTTCCTTGCCCAACATGGGAAGTAGCCGCTGTAGTGTTAGCATCTTGAATTTGGGAACTTGCAAGTGTTTAGAACTGAAAGGTCCAGAATTTGTCTCCAAGCATTTTCTTTCCTGGGTACTAGGAAGAGTCTTGAGTAAAATCCTTGGCCTTGCTCTTGAGTTGGTACCCTTTGAATGGCTCTCATGGCCATGAGAGCTGTAATTTGCTTTTGAGCCTCTGCCCTTTGATTTTGTGGCAGGTTTGGCATTCCTCTTTTTATTGGCAAGGTGTGAAAGTGGAATCTGTATCCTCGTAAAATTATGTCTAGGACCCATTTGTCCTTTGTGACCATGTGCCAGTTGTCTGCAAATAGTGCTAGTTTTCCCCCCAAGGGGGCTGACAAAAGAGCTTTGTTTGGCCAGCCGAGGTGCAAGTCATTGAGTTTGTCTTCTGGTGGGTTGAGACCTGTCCTTCTCCCTTCTGGGTTGGAGTGCCCCATTGGCGAGGCTTATACTGAGCTTGTGGTTGTCCTCTGCCCCTTGGGTGCCTGTACTTACCCCTCTGAGGCCTGTCAGTGGCTGGAAAGGACCAATTTTTTGTTGGCCAGTTTCTGCTGAAGCGAGGGGGTTGTACTTGTAGAAAATCTTTGACTGTCTGCATTGATTTCGCCTTATCTTCCATTTTCTTTAAAACAACTTCTGCTTTAACACCAAAAAGAACATCCTGCTGTAAGGGAGCATCTAATAGTTTTGCTTTAACATGATCAGGCAGACTGTTCTTTTAACCAGGCATGCCTACGTATAACTGATCCAGTGACAGCTGCTCTGCAGGAGGCCTCTAAAGAATCAAACCCACATTGCAAGGTATGTTTGCCCACCTGCTCGGTGGCGTGCAACAAATCCTGTACTTCTTTCATTTCAGATTGTTGAGGTAAGGTGGTTATCTTTTGTTTTAACTGAGAGATCAGAAATTGCTGATACTTAAGCATATGAAATTGACAGTTTAGTGCTCTCATAGCTAAAGTGGCTGAGGTGTAAACCTTTTTCCCCCATCTGCCTAGTGCTCTTGAATCCCTTTCAGAAGGTACTGGATTTTTAGCCATGGAAGCCTTAGCCCCCTTGGGACCCTGGGAGATGGTCTCTGGGTCAGCTACTGGGCTTTTGTAAAGGAATTTGTGGGAATCAGGTACTCTGTAGTATCTGTCAGGCTTGGCCGGGGCAGGAGGTAGAGTCAGGGTTGAAACTGGATTCTAAATAGACATCATCCACAATGTCCAAAACAGGAGGGATGGCTAGAGGGCTGTGTTGGGGGAGTAAAAGAAACTCTCTCAGCCTTTTCTTGGAATCAGAGTAATCCTGACCTTCCCAGTGAAAATGTTCCCTCATAGTGTGTAAAGTTTCCCCAAAAGAGTAATCTTCTGGAGGGGAAGCTGAGGGAATGGATTCCTCAGCATCAGAATCTTCATAAGGAGAGAAGGAATAGTCTTGGTCCACAGAGGAATCCAAAGAAATAGACAGTTGTTCAGAGGAAGCAGAATCTTCCTCTTGTCTAGGCCTTTTGTCAGGAGGAGGCTGTGAACCCCTGATAAGAGAAATCAAATCTTCTGCCATTTTGAGCATCTGTTTCTTAGGCATAGGGCCTTGAACAGGAGACTGAAGTGAAGCCTTTTTCGATTTAGAAGGAGTCTTCGACTTGGAAAACGTTTTGACTATAAGAGTCATCGGTCTGAAAACGCCTTCAGAAACCGATGGCGTTTCAGAAGTGCCGACGTCCTTGGAAGGTAAATCGTCGGTAGGGCCTGAAGTAAAAGGCTGCGTCGGCCTAGTACATTCTGACAAAATATCTGTAGCGGTCTCGGGTTCCAGAACTGCGGTAGTCAGAGGCTGCGTCGGAGCCTCACTGATAACCAGAGACCGGATCAACCGAGGCCTCAGAATCGGGCTTAGGCCTGGGCTGTTGGTCCTTGTCCCTGCGCTTTTTGTGCACACCGGTAGTCGGTAGCTCCGACGGCATGTTATAGTTAAATTTTCTACCAAAAAAGTGTGCGAAATCAAATCGTCTTTTAATAGTACGTTTATTAAATCTAGCACAAAAACGACAAGTGATGTCGTGATCAGGGCCTAGGCAAGGTATGCAATAAGAATGAAAATCCTTATGATGTATTTGCTTCCCACAAGAAATACAATTGTTAACTTTTTCTGACATCGGTCTGAGGCAAGAAAAGTTTCCCCAATGGGGTACTTAGCTTTATAGAAGATTTCGGTCTGAAATTCGAAAATCTCAGGAGTCGGCCGACCGACACTTGCGAACTGCTTCTGCTTCGGGCACCGCGCGGCAAGAAAGACTGAAGAAAATGGCGTCGGTTGCAATATATGTACCCCTGGCGCACTGACATCAGGGATGAAGCGACAGCAACCGACATCGGACCAAGACTTTGGAAATCCGGCCGACTGCGGGACCGCCTGACGATAGGATAACCCAAGTGTGATGACTGCAGCAGGGTAACACGATGAACATCCTTCCCATTCATCCAACTCCGTGTCCTCGGTGAGGGACTTGGGGGAGTCCAAGTGCCTCCTCTTACACGTATGCTTGCGAGGCTCGTCTCCGGTGGGGCTCTCTGGGGGAACTTGCAAGCCACTTGTTCCTCAGGGGAAATCGCCTTGGGCTCCTCGAGCATGGGCTATCCCTCTCATAAAATGATGGGATTCATAGACAAAGCCGAGGGAGTTGGGGTGGAGTCCAAGGAAATAGTAAAGGGTCTTGATCCAGTGGAGAGAACCCTTTCTACCACTTTGAACGCCAAGGAAGAACATGCCTCCTAGGCCACGAATAAGGAAACCAATCCCCCTGGATCAGACGTGAAAATTGGAGCCGGACCTGAAGTGGACGGAGCTTTGAAGGGGGAACTATGCCCGACAACACCACAGCCAATGGAAAGAGTTTCACTCCCTCGGACCCGACACCCAGGCTCCGGCAGCCACTCTGATCCAAACTGGTTGGATCAGACATGCTCCAGAAAGCTGCTGGCGTCGAGGAGACAGGTACCATCAGCTCCAACCCCCTGACTAAGGCCATCCTCGGATCCATGTACTCCGAACCCAGTGGTCGGATCGGAGAAGGAAAACTTGGCGTGAAGAAAGAAGTGATCTCCCCCCTCCAGAGGGAGAGGGGGCTGGCAAGATTCCCACCTGGATTTGTGTACGAATGAACCTTCATCATTTTATCCAGGTTGACTTCGGAAAGGCTTTGGGTGGACTGCGACGAGGCAATGGATTCCGACATGGCGGGTCAAGGAACTGAAGCTCTAGATAGTAGTGGTGGCTCCTCTGGCTCCGTGGAAAATCTGGGAGATTGGAGCCAAGGGGGGTCACGGAGCCTAGACTGACTCTTGGCAGGAGTTCCTGATGTTGAAAGGTCTGGCGACCTCTTGCGCTTTTCAGACTGGTGCTCTCTCTCCTCCTCTCTGCCTTTTCTGCTCTCCGCTTCCACGGGCTTAGAAGTGGGAGGGTGCGTCCTAGCCTGGGAGGGAGAAGAAGGAAAGACAAGAGGGGAAGGAGTGGCAGCCACAGCAACCGCTGTGACCGAAGCAGTAGAGGAGGCAGACGCCTCTGTAGTAGGTAGAAGGCCTTTCAAGGCCAACTTGACCCATCTATCCTTGATGGCGTGCGGGTTGAAACCTGCACAAATAGCACAATCCAGGCTTAAATGGACTACACCCAAACACAACGCAAAGTGTGCGGCCATCAGCAGGTGACAATTTGTGGCCACACTCAGTGTACCTCTTGAAGATCGGCTTGGGATCAGCCAAGTCTCACACAAAAAATGCTTACAAAGTCTATAAAATATTATATATAGAAAAAGAAAAACTATTTCCTATACAGACCAACTCACCACAATCTCAGAAGGCACACAGAATGCTGAGGGAGGAGGGGAAGACAACACACTAACTAACCAATTGACTAAAACTAAACAAAAACCCCTAAAACACGATGCACCAGCGAGGGGAGGGGGGTACAGTTGTGTACACTTACCATAAATGTAGATGTTAGAGTGTCTTCACCGTTGCAGTCATGACTGTAGGGTTCTCCCTTGCCGGCAGACAGCCCTCGGTCGGCCAGAATCCCAAAGTCTGGGTCCGGCGTCGGCTGCTCAGCCATGCTCCCTGACTTCAGAGCGCCAGGAGTACAAAGCTGACAGCCGACGCCATGTTCTCCAGTTTTTCTTGCCCCAGATGTCAGGTGTTCCAAAATGAGTAAGATCCCATACCCTTTGCAAATACACCTCAAAAGAAGGGTGAAGAAGGGAGCCACACAAAAGAAAAAATAAGAGGGGACAGGAGGGAGGTAGCAGACTGCAACAGTGAAGACACTAACATCTACATTTATGGTAAGTGTACACAACTGTACTATGCTCATCGTGTTTCACTGTTGCAGTCATGACTGTGGGGTTGAATCCCAAAGCAGAATAAAAGGGAGGTGGTCATAAAGTAGAGGGGGCGGCTAAAAGGCCCTGTAAGACAGCAGAAGCAAAGCCTGCCCTAGACTTAGAGTAGAGAGGGAGATTGTAGTGCTTGGAAAAAGTATGCACTGAACTCCAAGTAGCAGCTTCCAAAATGTCTTTGGTAGGAACTCCCCTGAGGAAGGCAGCTGAAGTGGCAGCAGCTCTGGTAGAGTGAGTCCTTATACTCCCTGGGATTTGCTTTCCATGGTGTGAATAGCAAAATCTGATTCCATGAGCAATCCATTTAGAAATGGTCTGTTTTGAAATGGCTTTACCTTGGGAACTTGAAGCATAAGAAACAAACAATTGCTCTGATTTCCTAATGTCCTTGGTTCTGTCCAGGTAAAAACGTAGTTGTCTGTGTACATCCAAGGAATGCAAGATCCTTTCCCCCTTATTTTGAGGACTGGGGAAAAAAGTTGGCAAGAGAATAGTTTGATTTAAAGCCACTTTGGAAACCACCTTAGGCATGAAAGTAGGATGAGTCCTCAAAGACACCCTGTCTTGATGAAAAATAATATAAGGTTCCACAGCCATGAGAGCTTGCAACTCCGAAACTCTCCTGGCAGAGGTAAGAGCTAACAGGATGGCTGTCTTCCAAGATAAAAACTTGATGTCAGATGTGGCAGCAGGCTCTAAAGGAGGTAAGGTGAGTTTTTCTAAAACATAGTTGAGATCCCAAGCAGGAATGGGAGGAGATCTAGGGGGCCTTAAGTTCTTAGCTCCTCTGAGAAACTGTCTCATGAGCTGGTGGGAAAAGATTGGAGGGTCTGTATTATAATGAGCAGAAATAGCAGAGGCATGGATCTTTATGGAAGAGAAAGAGAGACCCTTATGTAAGAGGTCCATCAGGTAACGGAAAATCAGAGGAATGTTAGGAATAAGAGGATCTGAATCCTGAGCCTGCATCCAGGAGCAAAATCTTTTCCATTTTCCTGCATAAGATTTTCTAGTGCTAGGACGTCTGGCTTCTAAAAATGACATCCATAACCTGCTTGGGTAGAAGAGAATGAATCAAAGACCCTGGATTAACCAGGCCACCAGGCTGAGAGTTTGGACATGGGAGTGCAGAACCTGACCCTGGTGTTGGGACAGAAGGTTCGGAATCTGTGGTAATACCCAAGGGGGCTCCAGACAAAGGTTTTTCAGTGTTGGGTACCAAAACTGTTGAGGCCAATTTGGGGCCAGTAAAATTATCATCTTGGGCTTGTCCTGTTTGATCTTTAATAACACCCGTGGAAGAAGAGGTAGAGGCGGGAAGGCATACCCAGAGAGGTTTCTCCAACTGAATGATAGTGCATCCACTTTCCAAGCTAGTTCGTGGAATGTCCTGGTGCAAAAAATCTGTAGTTGATGATTGAGGTGGGATGCAAAGAGGTCTATGTGAGGGCATCCCCAGACTGCTGTAATCATCCTGAATATTTCGGTATCCAGCATCCATTCGTGTGGGTCCGACAGGTTTCTGCTCAGACTGCCAGGAAGTTTTGCTTCCCTGGTAGAAACTGAGCTTGAAGGTCCAGTTTGCAAGCTAGAGCTGTGTTCCATAGATTCATGGCTAGTCTACAAAGGGGATAGGAATGAGATCCCCCTTGCTTGTTTATGTACCACATAACTGTGGTGTTGTCTGTCCGAATCAGTAGCTGTCCTGGTTGTAGAAGATTCCTGAAAGCCCATAGAGTGTTCTCAACGGCTAACATTTCCTTTAAATTGATATGCAGGTGCTTCTGATCCTTTGTCCAAAGGCCCTGCAGACAGTTGCCCTGAAAATGGGCTCCCCATGCATAATCTGAAGCGTCCGTGGTTAGTATCTGAGTGGCTGAAGGCAGACTGAAAGGTTTTCCTATGTTTAGAGTACATGCCTTGGACCACCAACGGAATTCCTTTTGAAGACAAGGCAGGACGGTGATCTGTATGTCTAAACTGTGGCAATGCTAAGACCATACACTTTTTAGGTACCACTATTTTCCTCATATGTAGTCTTGCATATGGTACGAGAAGGATGCAGGAGGCCATGTAACCCAAAGCCTGCAGGAATTTCCTTGCAGATAGCCGAGTTAAAGTTGCCAAGGTTTTGAAAGTTGAAGCCAGCTGTAATTGTTTTTCGGATGTCAGAAATGCCATCTGGGTTGTTGCGTTTAGAAGAGCACCCAGAAAGGTTATCTGTTGTGAGGGTATCAAATTTGACTTTATGTTTACAGTAAATCCCAGGAACTTGAGAAGATTTTTGAACAAATTCTAGATGCTGGAGTAAGACATCCTTGCTGTCTGCCTGAATAAGACAGTTGTCCAGATAAGGGTAAATTTGAATTCCCTTGAGTCTGCAATAAGCTACTACTGGAGCCAGGCATTTGGTGAAGACCCTGGGCGCAGTAGACAATCCAAAGGGCAGTGCAGAGAATTGATAGTGCCTCGATCCGGCCTTGAACCTGAGGTATTTTCTGCATTCCTGCCTGATGGGAATGTGTAAACATGCCTCCTTTAAATCCAGTTACCACCCATGCATTTTTGGTCAGCATTGGAAGTAGCTGCTGCAGAGTAAGCATCTTGAATTTTGGTATTTTGAGAAGAGTGTTCAAGACT
Source organism: Protopterus annectens (assembly GCF_019279795.1). Lineage (NCBI taxonomy): Eukaryota > Metazoa > Chordata > Ceratodontiformes > Protopteridae > Protopterus > Protopterus annectens. The sequence goes on along the minus strand of NC_056729.1, from coordinate 629,131,777 downwards.
GACAGATCCAGAATGGGTCTCCATGAATTTTGCTTTCTGGGGACTAGAAAGAGCCTTGAGTAAAAACCTCGTCCCATCTCTGAAAGTGGGACCAGTTCTATGGCTTTCATAGCAAAGAGAGTTTCCACCTGGTTTAAGGCCTCTAACCATTGATGTTTTGGAAGATCCGGCCATGCGCTTGGTCTTGGTAGGGTATGAAAATGGAATTTGTAACCTCTTGAAACCACATCCAGAACCCACTTGTCTTGGGTTATACGAGTCCAATTTCGGTGAAAGAGAGAAAGTTTTCCTCCGAGAGGGGCTTCCAGGCAAGAAGTTCCTGCAGCCCAACCGAGGGAGTCATTGAGCCTGTTTTCTATGAGCTTGCGACCTGTCCTCTCCTCCCCTAGGGGTAGAAGCAGCCCACTGTCTTGGTCTATAAGAAGATTGCGTTTGAGGCCTTCCTCGGGAGCGTCTGTATCTACCCCTCTGAGGCCTGTCTGAATTGGGAAAGGACCAATTTTTAGTAGGCCAATTCCTACTAAATCTGGGTGGCGGTACTTGCAAGAAATCTTTAACCGTTTGCATGGATTTTGCCTTGTCCTCCATCTTCTTAATCACCTCTTCAGCCTTAGGTCCAAACAAAACATTATGCTCAACAGGAGCATCCAATAACTTAGCTTTTACTTGATCTGGCAAGTTTTGTTCCTTTAACCAAGCATGCCTTCTAATGACTGTACCAGAGGCAGCAGCCCTACAAGAAGCCTCCAAGGCATCAAATCCACAGTGTAAACCATGCTTCCCAACTTGTTCAGTGGCATGCATTAAATCATGTAATTCCTTATCATCTGCACAGGCGGAAATGGAAGTTAGCTTTTGTTTCAAAACAGACAGAAGAAATTGCTGGTATTTCAGCATATGAAATTGACAGTTTAAAGCCCTAATAGATAAAGTAGCAGAAGTGTACACTTTTTTGCCCCATCTTTCTAAAGATCTGGAATCCTTCTCAGTGGGAATGGGGGTTTTAGCAGTAGCGGCCTTAACCCCCTTAGGGCCCTGAGAAATGGTTTCAGGATCAGCAGTAGGATTCTTGTATAAAAACTGGTGGGAATCAGGAACTCTATAATATCTGTCTGGCTTAACAGGAGCAGGAGGAAAAGAGTCAGGAGTTAAGTTAGCCTCCGAAAAAGCGTCGTCCACAATATCCAAAATAGGGGGGATAGCCAGGGGTCTATGTTGGGGGAGAAGAAGAAAATCCCCAAGTCTTTTCTTGGATTCCGAGTGCTCCTGTCCTTCCCAGTGAAAATGTTCCCTCATTTCATGCAAAGTTTCCCCAAAAGAGAAATCCTCAGGGGGAGAGGCTGAAGGAATGGATTCCTCAGCATCAGAATCCTCATAAGGAGGGAAAGAATATTCCTGGTCAGAAGAAGAAACTGAAGAAACAGAAGCCTGATCAGAGGAGTCATAATACACTTCCTGCCTTGGCCTTTTATCTGGAGGGGGATGTGAACCCCTAATCATAGTAAGCAAGTCCTCTGCCATCTTAAGTAATTGTTTCTGAGACTTGGGTGCCGGATCAGAAGAGGCCTGGGCTGTAGTCTTTGATTTGGAAGGAGTCTTTGCCTTTGTCTTTGCCTTTATCAGAAGATGAGTAGGCCTGAAAACCCCTTCAGAAGCTGGTACCTGCACAGCGGCTTCGGACCCATCTGAAGGAGTGTAGTCCGAAGGTCCTGCAACAGAAATATTCAAAGGCCTAGTTGGCTCCTCATGGGAGTCCGTTTCGGCCATCGGTTCCGAAATGGCCGATGACAGGGGCTGCAAAAGTGCCTGACTGACGACGGCTGAACCTGAAGCTGGCTCTGCTTGTACAATATCGTCAGATTTGGACCTCGGAGGCCTGTCTTTATCCTTGCGTCGTTTGTGAACTCCGGTAGCCGGAACAGAATCAGACGACATTTTGTAATTAAAACGCCTACCGAAGTAATGAAATGCAAAATCGTACCTTCGTTTAATCGTACGTTGATTGAATCTAGCACAAAACCGACAACTAGCTACGTCGTGGTCAGGGCCTAAGCAAGGAATACAGTAAGAATGAAAATCCTTATGAGGTATTTGCTTCCCACAAGAAATACAATTAACTTTTTCTGACATCGGACTGGAGCAAGAAAAAAGTTTCAACGGGTACTTAGCTTTGAGTAGGAGAAGTCAGTCTTCGGACTGAAGTACGTTTAGAAAAAATTGTCAGGAGTCAGCCGACTGGCAAATGCGAACTGCTACCACCGCACGGCAAGAAAGACTGGAGAACATGGCGTCGGCTGTCAGCTTTGTACTCCTGGTGCTCTGACGTCAGGGAGCATGGCTGAGCAGCCGACACCGGACCCAGACTTTGGGATTCTGGCCGACCGAGGACTGCCTGCCGGCAAGGGAGAACCCTACAGTCATGACTGCAACAGTGAAACACGATGAACATCCTACACTAACAAGCTATACTCAAACTTTCGAAAACCACTAAAATATCAAAACTACCCAACTCACAGACACTGAGCTCAACATCACAATGCATATGGCAAGCCGTGGCAAACGAGATCTGGGGGTTGGAAGGTAGTGGAGGTGTATTATGGGTAAGGGGAGGAGCTTGGAGCAGATGCTAGTGAAATTGTTGGCTCGGATCCGGTACCCACAGGTTGAAGATAAAATGAAGTAAACAACTTCAGATACTATGTTCTTCTATGATTCTGGAAACTGATGCAATCTCTGAACTACTGAAGACTCAAAATAGTGGAAAATGTTTCATATCCCTTCTTGTAAATCTCAGTGGGAAAACCATCATGTCCTGGTGGTTTTCTAGATTTCATGGCATGCAAGGTCTCTTAAGTTCTAGTGATCTCAGCCTGCAAAATGAGAATTTGCACTTCCTTTAACTTATGTAACCTCAAAGCTCTAAGTCTGAAGCTCAACAGACTCGGTGGTCATGTCCTGTAATTCAGAGTACTGGCCATCAAAAAAAAAGTCGATAAATGTCTTTAAAATATCTGCTAGGTCTGTTCTAATCTTACAACATGCACTATTCATGGGCCAATGAAACATTCAGCATACTGAGCTCAATCTCAACAGCAAGGTCTTCATACTCCTCAAGGAAGCATCAAAGGAGGACAGACTCACAGCTATCCTAGCTTATTCCACCTTATAATCTAACAGGGAGGTTAGTTCTTTTAAGTTGCTCATAGGTCTGTTCATCAGTTTGAACCCCTTCACTCTTTGAAATTTCACAATGCAATAGTTTAGCAAGTGCATCTAGTAACCCTTTAATCTGGAACCAGCCAGTCTCCTTAAGAACTGTCAAAAGGAGGTCTTAAACCTATCTCATTTGTCCTGGATATTCTCTGGACACCCTGCCAGCCTTGGGGTGTGATCTGCAAAAAATTTAAAAAAAAATCTATTTCCTCCTTGGCATTAAGAACTTTGCACAGCTGGAGGTTAGCTCTTAAGTGCCTTTCAGACCCTCTATCATCTGCAGTGACCTCCAAGACCACAGAAGAATGATCAGACAGTACACAGGCAGATATAATATATCCTTCAACAGATACACAACCTCTTGTGAGAACACACATCTGTCTAACCTAGAAAGAACGTTAATTCTGGCTAACAAGTGTGTTATACATTTTAACATTGACATTTAAGGTTCTATGAGAGTACCAAAGTCCCACTGTTTAAGAAATTATCCAGATACCCGTCCACCTTAGGGAACTATCTCCTAGTCTCTTTTGAGGTGGAGAAGCAGCAGCAGGGGTAAAGAAGAAAACAGGCTGCAAGGACAAACTTAATATGACCTTGAGAAAAATCATTCCTTCTGAGTCAGCTGGAAAAAGCGAGGTATGCTGCTGCTGTTTCTTCTTTTTGAGTGTATCAGCATAAATTAAATGAGAAGGAAAAGACCCCTGACGTATTTCAATAAGAGGACCTGGGGCTTCCTCTTGGATGAGGATCTGTGGTGTGTCAACTGGTCACAAAAATAATCAGCCAAGGTTCCTCTTTTGTGGCGTTAACAGCTTGTCTGACTGTCCATATGGAACATGCTATTGAGCTGCTCCTTGACTCCTCCAACAGGGTTGCGACAGCAGGAGCAGCAACAGAAACCAGGCAGGCTGAGGCCTCATGCACCACAGTAGGGACGTCAGAGTCCCACTAACAATTCAAGGTTCCAAAGGTTTATACGAGCACCTTTTTTTTCCATGGCTGTCGAGGGATGTCCTATAAGGAAGATTCAAAGGACAGAGGTTCATGGGCTATCTGCCCTGGAAGGGCATTTTAAGCCTAGCCAATTTCCCTGACAGGTGAGGATCAAACCCTGTACTTTGTTGTCTGCGCAGTAAACACCTTAACCAAACCCTGTACTTGGTGTCAGTGCAGTAAACACCTTAACCATTATGCCAACCCAACCTCATGATAACTCTTTTAGTCTCTGGTTTTCTAAGTAAATTTTATGAGAGATTAAATGTTTCCTAATGGTTTAAGGGACAAAGATTTTAAAGAAACAACACTCCTTGATGTTGTGATCAGGAATAAGGCAAAAAAGACATTTAGTATGCTGGTTTCTAAAAGAAATTCTCTTACCGCACTCACATTCATCTATTTGACATGGAAGAGAAAGATTTTGTCAAACATTAACAGAAAACAGGAAGGGTCTCCCAATTGGGATGTTTATCTGCCCACTCACAATGGAAGGAGCACAAGCTGTACAATTGACAGACCGAATGGATAAACACTCTCTCTCTCCTTCAGTTGGTGGCAATAAATTTCTGAGGAGCTTCTTGCCTGTACATTCCTTATTTACTAGCATGTTTCCAGGAAGATGTACGGTGTGTGTGTGTGTGTGTGTGTGTGTGTGTGTGTGTGTGTGTGTGTGTGTGTAAGGAACCCAAGCATTGGCATATGTACAGTATCCTTGGCAGAATAATAAACATATGTTAGCAATACTGCAATGGTGATCATATGAAGGATATCCTCTAAATATTATGGTATGAATCAATCTGCCTTCATGGTAGCTAGTCATGCAGGCAAGTGGAAGAATAAATGACAGCTGACTGCCTACAGAGTGGGACAGCTAGGTAAGGCCTCAGGGTCCAGACTGCAGTCCCTGTGAAAAGTGACAAGTGTAATTATTTTTGCCTTTGGTAGAGCATCTTTTCTATCAGTTCTCAAATACTCCTGTGTTACTCCCAGATCTGTGATACCCTTGTTACTGTTTAATATTCCTGTACATAACTGGTGTGGACTCTTGCATCTTTGAGAAAGGGTGCTGTGGAATCTGGATTTTATGCCAATAAGCTGCTGTTGCTCCCCATCTTCTCCAGATCTTACATAACAATTAGTCCAATAAAGTAGATCAATCATAGGCAGCCTAAAGAAAAAGACACCTTAGAATCATCAGTAGTCTACTGTAAGGAGCAGCCAGTCATAATAGTGGATATATATGCTGGTGCCTATTGCCCTAGGGGTACTATCCACTGAACTGTGTCAAACATATGAAAAGGCTGGTTATGAAAGATGCAGTTGCCACCTGTGAACAAAACTTGTTTATATCTTTATCTAGCAAATCTTCCAGTAATTGTACCATCTCACTTACCAACTATCACAGAAAAGATAGATATGACAAGTAAATTTACCACCCTCAAAGTAAAACTGAAAGACATGTAAACCTGCCTCCCAAACTTGTCCATACCTCTATAGTCTTTATTAGGAGAATGGAAAGTAGGTTCTGTTCAGGGGGTGCGTTTAAGTTGCCCAATGACAACACCATCTGGCACAGCAGTCTGTGCCATCAGTTTCATTCCTTAGGAGAATGAAGGTCCTTATTTGCCCTCCTCAGAACAGGTGCCATGACACTGCGTTCCACCCATGCAAATCTGACAACAGCCACAATCAACATCAGTACGGCAGACCATCCAACAGACAGAGAAAGGCCAAAAGGCCTCCTGAAGTATTATCTGAGGAGATATAGTAGGGGTCTGTGGACAATGCCCATTTTTGCCTCTTATTTCCAAAACCTCCCCAAACTGGAGGTCTTGGAGGAAAATGCTATGGAATCAACAAGCATCCCCATTAACCACATCTGGTATGGGGGACTCCAAAAGGGATTTCATGTGCCTCCCTCTTGTAAACCTGCTTCTTTGGGTGGAAAGGGATGAAAAGTTGAGGGAAAGAAGAGGAGGAGGAACCCAATCTACGTATAGATAATTGTGGTTTATCGGCAAGTGCCTTTCAAACTCGCTATACTGCTACTCAGAAGGTAATGCAGCTGAAAGAGCAAGGAAAGCATCTGTGGAAAAGGCTGATGCGGACATGGTGCAGTCACTGAGGGTGAAACATTCAGTACAGTCTGCAATATCAATTTTAAAAACGGGGCACAAGTCCGGACTACTCCAAGACCAAAATCCATCAAAGCCAATGATGAAAAGATTAGCATCAAGCTACACTACCAGAAGTCTACCTGAACAATGGGGCTAATGGAGCTAGTCAGAAACCTTCTGCATCAAAGGTCTCAAGAGCCAAATCAGCAGACAGTCAATGGACCAGTCTGACTTGACCCAAACTGCTGCAGACATGGAGATTCCCAAAGCCAAAATCAACCACACTAAAACCACTGACATTTATCATCAACATGGAGGGCAGAAAACCCAACAACCTGGTTCCAAAGCTGAGACGACATCTGACACTAACAATGACCTGTAGAATAGGGACCAGCCGTGATGGGACCTGCACTAAAACAGTAGCTGGTGAGGAAACGGTGATGAAACAAAGGGAATTAAAGAAGTTCATGCAACTTCCCTAGTACCAGAGTGGGAAAAGATGTGGCCAATTTCCCTTCTTGTAGTCTGTCAACTGTTACAAAAGGACTAAGGGAAGACAAACAACAGATGATGGCCCAGCTGGTAGACCATTTATAACTTCAACATCTTACAGACAGGATATACTATTATGTCTGTTTAACCCTGAAAAGGAGCTTCACTGACTGTAGCTGGCAACTTAATCAGTAAGAGCTGTAATGCCAAGTGATGTTGCATCCTCCAACCTGTACTTTTAGCTAAAAGAAGCAGAGAACCCATTTTTCAGATGATAATCCTGTCCTTCTCATGTTTTGGCTTTCTGACTCACTTCATTATTCCTATCCTTGTCTAATGTTGAAGAGTTGAGAGTCTTGACCTCATTCCTTGAGCCAAAAGTTTGAACTCCGAGATCAAAGCCCTCTCTGGAATAAATGCAGAGCTGCATTTTGAACTTCTTAAAATTAACTTTTCACCTGACCTGGACTGCTCCTCTTTAAATCAGACAATGCACAAGACATGTCTGCTTTAAGACTGACACCACAGTTAAAACACTTCTTCAAAGCTGTAAATTCAATTTTATTTAACAAAAAGTAGTAACCATCAAACACTACTAAAACCAGCTAAGCACATAGCAAACAGTTCTAAAAATGAATAGTCCATCAATACAGAAAGGAAGCTTACTGAAAACTCACCAATACATTCCAGCAAAAGACCAGAAATAAAACGTTGACAGCAAAGAAAGTACAGCTGTGTACACATACCATAACTGTAGATGTTAGAGTGTATTCACTGTTGCAGTCCTTACAAAATGGGTTATCCGGCTCTCTGTAGCCCACAGTCGGCCAGAATACCAAAGTCCTTGGTATACAACGTCGACTGCCTTCGGATCAGGCCTGACATCAGGTACAAAGGAAGGCAGCAGATGCCATTTCCTCAGTTTTTCATGCCTTAACTGCCAGGAGCCCCCCAAAAAAGGTTAGACCAGGAAAAGAAAAATCCAGCCTGTACCCTAGGAAAAAAGGGGGATGGAAGGGGGGAAACCAGGACTGCAACAGTGAATACACTCGAACATCTACATTTACAGTAAGTGTACACAAATGTACTATGTTCATCGTGTTTCACTGTTGCAGTCCTTACAAAATGGGTTGATTCCCAAAGCCCAGGAAAAAAACAACAGGGAGGAGGAACACCCACTGTTTAAGCATTGGTAAGTATGCCCTGCAATACTGCAGTGGCAAAACCAGCCCTGGACTTGGAAAACAAATGTAAATTGTAATGTTTAGTGAAGGTGTGGACAGAAGTCCAGGTAGCTGCTTCCAGGATGTCCCTGGTGGAAGACGATAAAAGGCTCTACTGCCATTAAGGCCTGCAGCTCAGAAACTCTTCTAGCTGAATAGCCAAGAGAAAGGCAGTTTTCCAAGAGAAAAATTTCAGGTCTGCTGAGGCAGCTGGTTCAAAAGGAGGCAGAGCAAGTTTCTCAAGTACAAAATTAAGATCCCAAGCAGGAGTAGGTGCCCTTCTGGGAAGCTTTAAATTGCTAGCTCCCCCGAGGAACTGCTTCATCAAGGGATGAGAGAAAATTGGATGCTCAAAGGAACAATGAGCAGAAATATAATGAATCTTGATGGAAGAAAAGGAAAGTCCACCATTAAGTAAGCCTGCCAGACAGTCAAGAATAAGAGGAAGAGTAGGTTGAAAAGGCATCCAAATGGAGAATCTTTTCCACTTATCTGCATATGCTTTCCTGGTGCTAGGCCTCCTGGCCTCACGAAGGACCTCAACCACCTGTTGGGAAAGGTTAATTATTAGCCAGGCTGACAAATGCAGAGTCTGAAGAGAAGTATTTTTCCCACCTCCTGAACCAAGAGATCTGGTATCAGGGGAAGATGCCAAGGCTGAGACTGGGAGAGACTGCAAAGTAGTGGATACCAATGTTGTCTGGGCCAGTCTGGAGTTATGATGATGGCGCTTGGTATTTCATCCCTTATCTTTAACAGCACTCTGGGAAGAAGAGGCAGAGGAGGGAATGCATAGATAGAGAGCTGTGTTGAGGGGAAGGACAGAGCATCCACTTTCCAAGCTTTGTTGTGATGCTCCCTGGTGCAAAAGGTTGGAAGAAGATGGTTTGTTGGAGATGAGAAGAGATCCACCTAGGGAGTGCCCCAATGCTGAATGATGCGATAGAAGATGGTCTTGTTTAGTTGCCACTCGTGAGGATCCAGGGACCTGCCTGCTCAACCAGTCTGCCAAGGTGTTGAGCCTTCCTGGAAGAAGATGAGCTATCAGATGAATGCCCATGGAAGCTGCTATGGACCATAGTAGCATGCTTTGTCTGCACCGGGGGTAAGAGCGAGTCCCTCCCTGCTTGTTGATGTACCACTTGATTGTGGTGTTCTGTCCTGTCCTAACCAGAAGAGTATCAAGAGAGAGATGATGCTTGAAAGCCATCAAGGCCTGCTGGACTGCCATCAATTCCTTCAGCTTTATGTGCAAATTGAACTGCTGAGAGTTCCAAGTCCCCTGAATTCATCTGCCCTCTAGATGTGCTCCCCAAGCGTAGTCCAAGGCATCTGTGGTGAGAGTCTGGCTGGTAGGCGGTGGACAGAAAGGCAGGCCTTTGTTCTGTGCACAGGCCGTCGCCCACCAAAGGAACTCCGTCTGCAGGCAGGGAATCAGAGGAAGTATCAAGTCTAAATCCCGAGTGTGCTGACACCAAAGGTTTTGAGGTACCATTCTATTTTCCTCATATGCAGTCTGGCATATGGAATCATCTGAATACATGAAGCCATGAATCCCAAGGCTTGCAGGAATTGCCTTGCAGAGACCTGGGTCATGCTTGCCAAATTTCTGAAGTAATTCGAAAGACCCATTTGTTTCTCTTGAGGAAGGCAAACCATCTGAGCGGCTGTGTTCAGGCTCGCTCCCAGGAATACAACCTCCCTGGTGGATACCAGTTTTGACTTCTTTTCGTTGATGGTGTAGCCCAAAGAGGTGAGAAGGTTCTTTACAAAGTCCAAATCCTTTGGAGGTTGGTCTGGAGAGTATGCCTGAATAAGACAATCGTCCAAGTAGGGGTAAATCTGAATGTTTTTTTGCCTGCAAAAAGCAATGACTGGAGCCAAGCATTTTGTAAAAACTCTGGGAGCAGTAGATAAGCCAAAGGGCAGTGCAGAGAACTGGAAGTGCCTGCTCCCCGCCCTGAAGCAAAGGAACTGCCTGCAGCTTTCCCTTATTGGGATGTGCAGATAAGCTTCCTTGAGATCCAAAGACACCAGCCAGGAATCCTTGGTCAGCATTGGCAGCAACTGCTGAAGAGTGTAGCATTTTGAATTTGGGAATCACCAGAAAAGTGTTCAGAATGGACAAATCCAGAACAGGGTGCCAGGTGCCCCCTTTTTTGGGAACAAGGAAAAGTCTTGAATAGAAACCCTGGCCTGCCTATAGTGCAGGAACAGGCTCTATTGCTCCCAGGTTTAGCAATAAAAGAAACTTGTTTTTCTGCTTCTGCCCTTTGGTTTGCAGGGATATCTGGGTATTCTTGGTGAACAGGGAAGGTGTGAAAGGAGAACTTGTAGCCTTGGGATGCTATTTTGAGCAGCCATTTATCATCTGTGATGGTGAACCAGACATCTGCAAAAATGGCTAACCTTCCCCCCAAAGGAAACCCTGGGCCCACAGAGGCAGGTAGGGGAAGGCTGGAGTCATTGGGAATGCTTGCTTTGGGAAGTTTGCTTAGAACTCCCCGATTCTGAAGAGGAAGCCTGCCAGAGCTTGGCCTTTTGAGGACTGGAAGTCTGTCCCCTAGAAGACCTGCAACCCCTAGGCCTAGTGTGACCCGGTTTACTAGGGTCAAGAAAAGTCCAATTCTTGGAAGGGTAATTTCTACTAAAACGAGGAGGCTGAACTTGCAGAAAGTCCTTGACAGTTTGCATAGATTTGGCCTTATCCTCCAACTTTTTCAACTCTTCTGCTTTGCTACCAAAAAGATTGTTCCTTGTGCAAAGGCACATCCAGCAATTTAGATTTGACAGGTTCAGAAAGGGGCTATTCCCTGAGCCAAGCATGCCTTCTAATAACAGAACCAGTGGCTGCTGCTCTGCAAGAAGCCTCAAGTGTCAATCACAATGTAGAGAATGTTTAGTGACAAGAGTGGCAGAATTCAATAAATCATGCATGTCCTTACTCTCCCATCAGGGAAGGAACACCAGCAATTCTAGCCTTTATAGCCTCCAAAGTATGCTGCTGATACTTAAGCATATGAAAAAGACAATTAACAGACCTAATTAGCCAGGGTAGAAGAGGTATAAACCTTTTTACCCCATCTATCCAAGGCCCTAGATTCTGTGTCAGAAGGAACAGGATTTTTGGCAACCATGGCTTTAACACCCTTAGGGCCCTGAGAAATAATCTCTGGATCAGCAGTAGGATTCTTGAAAAGGAACTCTAATACCTGTCAGGCTTTCTGGGAGCAGGAGGAACAGAATTAGAAGACAAAGAATTCTCCAAGAAAACAACTTCCAAAACCGGAGGGATAGCCAAAGGCTTATGCTGTGGCAAATGCAAGAATTCCCTAATCCGTTCCTTAGACTGAGGGTAGTCCTGACTTTCCCATTTGAAATGCTCCCTAAGAGTATTCAGAGCATCTTCAAAAGAAAAATCTTGTGGAGGCAGAAGGGATGGAGTCTTCTGCATCAGAATCCTCAAAACCAGAAAAAAGTTGAGAGTTTCCCTCTTCATCAGCAGAGTTGCTGGAAACCTCAGAGTCTGAGACAGACAAAACTTCTGGCGACATTTCCCTAGTTCTCTTAGGAGGTGGCGGAGATGCCTGTTGCTGAACATCCGTGGACTGCAGGGGCAAAGAAAGCGCCTCACTGACTACCGCTGGGCAGACAACCAACTTAATAGGGACGTTGCTGGCTAATTTGACCCCCAAGCCTGTCGCAGTCCTTATCCTTGCGCTTCTTAGGAACATCTGAAGTCGGGAGACCAGAAGACGCCATACCGACAAACCTAGGCCAAACTCCAAAATGCTTGAACAAGATCGTAGCTCTATGGCGTATGGTACGCGGGTTGAAAGAAGCACAGAGAGCACAGTCAGGGATGTCATGCTCAAGGCCCAAACAAGTAATACAACAGGAGTGAAAATCATGGTGCGGAATCTGTTTACCACAGGCAAGACAGTTATTAACTTTCTCTGACATTCGTTAAAGCAAGAAAAGAGGGTCCCCAATGGGGTACTTATCTGAGGATGTCTTCAACTAAGCAGTCTGAATACAAAAAGAAGGTACTCGGCCGACCGGCACTCATGCAAAACGCTTCTGCTTTGGGCACCGCAGCAAGAAAGACTGAGGAAATGGCGTTGGCTGCCTTCCTTTGTACCTGACATCAGGCCTAATCCGAAGGCAGCCGTCATATACCAAGGACTTTGGTATTCTGGCAGACTGTGGGCTACCCAGGAGCCAGATAACCCATTTTATAAGGACTGCAACAGTGAAACACGATGAACATCCAAGTAAACACAAACTAAGAAATACCACAGTCAACTTCATAGGGATAAAAAGCCAAGTGCTAAGGTGTGCTGAAAAAATGGAAAGACTTACAGGAAGGCAAAGCAATACTGCCTAAAAATGGTAAAATGGTGAAAAAATAGGCTGATCTGACCTGAATGACAGATCAGGCCATGAAAAAAGTGTCAGTGAAGAATGTTTAATACGTAAACCTTTGAAATCTAAACATTTTCCTCAACAATAAACTTTATAGAATGTACCCTGAACAATCTTTCTCTGATTATAGTATGACAAACAGCAAACAGAGATTTGTAGAGGAAACTAGCAGTCAGTGCATGATGGGGGAAACAGAAGGGGCCAGTAGCCTAGGAAAATTGTCAAAATGACTGGAAGCCTGTGGTTTCAGTCCTACTGGCTAATAAGGACAGATGTCCTCATCCCAGACTATTACTTAACTGTACCATCTTCATTTAACATTTTGTACTACATAAAACCAATTCCTTGTAATCATGTTTTCTGGCCAGGATATGACTGAAAAAGTTTATATGCCACATCTTCTCCAATTTAACAAAGGAACAAACACACTGCAAATTGAAGACAGACCATCCAAAACTACACCAGGAATGCCAAAATACATGCTACCCCATATATTTGTTGTAGTGTAATGAATTTAGCCTACCTAAACTTACATCAATTGGATCTGCACCTGTCTTTGTCCCTTTTCTACTCTTATTACTCTTTGTTCACAGCCTGCTGTCCAAGACTCCGTCTAGTCTACAACTGCTCACTTATTTGTCTCTTGTGGAAAACCGCATTCATTTGCAACTGTTCACTATTTACTAAATTTCATCTTAAAACAACGGGGTTAAACTCCTCAATCCAGGTTACCTTTTGTGGTTACAAATGACTGAGAATGAAAAGGGTCTCTGGACCAGCCTGTCTTACCATAACCTAATTAACAGAATTATGCTCTCTATGGCAACTATTCCCTTAAACACTTGTATCCTGAAACTGAAGCTCATTTGGCAAATAAAAAGCATCCTGAAACTGAAGCTCATTTGGCAAATAAAAAGCAAGTAGGATTAAGTGCTGTATGCAATACAAAAAACGTCATGGAGTGACGCAGCAGATGTTGCCTCATAGCACCAAGTTCTTCTGTTTTGGGTCCTGGCTGTGGTACCTTCTGTTCAGATTCCCTCCTCTGTGCACTGTTTTTTGCCAGAAGCTTCATTTCATTTCACATTACAAAGGCATGCTGTTAGGTGAAGTAAAAGACTTAAAAAAATGAAACTTCTAGTCATTATATGGGTGACTAAGTGAGAGAATGTATGCCATATGATAAAGGGGGCTGTCTGAGCAGGACTGGGTCTCTGCCATGCACCCACTGCTTGCCAGAAGGGCTCATGTTCCCTCAATAATCTTGAAATTAAATGAAACTGGTTTTGGCACATGAATGAAATAAAAAGTGATAAACTTTACTGAGGAAGTGACACATACAGTTTACATTTAAAGTCTTATCGGCTTTACTAACCTTCATATCAAACCCACCACTATACAAAACTGTCAAATCTACTGTGAAAATGAAGAACCAGATTCTAAAAGCGTGTTATCACTCACACCTCTAGACAATGACAGGCCCAAAGTGTGCCTTACTGATTGGAAAAAAAAAAACACCTCTCAGAAGCCTTACCTTATTGATTGGGCAGGCAGTCTTTTCTCGGTTGACTCCACTGCTAGTCTTTATAATCTTGGACAAATCTTCCCTGGCGGCAAGGAGATGGGCTAGTGTTATTGAAGACATTGAAGACAATGCATATCGTTTAGCTTGATAGGCTTTTGCGATAACATCTGTTTTACTCTAGAAAGGAAAGTATTCCAACAAAATCAGCTAACCAGTAGGAAAAAAAAAAAAAGATCCAGAACGTAATACTCTGTGCATATTGATTTGTGGCAAAAATATCTGAGAATGGGGGAAAGTATATCATAGATTACTAAATTTATAACACTACAGAAGTAATACATCAGTTAATTTTAAAACTATGTTTAAGATAATCTCTGTGTGCTTATTGTATGACAAAACTCAAGTCAATCAACAAGATGTCAATGCCAGGGCAGCTGCAACATTCCCTTAATCCTTTTTCCAAGTATAACATTTTCTCCTCTAAATGACCTTTTTTGTTGATGGTAGGGCAAAGGCAAACAAGACAATGACAGAAAGGCCTCCAAGAAAAAGGGGACAAGCAGCATGAGGAGAGAGAGGAAGGGGGTGGCCTACTGGGTTACTCTAACCAACATGAAGCAGCAGTGTCTACTTCAGACTGCCCTCCAGAAATCCCACCAGGCCCTTAACTTTTCCCATCACCTTCAGAACCTTATGACATAGTGCTACCTGGCCTCTTGCCTTCAGTTTTGACACACCAGAAGGGCTCTGTATGGGTCCTAAAAACAGTCTCCACATGTTACAATCACTACAAAACCAAGGGAAAGGGGTATTACTCCTGTGCTGAAGGACCAAACAAGATTAACAACATCAATTGACAGACATTCTGGCTTAAGAATTAGACAAAGGTTTTGCAAACCAGGAGTGAAAAGGTTTGCGCTCTAGACCATTCCTAGTTCTATGAAAATATGAATCTTGGAGATCTATTTTGGATCTGTTAAAGTAAAACAAGTTCTTAAAGGTCTGATGTTTGAATTGTGGACTTGAAAAGCCTGTTTAACAGCAACCGTTCAGTATTTTAACTACATTGCGTTGAGATCAGGTTT
This sequence comes from Protopterus annectens, assembly GCF_019279795.1. Taxonomy (NCBI): domain Eukaryota; kingdom Metazoa; phylum Chordata; order Ceratodontiformes; family Protopteridae; genus Protopterus; species Protopterus annectens. The sequence continues at coordinate 629,116,698 of NC_056729.1, read as the reverse complement.
CTGCTTTTTGCAAGTTCTTAAAGGTATTAGAATTCAAGATGTGAACTTTTCAGGCATCTCTGCTATTGCAAACATCTAGTCTCCTGGTTTCCTAAGATCTCAAACATGTCTAAGTATTCTCATCTTCAAGGGGCAGAAGGTACTTCTGACTGGTTGGTTGGTGGGGGGCTATTTTCAGTCTACTTATTTAACATTTCATTTATCTACAGCCCCTAGAATGTTTACAAATTGCCTCTCTCCTGGGTAACACATTTCAGAACCCACATCCCTTCTTATTTGGACAATTACCTGATCCAAGATCATACACTAGAGGAGGTTGTGTAGAGGGTCCTACAGTATACTCTTCAGTGCTTCAAAAGTTCGGGACATTAACCACAACAGACAAAAAAAAAAATCATACCCGTGTCCTTCCCATGGAACTGCTTTCCTTGGGGCCCTCCTGGGTACCAGCCTGTGCACAGCTTCTTTTACAATGGAGAAGGAACACGGAGGGGTGAGGAAACAGTTAGTCACAGTCCCTGTGCTTCCAGGGCCTCATAGCATACATGTTCTTGATGTTTCCTCTAGTCAGACTATACATAAGAAAATGACAGCGGCTCCAAAGAAACACATGGACCTCGGAGGCTACTGTACTCATTCTACCTTGCATATAAATGGAACTAGATTTACTAGTTGGCAGGAAAGATTCAAGAAAACAAAGGGATGCCTTTCAGACCAATCATACCATGACCCCAGATATTTGCGCTCCTCAGGTTTGGTCTAAAACAACTGAATGTCAGGGTGCAGGCACACTGACATGTTAAGAAAGATCCCTGCATGTGAAAACATGAAGATAATCAGTCATACCACACCCTCCAAATGTGCAAATTCATCATTACCCTATCAGCCTTAATCTCTCCTCTATTGGCCCCTCCCTCCATCTTTCACACTTTCCAATACCTCCCCCTATACATTTTCTATTTGTATCTCCCCACCCCTTCAATATTTTTCTTTCTATCTTCCTTTTATTCACTTCTTTACTACCCTTCCCTTCTTACTGCTTACCCATCATGCTTCTCCTTCACGTAATGTCCTTTATTATTCTCTATCCTAACTTATTCTCTATCCTAACTTGCTACTTATCACACTAAACTTAACCTTCATCCTACAACTCATAACATCCTCTTACTTTAACAGACACATTTACCCCTACTCCTTTTTCCATTTCACCTATCCTCTTCTCCTGTACAGAGCACACTTCCCAAAATCATACTTCTTCCAAAAGCCACTACACATCTTAAATATAAATTGAAAATTATCTATCCTCTCCCCATTATATCATTCTTACTTCACTTTATAACACCCTTATACTTTCTGGAGACATTCACACTAACCATGGCCCTCAGAACTTTTGCTCTACTTTCACTAACACCACTCAAATTCCCCAGCAGGTTCCAAACCCTAAACTCAAACTACTAACATTTTATTCCATCAACATCCATAGTATACTCAACAAGACAGTTTCACTCCTGGATATCTTAATACTCCCCTGACAATCTCTCTCTCTCTCTCTCTCTGAAACCTGGCTAAAACCACACAACAAAGAATGTACTTCTCCCCCCGATTATAGCATCTTGCCAGGACACATAAAAAAGGTGGAGGCATTGCCATTATGTACTCTGACCTCCTATCCTTATTCCCTCTAGCCAACTCTCCCCCCTTATTTCTTCCTGCAGAACTAATCATAGCTAATTGTAAGATCAACAATCGCAAAACTATAACCATTGCTTCTATTTATATATCACCTGGTGACAACATACCTTTACTTGAACAGATTCTACACTGGATGGCTTACACAATTCCTAATGAAACTATCATAATAAGCGATGTTAATATAAACTGGCTTGCTCTCAACTCTGATGCTTCCTCCAATAGCATACAACTATATGGCTACACTTGGCTTATATCCTCTTCCACTTTTCTGCATAAACCTACAAATTCCACATCCATCCTGGACTGGATTCTAATCTCTCATACTAACCCTATCATAACCCGAATCCCTGCCAGACGATATCAGTGATCACTCCGCAAATTTGTGCCCAAAGATTCTCCACTCACCTCACTAGACCACATAAATTTACAGAATGCTGAAAATGAAATACCTTCAATCCTGACTCTTTCAATGACTATCTCTGCTATTAACTGGTCCTTCCTCTTTGACCTTTCTCTTGATAAAGCTGTTGCACAATTTAACTCCATCTTTTTAAACACTCAACTCTCTTGCCCTTTCCAGAACCATCAGTCAAATCTCAGTGCTCACCAAGACTACCTGATCTCTCATCTTTAACAGGGATTCGACATGGAAACTCTGGTTAAAAACCAAATATCTCACACATACTACCAAAAATATAGGGAACTATGTAATCTGACCAAAAAAACACAAACATAGATAAAAGAAATTTATGACACACACCTTAACCATACAATCTAGAAATCCCGAAAAATTCTAGCAAACTGTAAGCCAAATTCTTAACCCTGGGAAACCCTTTACACTTAATCACTGCCCTAATAAATCTCAAGAAACGGCTTCTATCTTTAATACTTATTTTACGGACACTATATGCAAACTTATGCCTACTTCCTACCCCACCAACCTCTCACCTTCTAGCATAAACCAAAAAAATAACTTCATTCTCTCCAAGTCCTATTCCCACCAACTATAAAAAGCTTCTTCAGAAACTTAAGTCATGCTCCCCTTCAGTAGATAACTTACCTTCGCAATTCCTAAAGATAGCTGCCAGTTCTATTGTACACCCCATATCCATTCTCATAAATCAATCTGTGACTATTGTTCCAACTCTCTGGAATAAATTTTACACCATACCTATTCACAAAGGTGGGAACTCTGTTGAACTATCTAATTACCACTCTATTGTCATATTTTCTCCTCTCTCAAAATCTCTCTCTTACCCAGCATGGCTTTTGCCCCTATCACAGCACCACCACTGCTCTTATCTCCTTTATTAACTCCACTCCCTTCCAGAGAAAATAAGCTAGTGTCCTGCTTCTACCTTGACCTCTCTAAAGCCTTTGAGACTGTCTCCTATTCCATCCTCCTCTCACTAACTCAACCTCTCCCCATAACTATTTCCTGATTTACTAGCTAACTTACTAACAGACAGCAAATTAAATGGCTCTCTGCTTTACCTCCCTCTCTCTATAAAATAAGGGTGCTCCACAAGGCTCCATTCTTTGCCCACTTTTCAACATATTTATTAACCAACTCCACACATCTTGTCCTCTGCTTTCTCTCGTTCAGTATGCAGATGACTACACTAGCATTACTTCTGCTAATAATCCCTCTGATGATCTTTCTCTTACCCAAACCTCCTTTAAACTAACTGAAACTTGGCTTAGAAATAATAACCTTATCCTTATCCTATTTCTTCCTAAATCTTTTAGTCACCTTAAATCTTCTTTCACTATCTCTTCCTTTAACACTATAATTTCTTCTGAACCTCAAACAAAGTTACTTGGCATAATTATTGATGACTAAAATTCAATTTCCATGTACAGAACTGTATAAAGAAAACTCATCAAAAGCTTGGCTTGCTGTATAGAAACCAAAGGTTCCTTACTCCCAACTCCACAATATCACTTGCTCAGGCTTTTCTTCTTCCTAACCCCCTGTACTGTTCTCCCAGTTCTTACTTACAGTCTTCTCTTCTATCTAAAGTTGAAACCACATATAACAAAGTTGCTAGATTTGCTGCTAACTTGCCCCCAAAATCTCATCACTGTTTTGCACTGTAGAAATCTTAAATGGTTTGAATTTCCTAACCAACTCGTATTCTCAACTTTTTTAATCCACTCTGTCATAAATAAACCATCCTTCTGCCCTAGCATATCCTCTCTTGTCTCCCTTGACAATCTATCACAGCCCCCCTTTGAAGTTCTGACCAACTTTTCTTAGACATTTACAAACCTAAAACATCACTAGGACAAAACCTTTATTCCTATCTTCATTCTCTCTCATGGAATAAGCTTTTACTCTAAGAAATATCTCCCATGCACACAAATTCAAAACAGCTCTCAGACATCATCAACTAAGCTCTAGGAGGTCTTTGTAACCATCCCACTTAAATTTTCTCCCCTTCCTCCTTCCTGCCCTTTCCTCCTTCCCCATTTTTTTCTTTTCCCATACCCTTTCTTTCCTCTCTGCCTCCTAACTCCCTTTACATCCTTGCCTCCTACCTCCCTTCACATCCTTTAAACTATTCTAACTTCCTGACCTTTTAAAAATCTCTCTACTACTCTACTTTTCACCCCTCTAATTTTCTGCTTTAATACTCTACATACTCATCTACATTTCCCTTTCATTTTTCCGTTTTTTATTTGTTCCAAGGCTTCCATGCACCTTGCTTCTGACCAAATATTCTTCTTTACCCTTCTCTAACTTGTCTTCCCCACTTTCTCTTACTTCTCTTCTTGTAAAATTACATACTACCTAATAACCTTTGTAATATATATACTTTTTTTGCAATCTGCATACAAAATTGTTATTCTGTACTCTGATCACTCTTCCTGTATGATTTTTTTGTAAGAATTGTTTTCTTTTTTCCTTTTCTCTTCTTGTATATAACTTGCAATTTGCTTTATAAACCTTTGCACTTATCACTTCTGCACCACATTTGTTTTACTTGTTATACTTGCTTGTTTAATCTATTTTTTTAATTTTGTACAATTCTTCATTTTGGAAATGGCTTTGGCTCAGACGGACTAACCCAGTTAACAAATGTCAAATAAATAAATAATGCTGGCAATTATTTATACTGGTGCCTGCGAGACAGAAGACGGTCACAGAAAACATCACACCACAAGTAATGTGGTACAAACAAATGGGGGTAGCCCACTCTTCTCATCTGTGCAGCTAACAATGCAAGTTTTGTAACAAGCACTGCAATGCAGTGCATCTGCAGGAATCCTACATCCTCAATCATGACAGCACCATGGCAGACCATGTAAGCAGCACCTCTGCAGATCCACACAGGTGGATATTGCACTAGGAGACATTTAAATAAATTACCTACTTGTGATGTATCCCACAGATAGACCTGTTTGCTACTCCAGACACCTGAGAAAAAGCTCCCAGGCCTGGATATATAGTGCAGTACAAGAGTCCTGTGATTCAGCCACTCCAGTGGCCAGAGGGAGGGGTGAGTGGTGCAATGCTTGCCCACACCTCCCAAAAGCAAACAAGGGATTTCCCTGGTGGGGACCAGAGAGACCTCCACTCTAGATATGTGCCAGACATCACTCCTGACATTTGTGACAGCTGGGTGCAGGACTACTGATTCTAGCTTTGACTTCCTCATTCAGACTTTCTCTCTCCTTAACCATACTTCTAAGACACCTGAAGCCATTAACCTGTTCCACTACTGTCCTTTCCATCTCACTTAAATTTTTTTCATTCCCCCATTTGCTGCGATGACCACCGTCTTTTCTGTACTCTGTTTCATACCATGCGCCATCACATTTTTGCCACACTGTCATCCATACATCAAGCTTTGTTGATCTGTCCCCTCTAGCCCATTTGTGGATGTAGTCCATCACCAGTAAGAACAGAACTGGAGCTCAGAGATGAACCCTAATGCACATCCACTCCTGCTAGAAATCCTTGTGAGCCCATTCACTGAATGGGTCCTTGTATACACCCCTAAACTAATTTTATCAATATTACTGGGACTTCAAACAATCGCAGGACTGCCCATATCAGTGTTCTTGGGATGTTCTCATATACTTTCGCTAAATCTAGGAATGCCAAGTTGAACTCTCATCGCCAGCTGCTACTTCGACTATCTGTCTCACTGCGAACCCTGGTTTGGTTGTCCAGCATCCTCATCCGAACTGGCCACCACCCACACAGCCTTATTCTACGTAATTGATCAATTATCCTTTGAAATGTGCAAGCAGCGTGACAGGGGTTTGACATCTCTATTGCCTGCAGTTGTGGATCTCCTTTGCTCTTGTACACTTGCACTTATTTGTATTTGTTATTAGGGGTAGAGAACTGATCTCATTGACCTTTTTCAGATTCAGCCCAGGAACAGTGTCTGGTTAAGTGACTTGCTCAGAGTCTCACAGTTAGGAGGCAGAGAGAATCAAACCTTGCACCACTAGACCCCAGGAATCAGATCCTTAATCTTCTAAGACAACTGCTAGAATACACTAGAACACCATCTCAGATGCTGCGTTTTTCTTCCTAGACTGCGAAGAGTACCCTGCTGAGCAGTTTCTTCCTTAATACAAACATCTTGATCATACCTGCTGCGACTTCCTTTCAGCCTATTGCTTTCCCAGATTTTTTTTTTTCCTTCGTGCACTTTGTACTTATTCTAGGTTGGGTTCTCATTCCTTTTTCATTGTAGGCTCTGTCTACAGCAGTACAGATTCTGTGGGGTCATCTCCACTTAGACGCTTCTTGAGGTACACCTTCCATCTGCATTTGATGTCCTTTGGACTGGTGAGAAAATCGTTGCTGATATTCCTTATGAAAGGCACTTGTAAACGTCATTCTTAACCTTCCTCTTGTTGCCTTGCAATGTGACAAACCTTCTTTGTGCCATCTGCAAAGTTGATTTTCAGAAACTGCTAGAGCTTCTCTGATGCTTTGTTCTTTGCCACTGCAAGTTTTTGGTAGCCAGCTAGTATTCCTTTTTAGCACAACCCATCTTTTCCACCTCCCACTTCTTCCTGCATTCAGTTTTTTGTTTCATAAATTCTTGAACTTCTGCATTCCACCACAAGTTTTCCTTACAGATCTTATTTCTATACCTAGATTAACCACATATCTATTCTATCAGTTTCACATTTGCTGTTTAGAGATGCTGCCATTCTTCTTTGGCTACAACTACTTTCTCTTATTCCCAAGGTATTACGGCAATGCACATCAACAAATGATGGTGTAGTAGTCTATCTCATAGATACCAGCTCTAATGTTCAATCCTGACCTCTGGTCACCCTGTATGGAATTTGCACATTCTCCTCATGTCTCTGTGGGGTCTGTCCCCACTCCCAAAACACAGTCATGGGGTTTCCCCCACAAAGACAAAAAGTTCCAGGTTCAAACCAAGGTATCTTAGCTGAACTTGAGAAGTTTGTCAATAGAATTCACTCAAAACAAAATGGCGTGGACAGCAGCACAGATTTTAGTTAGCTCTATAAGGGGAAGAATCATGTCGCTCACCTCCTTTAGGCATCAAATTATGCTCTGCAGTACCCTCTAGAAAGGAAAACAACATGCTAAGTTAGGGCTACCTGCTTGATTGTATGAAAATTGGTCTAGATAATATGGTCATGTCAACTAATGTCAAGAGAAGGGGTATGGGTACTTATAGGTTCATAGGTTAGTACTAAGCTAACTGCCCTGGCAAGCCGTTTTAAGCCTAGCCAATTATCCCTTGTGAGACTCAAACCCTGCACCTTGTGTTTGTAAGGCAAACACCTTAACCATTAGGCCACCCTCTCAACTTACTAATGTTAAATGAGCTGAGGACCAAGCCAGCTCCCCATAGTTCACCAAGACAGACAATCACAAAAATCACACACAAAAGTAGACAGCACACAACTCTGGTAGACTGTCTTAGTAAATAAAGGGCAACAAAGTCAAATCAAAGATAGTAAAGTCATCCCTTGCAAAATGGTCATCTCCAAACAAACCAGTGGTGGACACAATCACTGCAAGCAGTTGTCAGAGAACGCTCTAAGGCCAGCAGAGAGTAGGCTGAAGACCTAGAAGTTAACTGTAGTGAACTCACAGGAGTTAAAGGTCTGCCATCTCTGTAAAAAGCATCTAATTTAGAACCAGCACCATGGCACAGAGGTAAAAAGACCTACGTCCCAGGTTCAACAAAGGTTCAATTAGTAGCTATGGCATCTGATACACATCCAAAAGAGGATGGGTGCATGCCCATTCTGGGGCGGAAGTGTGTGCACACCTGTGTACATGAAGGGGGTGTTGCCTGTAAGAAAGGCAGGGCATTAGCAGTCTCACAGCAGAAGCAGGACGATACACCATATGCCCACTGCACATCCTTCTAAGACTGTGCATGTGTGCAATGAGGGAGGGAACAAGGGCATAAATAATCCTCCTCTGCAGCATAAGTGATGCTGTCTTGACGTACCCCACTTTCCTCACTGGCTGTGAAATGGGTCCGAGTCTGAGGGATGTTATTGTTTTTGGCAGATCCAGTGAAAGAGGAAGGGCACTTGAGTTCAGCTGATAGCTGCAAGGAGGGGGAAAAATAAAGCATCTAATTTATACTGCTTGGTGCATCACACTAATGCATAAAATCTGCAGACACTAACAAGAGATGCCTTTGCCAATAGATAACTGTGCTTCAGGTGTTAAGAATCTGAAGATTTCTTCAGCGGTGTGAAAGCATCTTACTTATCTTGGACTACAAGTTTACCATATGGGATTTTATGGTCATTGCAGTTCCAAACACAAACCTATGCATCTGAAACAAGAGAGTTTTAACAACAACCATTAGCAAAATTCAGAATTTACTCAGGTTGGTAATTGCTTTACCTTCAGTGAAGTTTTAAGGAAATCAGCCTTTATCGTTTTCATGCATAGCAGCCATAGTCTAATATCAAACCAGTTCAAAAATATTTCAGATCAGCTTCAAACTGATAAAGGCCTTTCCGGTATGAAACATCTGATATGTAAACCACTAAACAGGATAGGATGTCTTGTATATCAGTAGGGAACAGTTAATGTACACAGGAGACAATATGGAGCCATGGGCAAATCTTTAAAGCGCTCTCAGATTAACATGTGCAGAAGATGAGAACAAGGAGTCGCAGCATCACTTGGAAAGATCTTTTACTGAGGTACCTGGCAAACTAGGCCACAATCCTTAGATCACAGTTTAAAAGTGGTCAAAGAACTAAGTAATTACTGCAGAACTTGCCCTGTCAAAAGGCATTAAATGACAATAACAAAAAGACTTCCTTGTATAAAAAACAAACAAAAAATTTATATATATATATATATATATATATATATATATATATATATATATATACATATATATATATTTTTTTTTTATGAAACGCTGAGGTGCCAGCTCGATGCTCAACCTTCAACGAAGGCACGCCCATTTACGCACGCATGTCTTTCGAACACTACCCAACCACGGGGAGGACATGCAGACTCTATATATCTATAAATATGGGATCACTACGAAATACCAAATGCCCAAAATCCTGAAGCTGAAAACGAGACCAGATGACCACAACCTGGCATTACCGAAAAAACAGAAGCGCGAAATGCAAAATCCCGATGTTAAGGGATTTTATGTTACCGCTTCTGGTGTTGCAGTTCAGGTGTGTGTGTAAGTGTGTTTGTGAGGGGTGTAGTAAGTGTGTGTTGTGACTGTGGTGTGTGTATGAGGGACTGTAATGTGTGGGTGTGAGTTTGCCTTGTGTGGCTGTCTGTGTGATCTCGGAGTTAGAATAATAAAGTAGGAGGGGGAGTGGCCACCGCAGCCCCCCACATGGGGGGGGTGCAGGGGGGACTTGCCCCCCTGCCTATGTCTAGTGTAGGATGCATTGTTTGGCTGTGGGGGGGTGTGTGTATGTGCTGTTTGGTTTTATAACTTTCGTGATTTTGAATTTTGCGGTTTTAAATATTCGGTATTGTGGGGTTTCGGGCATGTGGTCTCGGTGTTTTAAGCTTCGGGATTTTGGGCATTCGGTATTTAGTAGTGATCCCATATTATATATATATATATATATATATATATATATATAGTGCAAAATCTTACCATAAAGTTCAGTTGTGTACACTTACCATAAATGTAGATGTTCAAGTATATTCACTGTTGCAGTCATTACATTTGGGTAATCAGCTGGCAGGTTGCCCTCAGTCGACCTGAATAACAAAGTCTTGGGTCCTGCGTTGGTTGCTGTCTCCTCTTCCATGACGTCAGGGGTATAAAAACATGCAGCAGACGCCACTTTATTCAGTTTTTCTTGCCCCAGATGTCAGGTGCCCCCCAAATGGGGAGCAAATATATATATATATAAAGATATATATATATATATATATATATATATATATATATATATATATAAAACAGAAATGTATGTAAATGCACTTTGAGCAACATAAACATTACCTTCATCTAAAAGCAAATACACCACAAAGGCTTTAGTATATAGTGAAGGAAATAAAAGGTACAGAAAAGGGAGATGGCGGGTGGGTAACCCAGACTTCAACAGTGAATACACTCTAACATCTACATTTATGGTAAGTGTACACAACTGTACTATGTTCATGTTTCACTGTTGCAGTTATTACATTTGGGTAGAATCCCAAAGCTACGGATGGGAGGATGGAACTAAACAGCATTAGGAGCAGCTATAAGACCCTGCAGAACTGCAGTGGCAAAGCCTGCCCTGGATTTGGAGAAGAAAGACAAATGATAATGCTTTGTGAAGGTATGAACAGAGCTCCAAGTAGCAGCCTCTAGAATGTCTTTGGTTGGAACCCCTCTGAGAAAGGCTGCTGAGGTAGAGGCAGCCCTGGTGGAATGTGACCTGATCCCCTTGAACACAGGTTTACCATGGTGCAAGTAGCAGAAATGAATGCAGTGGCTTATCCACTTAAATAGTCTGCTTTGATATAACCTTCCCCTCTGACCCTGCAGCAAATGTTACCAGTAGCTGCTCAGACTTTGAGATTTGGTCTTAAGTAGAATCTTAGTTGCCTGTGCAAGTCCAATGAATGCAGAATCCGCTCCTTGTTCTGCGGATTTGGGTAAGAAGTTGGCAGGTGAATTGTCTGGTTAAGAGCCACACTGGATACCACCTTGGGCATATAAAAGGATTGGTCCTGAGGGACACCCTTGTCTGGTAAAATGCAATAAAAGGCTCCACAGCCATGAGAGCCTGTAGTTCTGAAGCCCTTCTTGTTGAAGTGACTGCCAAGAGAAAAGCTGTTTTCCAAGATCGAAATTTTATATCCGCAGTAGCAGCTGGTTCAAAAGGAGGCAGGGTGAGTTTTTCCAGCACAAAATTGAAGTCCCATGCAGGAGTTGGTGATCTTCTGGGAGGCCTTAAATTTTTGGCCCCTCTAAGACACTGTTTAAGCAGATGATGAGAAAAGAGGGGAGGCTCTGTGTTGTAATGAGCCGAGATGGCAGAGGCATGGATTTTTACTGAAGAAAAAGATAGGCCCTTGTCAAGCATCTCAGTCAAATATTGTAAAATCTGAGGAATATTGGGTTTTGCTGTGTCTGTTCCTTATGCTTGGTTCCAAGCACAAAATCTCTTCCATTAATCAGCATAAGATTTTCTAGTACTAGGCTTTCTGGCTTCCAAGATGACATCCATTACAGATTTACTGAGAGGTGTTTGAATAATTAAATGATCAGCCATGCTGCAAGATTCAGAGTTTGGAGCAGTGTGTGCAGAATTTGATTGTTCTGCTGAGACAGTAGATGAGGTATTTTTGAGGCAAGTACCAAGGAGGACATTGAGACATGTTCCTTAGAAGTGAGTACCAGTGCTGGCGAGGCCAGTCCGGAGCAACTAGGATCATTTTTGTTTTTTCCTGTCTGACTTTTAGTAAGACCTTGGAGAGAAGAGGCAGAGGGGGAAGGCACAGACGGACAGATTTTTTCAACTGAAGGATAGGGCATCCATTTTCCATGCTTTTTTGTGATGAGTTCTTGTGCAGAATTTGTCCAACTGATATTTTGGGGAGAGGCAAATAGATCTATGTCTGGGCTCCCCATTTCTGCGTTAACATGCTGAAGATCTGTGGATCCAGTTTCCATTCGTGCGGGTCCATAAGATTTCTGCTTAGGTCGTCTGCCAGAGTATTTTGTTTTCCTGGCAGGAATTGAGCTTGAAGATGTATTTGGTAAAGTCAAAGCTGTGTTCCACAATGCCATGGCTAGTCTGCAAAGGGGATAGGAATGTGTACCCCCCTGCTTGTTTATGTACCACATAACCGTGGTGTTGTCCATCTTTATCAGTAGTTGTCCTGGATGAAGTAAGTCCTTGAAGGCTGTCATAGCATTCTGAACATCTTTCTGATTGATATGCAGATGCATTTGTTTTGGGCTCCATTTGCCCTGAATGCATCTCCCCCCGCCAGGTGGGCCCCTCAAGCTTACTCTGATGTGTCTGTAGTTGGGGTTTGTTGGATAAATCTAGCACAAAACCGACAGCAAGGCACGTTATGATCTGGGCCGAGGCAGGGAATGCAGTACAAATGAAAATCCTTATGAGGTATTTGCTTCCCACAAGTAATGCAATTAACTTTTACTGACATCGGTAAGGAGTAAGAAAACGTTTCCCAAACGGGGTACTTAGCTTTAGTCTGAAGACTTCGGTTCTGAAACTCGAACGCGAAAATTTCAGGAGTCGGCCAACCGGCACTCGCAAACTGCTTCTGCTTCGGGCACCGCGTGCCAAGAAAGACTGAATAAAATGGCGTCGGCTGCATGTTTTACACCCCTGATGACCTGACGTCATGGAAGAGGAGACAGCAACCGACGCAGGACCCAAGACTTTGTTATTCAGGGCAACCTGCCAGCAGATTACCCAAATGTTGTAGATGGTGTAGAGGTATGTTGCTATGATTTCTGTTCCCAGGGTCCTGAGTTATAGACTAGGGAGTGATTACTTTAACCTATGAACCTATATTGGATGGGAGATGGGAAATTCACCCCGGGGATCATGTCAGTCACCCTGCTAGACAGGAGCCCGGAGAAGTAAATATTGAGGGAAGAAATATCCAGGGAATTGTTATGGCTAGGCTTGCATAGGCCCTAGGGCCGATAGCCTAGTACCAACCTATGAACCTAATGTAATGACTGCAACAGTGAAACACGAAGAACATCAGTAGATGCCTTTTCCTTCACTGTTGCGTTAACTTTAACCTATGGGATTCCCTGCCATGGATGCCCAAAGTCAGCCAGCATACCAAACCCTTCTGCGGCTTTTAGGTACACCAAATGTCACACACATGCTCCTCACGTAACATAGGAGCATAAAGGTGATGCCCGGACACTCAGAACAGATTGCCCCACCAACCCACTGGAACACCAGTCTAAGGAAACCCAGGAGGTATCCAGTACATCAAGGAAGGAAAAGGACTGGGGGGGAAGGAGGGAAGAAGTGAATACTGCAACAGTGAAGGAAAGGACGTCTACCGCTATGGTAAGATTTTGCACAACTGTACTATGTCCTTTCCTTCACTGCTGCAGTATTTCTAAATTTATGGGAGAGTGAAAGCTCAATAAGAAACTTGGGAAGAGGAAGGAGCAGTAGAGCCCTCTAAGAAACCATGAAGAATGTTCCTAGCAAAACCAGCTCTAGCTCTGGAGTCGCCATCTAACTTGTAGTGCTTGGTAAAAGTATGTACAGAAGTCCAGGTAGCTGCTTCAAGAATAGAATTAATATCCAAGCCTTTGAGAAACGCACCAGAAGCCACAGCTCTAGTAGAATGAGCCTTTGCAGAATAAGGAAGGCTCTTTACCATGAAAAAGTATAACAAAAAGAAATAACCTTTGAAATCCAAGAAATAGGTTAGATATAGCTAATCCTAGAGACCTAGAATGAAAAAAAAAAAAAAACTGATCAGACTTTCTAACCCACTTAGGCTTATCCAAATAAAATCTGAGTTGTCTATGCACATTCAAAGTATGCAGCATCCTCTCACTGGCAGACTGCAGAGAGGGGAAAAAGAAGGCAAATGAATAGACTGATTGACAACTCATTAACCACCTTGGGCATAAAGGGAAGATTAGTATGCAATGACACAACGTCCTTATGAAACATCAAAAAAAGGAGGACAAGCCATAATGGCTTGCAACTCAGACACCTATCTGGCAGAAATAACAGCTAACAAAAGAAAGTACAGTTGTGTGCACTTACCACAAATGTAGATGTTAGAGTGTATTCACTGTTGCAGTCATTACACTTGGGTAATCTGCTGGCAGGTTACCCTCAGTTGGCCTGATTAGCAAAGTCTTGGGCCCTGCGTCAGTTGCTGTCCCTTCTTCCATGATGTCAGGTCGTCAGGGGTATAAAATATGGAGCCAATGTCATTACCTCAGTTTTTTTTGCCCCAGATGTCTGGTGCCCCCCGAATGGGGAGCAAAATATAATGTTAAATTATAGCAATATACCTCCAATCAAAATCAAATACACCAAAAAGGCTTTTAAGCATAGGAACAGAAAGTAGAGGTATAGTCAGAGAAAAAACAGGGGGCAGGAGGGTGGGTAACCAGGACTGCAACAGTGAATGCACTTGAACATCTACATTTATGGTAAGTGTACACAACTGTACTATGTTCTTTGTGTTTCACTGCTGCAATCATTACATTTGGGTAGATTCCCAAAGCCATTATTGGGAGGATGGATTTATACAGCATTAGGACCAGTTATAAGGCCCTGCAAAAAAGCAGTGGCAAAACCAGCTCTGGATTTATAGAAAATTGGTAAATGGTAATGCTTGGTGAAAGTATGAACTGAACTCCAGGTAGCAGCTTCTATAATATCCCTGGTAGGAACACCTTTGAGAAAGGCTGTAGATGTAGATGTAGCCCTGGTGGAATGAGATCTGATCCCCTGGGGGATAGGCTTTCCGTGATGCTTGTAGCAGAAATGAATGCAATGGCTTACCCATTTAGAACTGGTTTGTTCTGAAATAGCCTTTCCCTCTGCCCCTGTAGCAAATGCCACTAACAGTTCAGATTTTCTTTGAATTTTAGTTCTGTCCAAGTAAAATCTCAGTTGTCTGTGCACATCCAATGAATGCAGAATCCATTCCCCTTTGTTCTGTGGATTGGGAAAGAAAGTTGGCAAATGAATGGACTGATTAAGAGCCACACTGGATACCACCTTGGGCATGAAGGATGGACTGGTCTTGAGTGACACCCTGTCCGCATGAAAAATGATGAAAGGCTCCACTGCTACAAGGGCCTGTAACTCAGATATCCTTCTAGCTGAAGTAATTGCCAGAAGGAAGGCTGTTTTCCAAGAAAGAAATTTTAATTCTGCAGTAGCAGCTGGCTTGAAAGGAGGCAGAGTGAATATTTCCAATATAAAGTTAAGGTCCCAGGCAGGGGATGGAGCTCTCCTTGGTGGTCTCAAATTCTTGGCGCCTCTGAGGTACTGCTTGAGCAGAAGATGAGAGAAGAGGGGAGTTCTGTGTTACAATGAGCTGAAAAGGCTGAGGCGTGGATTTTAATTGAGGAAAAAGACAGGCCCTTGTGAAGCATCTCAGTAAATTGGGGGCTGCTGTGCTCATTCTGACATCGATTCCAAGCACAGAATCTTTTCCATTTGTCAGCATAAGATTTTCTAGTACTAGGTCTTCTCGCCTCCAATATGACATCCATCACAGGTTTGCTGAGGGATGTTAAGGGAGAATTTAAGTGATTAGCCAAGCTGCAAGGTTCAATGTAGGGAGCTGAGGGTGCAGAATCTGGTTCTCCTGCTGAAACAGTAAGGAAGTTGTCTGGGGCAGGTGCCATGGGGATGTTAGAGAGACACTGCACAAGAGCGGGTACCAGTGTTGGCGTGGCCAGTCTGGAGCAATCAAAATCATCTTTGGTCTGTCCTGTTTGACTTTTAGCAGAACTTTGGAGAGCAGAGGCAGAGGGGGAAAGGCGTAGATTGATAGGTTTTTCCAGCTGAAGGACAGAGCATCCACTTTCCAGGCTTTTTGTGCAGAGTTCTTGTGCAAAACGTGTCCAACTGGTAGCTCTGGGGGGAGGCAAATAGATCTATGTCTGGGCTCTCCCATTTGCTTGTCAACATGTTGAAAATCTGTGGTTCCAGTTTCCGCTCATGTGAGTCCATGAGATTTCTGCTTATATTGTCTGCCAGAATATTCAGCTTGCCGGGCAGGAATTGAGCTTATAGTTGTACTTGGTAGCTCAAGGCTGTGTTCCACAATGCCATGGCTAGTCTGCAGGGAGAGGGGGGGTAGGAATGTGTACCCCCTGCTGGTTTATGTACCACATAACTGGTGTTGTCCGTCTTTACCATTAGTTGTCCTGGATGAAGGTAGTCCTTGAAGGCCAGCAGAGCATTCTGTACAGCTAGCATTTCTTTTTGATTTGATATGTAGGTGCATTTGATTTGGGCTCCATTTGCCCTGAATGCACTTCCCTGCCAGATGAGGCCCCCATGCATAATCTGATGCATCTGTAGTCAGGGTTTGGGCAGCAGTGGGTGGTGTGAATGGCAGTCCCTTGTTTTGGTGGCAGGCCTCTGCCCACCATAGGAACTCTAGGCGTAGACAAGGTATGATAGGAATCATTGTTTCCAGGATGTGACAATGTTGACTCCATAAACTTTCTAAGCACCACTGAAGTTTCCTCATATACAGTCTTGCATATGGAATTAGAAAAATGCAGGAGGCAGTGAACCCCAAGGCTTGCAGTATTTGTCTTGCAGATAGCAGGGTTTTTGTGGCCACCTATTTGAAGCAAGTCACCAAATGAATTTGCTTTTCTGGCGCGAGGAAAGCCATCTGGGCAGTTGTATTCAAGCTTGCACCCAGGAATGTAATTTTTTTGAGAGGGTACCAGTTGTGATTACTTTTCGTTTATGGTGTACCCTAGAAAAGTTAGAACCCTTTTTACAAATGCTAGATGTTTTAAAAGTATGGCCTGGTTTTCTGCCTGAATTAGACAATCGTGCAGGTATGAATATATTTGAATATTTCTTTGCCTGCAAAATGCAATTATTGGAGCCAGGCAATTTGTGAATACCCTGGGTGCAGCAGACAAAGCCAAAGGGCAGTGCAGAGAACTAATAATGCAAGTAGCCTGCTTTGAAGCATAGGTATCTTCTGCAAGATTCTCTGATTGGGATATGCAGCCAAGCTTCTTTTAAATCTAGAGTTGCCAACCAGGCATCCTTGCCTAGTACAGGAAGCAAGTGGTGAAGAGTCAGCATCTTGAATTTTGAAATGTCCAGAAAGGTGTTCAGAGTAAATGGGCCCAG
This sequence comes from Protopterus annectens, assembly GCF_019279795.1. Classification (NCBI taxonomy): domain Eukaryota; kingdom Metazoa; phylum Chordata; order Ceratodontiformes; family Protopteridae; genus Protopterus; species Protopterus annectens. The sequence continues at coordinate 629,099,682 of NC_056729.1, read as the reverse complement.
TATTGGACGCCATGATTTGTCTTTTCTGGGTACCAGGAAAAGTCTGGAATAGAAACCTTGTCCCTTTTCTTCTTCTGGTACTGGATGAATAGCCCCCATGTTTAAGAGGGAAAGTACTTGTTTCTGAGCCTCTGCCCACTGATTTGGGGGCAGGTCTGGCCACCCGTTTGGTGTTGGCAATATGTGTGGAAATGAAATCTGTATCCCTGGGACACTATTTAAAACCCATTTATCCTGGGTTATGAGTTGCCAGTTTTTTGCACGAAGAGCAATTTTTCCCACCAAAGGGGCGGCTGAGAGGCAAGTGCTAAGTAATTTTAAAGGAAAGCTACTGATACTGTTTACCATAGGGTAGTGTCTTGTTATTTCCAGATTTAGAAGTGGAAGCACCCCATTGCTTAGTTCTGAGAGTCTCTTGGGACTAAAACCTGGTGCTTTTGGTGTGTCTGGGTTTGGCTTGAGTGGATCTGGAAGGAGCTGGAAAGGACCAGTTCTTAGTAGGCCACTGCCTACTAAATCTTGGAGGTTGCACGTGTAAGAAATCTTTCACAGTTTGCATAAATTTAGCTTCATCTTCCATCTTTTTTGGAACTTCTTCAGCCTTATTGCCAAACAGACTGTCCTGATGCAAAGGAACATCCAACAATTTTGCTTTAACATGATAAGGCAGAGATTGCTCCTTAAGCCAAGCATGCCTTCTAAGCACAGACCCAGTAACAGCAGCCCTGCAAGAGGCCTCTAAAGAATCAAAACCACATTGCAAAGTATGTTTTCCACCTTGTTCAGCTGAAAGCAATAAATCCTGTAAATCTATTTTCCACACCGTCAGAAATCAACATCATTTTCTGTTTAAGCAGTCCCATGATATGTTATTTTATCATATGAAATTGACAGTTTAAAGCCCTGATTGCCAGGGTTGCGCGGAAGTATAAACCTTTTTACCCTATCTGTCCAGCGCCCTGGAGTCTCTATCAGAAGGGGTAGGATTTTTAGCAGTAGAAGCTTTAATGCCCTTGGGCCCCTGAGAAATGGTTTCTGGGTCTGCAACAGGATTTTTGAAAAGGAACTTGTGGGACTTGGGAACTCTGTAGTATCTGTCAGGTTTACTATGAGCCGGAGGCAGGGAATCAGCGGCCATACTGGATTCCGAAAACACATCATCAACAATGTCTAATACAGGAGGTATAGCCAAAGGCCTATGCTGAGGTAGAAGGAAATCCCCAAGCCTCTTTTTGGATTCAGAAAATTCCTGACTTTCCCAGTGGAAATGCTCCCTTAAAGTAAGTAAAGTTTCCCCAAAAGAAAAGTCCTCAGGGGGAGGAGCAGAGGGGATGGAATCCTCTGCATCAGAATCCTCATAAGTAGGTATGGACAAATCCAGGTCATTAGATGAGTCAGAAGAAACAGAGTCCTGTTCAGAAGATTCATAGTCAAGCTCAGGCCTAGGCCTCTTAGATGGGGGTGGGGGTTGACCACCCCTGATTAGAGTAATTAAATCTTCAGTCATTTTGATCATTTGTTTTTTTAGGCATAGGGGCCTTAACATGTGGCCTGGGTGTCGTTTTTTGAGACACAGATCGAGATTTAGTCCTTAGTATAGAAGGTGGAGTCGGTTTAATATGCAAGTCTGTAGGCCTGAATACACCCTCAGAAGCCGGTGCCTGCACAGCGGCTCCGGACCCATCCAAGGTAGAGACATCTGCGGGTTCCATACGTGAAGCATCTCGCGGCATACTGGTCTCCGAATGGGTCTCAGTAGAGGCCTGCGAATCAGAAGTAGCGGGTATCAGGGACTGAGAAAGCACCTCACTGAATACTGGCGAACTGGCGACTGGCTTAGGAGAGATGTCGTTGGCAGTTTTGGAACTAAGTGGCCTGTCTCTGTCTTTCTTTGCTTTTTTTGGTATTCCGGTAGTCGGATGGCTAACAGATATTTCTGGATAATTACACTGAGAACCGAAATATTTAGAGGCAAAAAAGTACCGACAACAGATAGTGCTCTGATTAAATAAAGCACAAAACCGACAGCAAGGTACATCGTGGTCAGGGCCTAGGCAAGGAATAGAATACAAATGAAAATCTTTGAGGTATTTGCTTCCCACAAGTAATGCAATTATTAACTTTTACTGACATCGGTAAGGAGCAAGAAAAAGTTTCCCCAGCAGGGTACTTAGCTTTAAGTTGAAGACTTCGGTTCTGAAACTCAAAAAACAAAAATTTCAAAAAACAAAAATTTCAGGAGTCGGCCGACAGGCACTTGTGAACTGCTTCTGCTTCGGGCACTGCACGGCAAGAAAGACTGAGGTAATGACATTGGCTGCATGTTTTATACCCCTGATGACCTGACGTCATGGAAGAAGGGACAGCAACAGACGCAGGACCCAAGTCTTTGTTAATCAGGCTGACTGAGGGCAACCTGCCAGCAGATTACCCAAATGTAATGACTGCAACAGTGAAACGAACATCCCTCTTCCAAGAGCAATACTGCAAAGAAGATAAAGCAGGAGGTTCAAAGGGAGCCTGAGTCAACTTCTCCAAAACAAAATTAAGATCCTAGGGAGGAGGAACAGGCTTCATGGGAGGTCTAATGTGAAGGACGCTTTAAGGAATTGTTAAGCTAACAGGCAGAGATAGCTGAGAAGTCGGCTTTAACAGAATAGGTCAAACCAGCACCCGACATCCACCATAAGTGGGTCCAGGTTACGAGAAAAACACCAAATAGAAAACCTCTTCCATTTGGATAAGTAAGATTTCCTAGTAGTGGTAGATTTCCTAGCCTCCTGCAGGACCTTCAGCATGTCCTCAGAAAAAAGGCGTCTATGTAAAATCAAAATCCTATCACCCACAGTATCTACCGAAGAGTTGACAGGTGGGGATGGATGAGAGATCCCTTGTCTTGTGTGAGTAGATCCACCCTGTGAGGTAACTTGCGAGGACTGCCCTTGGATTAATGCCAAAGAGGGAAAGTACAGTTTTGTACCTACCATAAATGTAGATGTTTGAGTGTATACACTGCTGCAGTCATTACACTTGGGTCATCTGCCATAGGCGGTCCCGCAGTCGGCCAGAGTTCCAAAGTCTTGGTCCGGCATCGGTAGCTGTCACTTCTTCCCTGATGTCAGAGTGCCAGGGGTATACAAGATGCAGCCGACGCCATTTTCTTCAGTTTTTCTTGCCCCAGGTGTCAGGTGCCCCCAAATAGGTAGGCAATACATATTGCTAATAACACATACATGAAAAATATGAAACAATACCTTTAGCTACAAGCAAATACACCACATAGGTTGTAAAGGATAGAGAGGTATAGATAAGTCCCAGTTAAGAAAGTGGGGTTGGAGGGAGGGTAACCTGGACTGCAGCAGTGTATACACTCTAACATCTATATTTATGGTAGGTAGAAAACTGTTCTATGTTCATCGTGTTACACTGCTGCAGTCATTACACTTGGGTTGAATCCCAAAGCTGAGGTTGGGTGGCTGGGTCTATATAGGATTAGGAGCGGAAAGCCAGCTCTGGATTTGGAGTATAGAGGGAAGTGGTAATGTTTGGTAAAGGTGTGCACTGAACTCCAAGTTGCAGCATCCAAAATATCCTTGGTTGGTACACCTCTAAGAAAGGCTGCTGAAGTGGCTGTTGCCCTGGTAGAATGAGGCCTAATGTTACTAGGCACAGTTTTTCCATGTTGTGCGTAGCAAAAACGGATACAGTGTCCTATCCACTTTGAAATGGTCTGTTTTGAAATAGCCTTTCCCTGTGATCCTGCAGCATATGATACAAACAGTTGCTCAGTTTTTCTGAAAGCTTTTGTTTTGTCCAAGTAGAAACGTAACTGCCTGTGTATGTCCAATGAATGAAGAAGCCTCTCCCCTTTATTCTGGGGATTTGGATAAAAATTGGGCAAGTGAATGAAAAAATTTTAATTCTTCTGAAATGGCTGGCTCAAAAGGTGGTAGAGTAAGTTTTTCCAAAACAAATTTGAGGTCCCAAGTTGGTGTTAGTGCTCTCCAGGGAGGTCTTATGTTTTTAGCCCCTCTGAGGTATTGTTTTAGTAATGGGTGTGAAAAAATAGGAGGATCCGTGTTGTAATGAGCTGAAATAGCTGAGGCGTGGATCTTAATAGATGAAAAGGAAAGGCCTTTGTCCAGCATCTCAGTTAAGTATTGTAATATCTGAGGAATATTTGGGACAAGAGGGTCAAAGGCCTTGAGCCTGGTTCCAGGCGCATAATCTTTTCCATTTTTCTGAATAAGATTTCCTGGTGCTGGGCCTCCTGGCCTCCAAAATGACATCCATAACAGCTTTAGAGAGGGGTGTTGACTTTTGGTTAAGTAATCTACCATGCAGCCAGATTTAAGGTTTTGAGCTGGCTGCGCAGGATCTGATTGTTTTGCTGAGTCAGAAGATGAGGTATTTGAGGTAAAATCCATGCTGGGCCTTGAGCCATGCTCCTCAATATTGGATACCAGTGCTGGCGTGGCCAGTCAAGGAGCAATGAGGATCATTTGTGGCCTCTCTAGTCTGGCTTTTAGGAGTACCTTTGCAAGGAGAGGCAGTGGTGGGAAGGCATAAACTTTTAGTGTTTTCCAACTGAATGATAGAGCGTCCACTTTCCATGCTTGTGTGTGGTAAGTCCTTGTGCAGAATTTTTGTAGTTGGTAGTTCAGAGGGAGGCAAAGAGATCTATGTCTGGGCTCCCCATTTCTGAGTTATCATACTGAATACTTGTGGATTTAATTTCCACTCGTGAGGATCCATGATGTTTCTGCTTAAGTTGTCTGCCAGTGTATTTTTCTTTCCTGGCAGGAATTGTGCTTGCAGATGAACTTGATAGCTCAGTGCTGTATTCCACAAAGTCATTGCTTCTCTGCATAGGGGATAGGAATGTGTGCCCCCTTGCTTGTTTATGTACCACATTACTGTGGTGTTTTCGGTCTTTAATAGCAATTGTCCTAGCTGTAGAAGGTCCTTGAAAGCTGTCAGGGCATTTTGTACAGCTAACATCTCTTTTTGATTGATGTGGAGATGCATTTGGTCTGTGGTCCACTTGCCCTGGATACATTGTCCTGCCATGTGTGCTCCCCAGGCGTAATCCGATGCATCTGTTATTGTCTGCCTGGCTGTGGGTAAAGTAAAAGGCTGTCCCTTGTTGAGGTGACATGCCTGTGCCCACCATTGAAACTCCTGTTGAAGGCAGGGGATGAGTGGTATTATTGCTTCCAAACTGTGGCAGTGCTGAGTCCATACACTTTTCAGACACCACTGTAACTTCCTCATATGCAGTCTGGCATATGGAATTAGTAGCATGCAAGATGCGATGAATCCCAAGGCCTGCAGAATTTTTCTTGCAGGGAGTTGGGTTTTTGTTGCCATCAATTGAAAGTAGAGTCAGTTATTGTTTGTCTGGCGTTAGATAAGCCATCTGGGACGTTGTATTTAAGCTGGCACCCAGGAATATTATCTCTTGTGAGGGCACTAGTTTTGACTTCTTTTCGTTTACTGTGTACCCTAGGCAAATTAGCAAACTTTTTACAAACGCCAGATGCTGTAGAAGAATGTCCTTGCTTTCTGCTTGAATAATGCAGTCATCCAAGTATGGGTATATTTGAATCCACTTTTGTCTGCAAAAAGCAATTACTGGTGCCAGACATTTTGTGAAGACCCTGGGCGCAGTAGATAAGCCAAAGGGCAGTGCAGAGAAGGGCGCAGTAGATACGCCAAAGGGCAGTGCAGAGAACTGGTAATGCATTGAACCTGCTATGAATCTGAGGTATCTTCTGCAATTTTGTCTGATAGGGACATGCAGGTATGCCTCCTTTAGGTCCAACGTTACGAGCCAAGCCTTCTTGCCCAGCATGGGAAGAAGCTGCTGTAGTGTCAACATTTTGAATTTGGGAACATCCAGGTAAGTATTTAGAGAAGAAAGATCCAGAATGGGCCTCCAGGCTTTGTCCTTTCGGGGGACCAGAAAGAGTCTCGAGTAAAATCCTTGTCCTTGCTCCTGTGTTGGTACCTTTTGAATAGCTCTCATGTCCATGAGTGCTGTAATTTGTTTTTGAGCCTCTGCCCATTGATTTGGTGGCAGGTTTGGCATTCCTTTTAGCCTTGGCAAAGTGTGAAAGTGGAACCTGTAACCTTGAGATACAACATTTAGAACCCATTTGTCTTGGGTGATCATATGCCAATTGTGTGCAAAAAGTGCTAGTTTCCCCCCCAAGGGAGCTGCCAAGAGAGAAGTGCTTGGCAGCTGGAGGGGGAAGTCATTGGGACTGTTTCCTACCTATAAGGTTGCGGCCTGTCTTCCCCTCCTTTCTGGGTTGATGTACCCCATTGTCGAGGCTTGTAAGAACCTTGTGGCTGACCTCTGCCTCTTGGACGTCTGTATCTGCCCCTCTGAGGTCTGTCTGTAGTTGGAAAGGACCAATTTTTTATTTGCCAATTTCTGCTAAAACGAGGGGGCTGAACCTGTAAGAAATCCTTCACCATTTGCATAGATTTTGCCTTATCCTCCATTTTCTTTAATACCTCTTCTGCCTTAACTCCAAATAAAACATCCTGCTGCAAAGGTGCATCCAATAATTTTGCTTTAACATGATCAGGTACACTTTATTCTTTTAACCAAGCATGCCTACGAATGACAGACCCTGTAACTGCTGCTCTACAAGAGGCCTCTAATGAATCAAATCCACATTGCAAAGTATGTCTGCCCACTTGTTCTGCTGCATGCAATAAATCCTGCATTTCCTTACAGTCAGGAAGATCTGAATTTGGAAGCATTTTTTGTTTTAATTGAGACATTAAGTATTGCTGATATTTCAGCATGTGAAACTGGTAATTTAAGGCCCTCATTGCTAAAGTTGCAGAAGTGTATACTTTCTTTCCCCATCTGTCTAATGCTCTAGAATCCCTGTCAGAGGGAACTGGATTTTTAGCTGTAGAGACCTTAACCACTATGGGACCCTGGGAAATAGTTTCTGGGTCAGCAACAGGACTTTTGTAAAGAAATTTGTGAGAGTCAGGGACTCTGTAGTATCTGTCTGGTTTGACTGGAGCTGGAGGTAAAGAATCAGGATTTAAACTAGATTCAGAGTACACATCATCCACAATGTCTAACACTGGCGGAATAGCAAGGAGTCTGTGCTGAGGCAATAAAAGGAACTCTCGGAGCCTTTTCTTGGATTCTGAGTAATCCTGGCCCTCCCAGTGGAAATGCTCCCTCAGAGTATGCAAAGTTTCCCCAAAAGAGTAGTCCTCTGGAGGAGAGGCTGAAGGGATTGATTCTTCAGCATCAGAATCTCATATGGGGGTAAAGAGTATCCTTGATCTGATGAGGAATCCGAGGAAATGGAAACCTGGTCAGATGAGTCATAGTCTGCATCCTGTCTAGGCCTTTTATCAGGAGGGGGATGGGAACCCCTGATCAGAGTAATTAAGTCTTCGGTCATTTTGAGCATCTGTTTCTTAGGCATGGGGGCCTGTCCTGGTGAATGCTGAACTTGCTTCTTTATTTTTAAAGGGGTTTTAGACTTAGCATAAGATTTGACTGTCAGTGTAGTAGGTCTGAATACACCCTCTGCAGCTGAGGGCTGTTCAGCTGCTCCGGATACCTCTGAAGGTATAGTCTTGGTAGGGCCTAAATCTTGAGTATCCGGAGGCCCAGCCATCTCCACGTGGGAGTCGGAGGCAGCCTGTGGTTCTAAAGCAGCGGTCGTTAGGGGCTGCGAAAGCACCTCGCTGAAAACCGGAGAACCGGTGACTGGCCTAGAAGAGGCCCCGTCATCAGGTTTGGGCCTCGGATGCCTGTCCTTGTCTTTGCGCTTTTTGCGTATCCCGGTCGTCGGTTGCTCCGACGGCATGGTATAATTGAATTTTCTGCCAAAATAATGTCAGGCAAAATCAAACAGACGTTTAATAGTGCACTTGTTAAACCTAGCACAAAACAGACAACCAGTGACGTCGTGGTCTGGGCCTAGGCATGGAATACAGTAAGAATGAAAATCCTTATGAGGTATTTGCTTCCCACAAGAAATACAATTATTAACTTTTACTGACATCGGTCTGAGGCAAGAAAAAGTTTCCCCAACGGGGTACTTAGCTTTATAGAAGACTGGTTCTGAAATTCGAATTGAAAATCTCAGGAGTCAGCCGACCGGTACTTGCAAACTGCTTCTGCTTCGGGCACCGCACGTCAAGAAAGACTGGAGAAAATGGCATCAGCTGCATCTTATATACCCCTGGCGCTCTGACATCAGGGAGGAAGCGACAGCAACCGACGCTGGACCAAGATTTTGGAACTCTGGCCAACTGCGGGACCGCCCGACGGCAGATAACCCAAGTGTAATGACTGCAGCAGTGTAACACTATGAACATCCAATGCTGTCTCAGCCAAAAGGGAGTCATCAACAAGATTTTTGGGAGCATCCTGTTAAATTTTGAACAGGACTTTTAATGAGAGGAAGGGGGGAATGCATAAAGAAACATCCCCTTCCAATAAAAACAGAGGGTGTCTACCTCCCAAACCAGAGAACTTTGGACTCTGGCACAAAATAGAGGAAGTTGTCTCTTCAGAGGGGAGAAAAAACTATCTACTTGAGGAGTACCCCACTAGTGGACAATGTCCAGAAAAACATCCCTGTGAAGCATCCATTTGTGGGATTGAGTTACGGACCTGTTCAGAGGGTCTGTTATAACATTTTGATCTGAAGGGATGTAAACTGAAGGGTCGCTTGATATTTGACAGCAAGATCCCATACCAAAAATGCCAACTGGCAAAGGTGGTAAGATTTTGTTCCTCCCTGTTGGTTTACATACCACATCACTGTTGTATTGTCTGTGAATACCTTATGAGGCCCTGGAGAGAAAAGAGAATGAAAAGCCCGAAGAGCCAGTGTAAGATCTCTCATCTCCGACAATGATGTGCTCCCTCTGCTGACAAGGTGACCACACCCTCTGTACCTTTAGGGAACCAGACGCAGCTCCCCATCCCACGTCTGAAACATCTGTGAACAATTCCTGAAAGGGAATAGGGGGATGGAAAAGGTAGCCCTGGATTTAGAGACAACTGCTGAATCCACCAGTGAAGTTCTTTCTTGAGACAAGGAAGAGGAGGAACAACAAAGTCTAGAGGATGGGATTATTGAAGCCAAACAGACTTCAGAAACCAATGAAACTTTATCATGTGGGGTTTGGCTAGAGGGAGCATAGAAATAGTGGGTGCCATGAAACCTAGAGCTCTCGGAAACTCCCTGGCTGCAATGGAGTCCACAGGAAGAAGAATTTGAAAGAAGGAAATGAGAGCCAAGGCCTTTGGAAGAGGCAGGGATGCCAGCACAGGCACCGTCTGAATCCTGCAACTCAGAAAGACATGATCCTGAGAAATCAGACAAGACTTTTGAAATTTATTGCGAATTCCAGACTCCGAAGAGAAATGGCAAAATGAAGATTTTGCAAAAGGATATCCACAGAGGATGCCTGAATCAGCAGGTAGTCTAGGTAAGGAAATATTTGGATCCCTTGAAGTCTGCAAAAAGCAATCATAGGAGTGAGGCATCTGGAGAATACTCTTGGGGCAGTAGAAAGGCAAAAGGGCAAAGCAGACAACTGAAAATGCCAGAAAGCAACAGAGAAACAAAAACTTCCTGAAAAGGGGATGTATCGGAAAATGAAGATGAGCATCCTTGAGCTCCAGAAGCCCATATAGGCCTGAGGGAGCAAAAGAGGGGGAAAAAAGTCTGAAGGTACAGCATCTGAAAGGGGGGTACCTTCAGAAAAGTATTTAGATGAGAGAGGTCTAGAATTGGTCTCCAAGTACCCACTTTTCTGGCCATTAGAAACATTCTGGAATAAAACCCACTCCTCCTTTTTGGGGACACAGGAATCTCTTGATTAGTACCCCTAAGTTAAAAGGTCTCAAAAAACCCCTAGGGGAAAAAGGAAGTTGTTCCTGAGGAGGCTGAGGAATGCCCATAAGAGGACAGGATTTCCACACCATGAAATATCCCTGCCAAATGTGTAATCTGAAGCTAAACAGTAAGCTAAAGAGAAAGAGTAATATGATTGGGAGGACATGGGTAGTCATACAGCACCTGGTTTATCAGGAAAGGAAGACTTCTGCGTTCCTGAAGTCTGAGTAGCCTTAGCAGAAGGAACCCGCTTGTCACTCTTTTTACCCTTAGTAGGAAGGAGAGATTGCCTGCAAACAAAGGCTGGCTTACTTGGATAATTTCTCTGAAACTTAGGCACAGGACAGCCAAACATGTTTGAGTTCCTATAAGGCCTTCTCCTTATCCTGAAGGGATTTAAACCAGCAGCTGCTTCCTTAAACAAAAGTTTATTATCGAGAGGAGCAGTCATCAACTTAGCCTTGACATCATCAGGTAAAGGGGGAAGCCTAAGCCAAGAATACATCCTCATCACTGAACCAAAAGCAGTAGCCCTAGAAGAAGCATCTGCTGCATTATAACTACACTTGATAGAATGACCAATCACTTGAGAGGAAGTCCCTAACAAGGAAAGAGCAGAAGTTTTACCCTCAGAGTCTGGGAGATCAGAAATAAGCTGACAAGCCTGAGAAAGAAGAGTCAACACATACCAGGACATGTGTGTGATAATTAACAGCCCTAAAAGCCTGAGTAGCTGAGGTGTAAACCTTCTTACCTAGCCTAGGATCAAGGAGGCACTGTAACAGAAACCCCCTAGACAGGTTTTAATGCCATCAAAGCATTAAACAATCCCTGAGTAAAGGCCTGCCACTCACTCTAATGATCCCTAGGTGCAGAAGAAACAGGTCTAGTATTTTGTTTCTTCTTTAAAGGAATGTCCACCCTATAAAACTCAGAAGGCTCTGACCCCAGAAGGCATTCAATAACTGTAGTAGGAACTTCTTTTCCAAATAAAATCTGCAGAACACCCCTAGGCCCCTTGGAGACTATTAATTGAAGTTCCCTTGAATGTAAGAAACAAAAGCCTGCAAAGCCTCATCAGATGTGCTGCAAGGTGGATGCTTGCCAGCATCCAACCTGGTCACGGCAGAAGAATCTGACAACAAAGCCAGGCAAGCCTACAGGCTCTCAATGACCTCAGGAGAAACACCCAGTGGAGGCTGGACAGCAGAAGATTCAGGTCAAAATGTTTTAACCTTTTTCTTCCCTAATGACTGACCCTTGAGGTGGGAAGTTCCTCCTACTGCATCTTTAGCGAGAAGCTTAAGGTGCTGGTTCTCAAGACAAAGGGAAGAAAGCCTACTAAGAAGGGTTTTTGGTACGCAAGCCTGACAAAGCAAATGGGTCATATGATTGTGAGATCCTCCTAGGCAAAGACACTTATTCTGGCAGTCTTTATGGGGAATCTGTCTCCCACACTGGCATTTACCCTTCCTAGATAACATTACCCCCCCAAGAACAACAAAAAGCTAAGAAAAAAACAAAACCCCAACTAGGTACTTATATGCAATGGCTCAGTACCAGCAAGAAGATGTAGGCATTAAAACCGGTGAAGGAAACTGCATTCAAACTAGAGGAAACAACGTAGGTGTACAGACCAATGATCTGGAGAGGTATTCGGACTGGCAGCAAAGTTGTTCTGAGGATGGTTTGTCCGGATGTCACCTTTATGCCCTACACCACATGCAAGGACCATGTGTGTGATATATGGCATACTTTAAAGCAACAGTAGGCTCTGGTATGCTGGCGACATCGGATGGCAGGGAATCTCATAGGTTAAGAATACCGCAACAATGAATGTAAGGACATCATTATCTACCACACTAGGTACAGCATCAGTCAGCATCTGTATAATGGTTATCTCTGTCAGAGCTGAAACTACAGTCACGGTTAACAATCCATTATCTGTTAACACAATAAGTTCTGGTTTACACCTTTCTTCCTGGATTGCAGAGAAAGTGGAGTACTGAAATAAGGCAAAAGTCAGCAAGTGAGCTTAGACAGATGACTTCAAGAAGAGCAGTGACAAAGGCATAATTTGAATTATAGGCAAGTTCATATTCTTGCTTAGGGGCAGATTAGAAAAGCATGTGAATGGTATACATACGATTTCATGCATGACTTCAAACAAAGAAAGGTGAACATTACCTGTACTACTGTGCTGAGGTAGATCTGTTAGGAAATTTAAGAACTTTGGCTGGTTAGAAGTATGAAGTGGAAAAGGGGTAAAAGGTAACAAAAGTTTGGTGAAGCCTTCAGAAGCAGCATAATTCAAGTTATGTACTTACCATAACATGGTATCTGTGTTGTCTTCTTTCATTCCTCCTCATGGCTGGGCTATGGATCTGACCCTTGGATCTGACTCAGATGCATTTTTACAGACTAGGATCCAAGTCTCAAGCTCCTTTCACTTACCATAATGCTCTGTCCTCTAACTCCCTCAGATCGAATTTACTGCCCAAATATTTATTTATTTGACATCTGTTGACTGGGATAGTCCATCTAGGACAAAGTTCTTTTTCAGCGGAGGCCCGGGGAGAAAAGCTGCAACAATACAAATATAACTGAGAGATGCATGTTACAATAAGTGCATAATACAATAGGAATAGCAATATATGCGACAACAATAAAAAAGCTAGACTGGTATACAATATAGTTAAGCAGATAAACATATCGAATGCACAGACATGTAGAAAAGTAGATAATAGGTCTAAGTATATTGATCAGTTACAAGTAGTAGACAACAGGAGGAGTGGATATTAGTAGTAGGTTAAGACATAGTACAGTGGAAGTTAGGAACAGAGGAGAAGTAGCAGGAGAGAGTCAAGTGCTTATTTGGTAGAAGCAGGTTAATTGGAGAAAGAAAACAGAGTAAAATAAGGTAATTAGAGCAGGGAAGGAAAGAGGAATAAAGAAAAGGAGAGAGACACAACTGGATTTAGGTGGGGTGGTTACAGTGACACATCCAGGTGTGGTTTAGGTATTCTTTGAGAGATCTAGTGCAGAGAAATGAAATAATTAAGAATTGGGAGCTCAAAAACCAGGATAATCAGTTCCTAACAGTTCTCTCCAGGTCTTCTACAGCACTGGGCAGGGGGATGGCTGAGAGGAAAGTTGAGGAATGAAAGAAGACAACACAGATGCCAAGTTATGGTAAGTACGTAATTTATAAATCTGTTACTTCTTCGCATTCCTCCTCACAGTTGGAACAGAGTCCCCAGCTAAACAACAATTGTGGCTTCAAGGAAGGATATGCGGGAGTACTGCAGAACCAAAGGAAGCCCTGGTCCTGGAAACAATGTCTAACTTGTTATGAGTGACAAACGTACGAGTTTTTGACCAAGAGCCTGCAGCACAGATATCTAAAAATGCCCTGGAAGAAAAGGCATATGAGGTGCACACAGACCTAACTGAATGGGCATCAGGAGGAGGTAACGGTATTTCCGTCCTTGGTATAAATCAAAGCAATACAGTCTTCTCCATTTAGCAAGCATAACTTTTGAAACTGCCTGACCTATGCGGCTTATGAGAAAAGGACACAAACAATTGGTCTGATTTCTGAAAATGTTTCGTCCTACGAAGATAAAAATCTAACTATCTGAACATCACGCAGATGTAAAAAATGGCTGTGTAAAATCTAACCATAAATGTCCTCTTCCATGTTGCAGTATTCCAAACACTTGGGTTTTCCTCTCTTGCTACCTGAATGTCCATCCAGTACAAAAGCTTCTAGTCACCGCATGGTTCGTGGGCCATAAAAACTATGTCTGCACATACCAGACCTCAGAACTGAGCTCCCCAGTCGGACCCCAGTCCCAGGGTAACTGTGCAAGTCCAGTGCCATCCAAGAAGGGACAGTTGAAAAAAGGGGAAAGGAGGGAGGGAAGGAATACTGCAACATGGAAGACAGTTATGGTAAGATTTTACACAACTGTTCTATGAGCCTTGGCACTCACCCAAGGGTTTGGAATACTGCAACATGAGTAGAAGGACAAAGGGAAGAAGAGGGTGGAGGCTTGGAACTATTTTCTAGGAATCCATGAAGGATTGTTCTGGCAAATCCAGCCCTGGATTTGGAAATGTGATCCAATCTATAATGTTTGATAAAGGTGTGAACAGAGGTCCTTATAGCTTCCTCTAAAAGTGAAGCAGTATCCAGCCCTTTAAAGAAAGCCCCAGATGAAGCCACAGCCCTAGTGGTGTGTGTTTTAATCTTAGATCCTAAGGCTTTTTCCATGGTATGTACAACAGAAAAATTGCACTGGAAATCCAGGAAGAAATAGTCTGCTTTGTCACTGCTTTCCCCAGAGCCCTGGGGTGAAAGGGGACAAACAACTGGTCTGACTTCCTGATTGGCTTGGTCTTGTCAAGGTAAAACCTAAGCTGTCTGTGCATATCAATGGAGTGTAAAAACTCTCTCACTGTCATTCTGAGGATGAGGAAAGAAGCTGGGAAGGTGAATAGCTTGGTTTAAGGATAACGCATTGACCACTTTGGGCCTGAAGGAAGGGTTGGTCCTAATAGTTACCCCGTCCTTATTGAAGGTGAGGAAAGAGGGAATAGCCATGACAGCCTGTAGCTCTGACTCTCCTGGCTGCTGTTGAGGCTAACAGGAGTACTGTTTTCCAAGTGCAGTGTTTGAGAGAGGCCTTAGAAGCTGGGTCAAAAGGGTCCACTGTGAGCTTCTCTAAAACATAATTCAGGTCTCACGGGGGTGGGAAGGGTTTCCTGGGGGGCCTGAGATGCAGCACTCCCTTTAGGAATAACTTTGCATGCAACCGAGATTCCAAAGGGAAGGTCCAAAGGCAGACAAGCTGAAACAGCAGCAAGGTGGGCTTCAACAGACGAGTACGCCATCCTTGTCTGCAAGAGTTCACACAGGTATGACAGTACCAAGGGAACATCACCCTGAAAAGGGTCCAACTGTCTTTTTTGACACCATATGGAAAATCTTTTACATTTTGACAAATAAGATCTCCTATTGTTACCTGGTCTCCTGCAGGACTGTGAGCACGTCCTCATTGTAAAAATGTTTGTAAGTGATCAGAAGTCTATCACCCACTGAGTAAGGTTCAGAGATTGTGGGTGGGGATGGATTACTGATCCCTTGTCCTGTGTGAGAAGGTCCATTCTGAGTTAACTTGTGGTGATTGCCCCTGGCTAAATGCAGGAGGAGGGGGAACCAACACTGTCTTGGCCAAAAGGGAGTCACCAACCATATTTTTGGTTTGTCCTGCTGATTTTTCAGTAGGACTTTCTGAAGAGATGGGAAGGGGGGGTGCATACAGAAACATCCCCTTCCAAGAGACTGAGAACGCATCCATTGCCCTTGCCAGAAGACTGGGTAGCCCAGTGCAAAATGATGGAAGTTGTCTGTTCAGAGGGGAGCAAACATTTATCTGAGATGTTCTCCATTTGTGGACTATGTCCAAGAACACATCCCTGTGGAGCATCCATTCATGGGACTGTGACATGGACCTGCTCAAGGTGTCTGCCTGGGTGTTCTAATTTGAAGGAATATACACTGCCTGCAGAGCGACTCCCTGTTGTGTGGCAAGCTCGCACACCAGGAGAGCTAGTCTGCACAGCAAATAGGATTTTGCTCCCCCCTGCTTGCTCACAAACCACAGGGCTGTAGTGTTGTCTGTGAACAATTTTAGGGGGCCCTGCTTCAGCGTATGTTGAAAAGCCTTCAGGGCCAGAAGAATTGCTCTCATCTCTCTGATACTGATATGTTTCTATCTGATGGAGCCTGACCAAGTGTACTGGACTATTAGGGAACCTATGGCTGCTCCCTATCCCTGACCCGAGGCATCTGTGTACATCTCCTGTACTGGCAAGGGAACCTGTTAGGGGAGTCCTGGGTTGGTGGTCACTTGATTCAACCACAAAAGAATCCCTTTCCTGAGACAAGGTAGGAAGGGGATTTTTACTCTAGGGGGTGAGTGTCATTTCCATATAGACCTTGGGTACCATTTAATTATTTCATGTGGAGCCTTGCTAATGGCAACATGGGAGTAGTCGATGCAATATGACTCAGAAGTCTGAGGTACTGCCTGGTAGAGTCAAGACTGACTTGAAGGACAGAGAGCAAGTACTGCCTTAAGTTTTCCACCTTTTGAGGTAACAGAAAGGCCCGCATGACATCTGCCCTTGTCCTGCATCCGAGGAATATTTGGTCCTGAGAGGGGTTCAGGTTGGACTTTGGGTAGTTCATCTTGAAACCCAGTGCTTGCAGGACTGATATTACTATTTGTAGATGGCATAGCAAGGATTTTAAATAGTCTGCCTGGATCAAAAGGTCATCCAGGTAAGGGAATATTTGAATCCCTTGAGTCCTGCTGAAGGCAATTACTGGTGTTAAGCACTTGGTGAAGCCCCTTGGTGCTGCAGAAATTCCAAAGAGCAAGGCATAGAACTGAAAATGTGAGGAGCTCACAGAGAAGTATAGGCATCTCCTGTAATTGGGTGTTGTGGGGATGTGCAGGAAGGCATCCTTGATGTCCGGGGGGGGGGGTTATCTGGTTGTTTCAGAATCAGTTCAATAGTATCCGGCTCCTTCCAGGCCGGGTGGGACACCAAATCCAGGAGCTTGTCTGCCAGGGGTGCAGCCAAGATATAGATGGGCTTGTCCTGAAAGCCTCCAAAAACAAGGACTCTTTCAAGGAAGGAGGATGGGCCAACCAACCACCTCTATGCCTCAAGATCTCCAAAATGTTTCCAAAGGAGACGTCCTCCAGTGGTGATCTCAGGGATACTTCCCCCTCATCAAAGTTTATGTACTCGGTAATGGACTCCAAGGGGGAATCAATGTGCCTCTTTCTGTATGCACGTCTTATTACGAGAAATCTCCTTTGTGAGGTGTTCTGGGGAGGTCTCGAAAGAAGAGGAGGCTCCCGCTAGGGGGAGAGTTTGGAGACTTTTCTGGATGAGATGACCCTGGCCTGGCATGATAGGCTCAGGTATCTGATCTAAATTGGGGGGGGGGGGTAATGGGAAGGGTCATACCTTAGACAGACCAGATCCCTATGACTAGAGAAGGCCCTTTCTACAACTTGGAATGCCGAAGGACCTGGTGAATCCATCCCCAGTTCCACAGGACCCGAGGCTACTGAAAAAGAAAGGGTAGGGATCACCGAACCATGGGTGCCACTTAGAATCGAACCCGAGCTGTCTAGTGAAGTGCCAAGAGGAAGAGACTACTCAGACAGAGTTGGAGCCAAGCCCCTCCTCCCCGGATCCAACGGGGACATCCCGGATCAGAGACCCGCGGCGATCCAACAATACTGATGCACAAGTAGTCAGGGAGACAGTCTGAGTAGAAGGGTAGCCCCTCAGACTCAACCCCTGCTCTTTCAGTTGGCTACAATCTTGGGCCTCAGATACCAAGAGACAGATCGGAGGAGACTGCACTGCAAGAGAAACCCTCGCAGACCCCACAGGGGACAGAACAGAGAAAACCCCCCAACTAGATCATAGTTTCAAGGATCTTCCTGATCATCCTTGTCCATGTTGACTTCTGAGAGGCCCCTACAAGAAGCTACTGACAGAGGCCTAGGGTGCCTCACAGGTATCTGCTGCAGTCTGGAGGAAGAAGCAGCCTCCATGCCCAGCACTGGTGTTGGACCCCTCACTGTTAGATCCTAATCCGTAGGATCCCAGGTGGATGTCGTAGCTTTGGGGAAACTGACAATATTAATGATAGCAGTCATATCAGAAGACTGCTTCAGATCCACCAACGCTGAAGTATTCTCAGATCCAAAGGTCTTGGGTCTTGTGAGGGTTGCTCCGAAGACGCACTCGAGGACTTGTGAAGGCATTTCTTCGAGCTAGAGCACCCTGCCACACACACAGGAGGCTTGAGTCCCTGGAGAGATATTCGAAGAAGCAGGTAAGAGACTCTTAAGAATTAGTTTATTTTGCAGTCTGTGATAGCACTGGGCTTGAAACCCTCGCAAATGGTGGAAGCCGACCACAGATGCTCAGGTCCAAGTCAATAAACACTTAGGTTGTGTGCATCACAATGAGGGAACTTCCACCCACATTCTGAGCACCTTTTAAAACTGTTGGTTTATCAGACATAGTTGTAAAAGAACACTACAAAAAAGAACACTACAAAACCTTAACAGCAAACACCCACTCTCAAAAAAAAAAAACAGGTTTAGCAGTGAACTAAAAAACTGAGCGACTAGTTACTGATTTATTTACAACCGTTGCCACCACAAGCACCAACAAGCTAGAAGGGAAAGAGAGAAAAGCATGGGCAAAGCCTAATGCAGAACAAGGAAAGAAAGAAGAAAATTCTAATGTCGAACTGCTAAGGAAGGGGTGGAAACAAAGGCAAAAAAACATTTGCGTTAATGAAGATAGAAGGGTTATACAGAGCTACGAAAGAATTCCTACTGCTATCTGAAAAATGTTCAAGACTCTAGAAACCAGGTCTGTCACTGCTGGCAGCAAATGAGATCCGTGGGAGTTAGGCAGACAGAGCATTGTGGGAAGTGGGAGGAGCTTGAACTTGGATCCTAGTCTGTAAAACTGTGGCAGAGACAGGTCCAAGGGTCGGATCCGAAACCCAATCATGAAGATCGAAAGAGACATCAGATGTCTGTGAACTGAACCCAAAAATGTTCAACAGTTACAGCACCTCTAGTCCTATTTGAAAAAGGAGGAGGGGTACAGTCAGTAAAAGTGTGACCTCTCTCAGCAAATTAGTTCTCCTTCTGAAAACTTAGGGTTGCCCGTTTTGCCTTTCCCTTAAGAAAATATTATCACTACCACAGATTATTAAATATAAGGATCACTATTGGAGTACATTTCATAATGAGTAGCAATTATGCCACAAGCCTATATCTTAACCATCCATCCTCAACATCCACTGCTGTGGACCGCCCACCCCCACAGTAGGAAGCTGGCCTCTCCATGTAGCATACATCAGTAGAAAGTATATCTATATCTATCTATATATATATCCACCCCCACAGTAGGAAGCGGGCCTCTCCATGTAGCATACATCAGTAGAAAGTATATCTATATATCTATATCTATATCCATATCTATATATCTATATCTATATCTATATATATCTATATATATCTATATATATATCTATATCTATATATATCTATATATATATATCTATATATATCTATATATATATATCTATATATATCTATATATATCTATATATCTATATATATATAAGGTAAACCACCTGGTGTCACCATTCTGCATTTTTTTGTCAACAATATGTGTTCTCACAAAGCCTGAATATCCGACTGAAAGGTAGTCTTACATATACATGAAGGGCTTGGAGAGGCATGTAGGCTGCAGTCTCTAGCTTTAGCAATCTTCTGACTACAATAATGGAACCATATACGAGGAGTGGTAGGTGGTGCGTGGAGCTTATAATGCATCAGTGATTTTTGCACTTCAGCAACTATAGTTATGGCAAGCATGCTCAAACAACAGTACTTTGTTCAGCATAAAGATCACTGTTGCAGTATCACGCATAATAAACAGATGCAAAGTTTGGTTACAGATACAGGGAGGAAGTGAACACATGCCTTGTAAAGCCACAGTGGCAAATCCCACTTTATTCCAACAAAGGATGACCAACTTAAAACGTGTAAAGATAAGTGTGAATACAGGAACAGGTATCCATCTCACAAATACTTTAATCTGAAACATTTCTGGAAAATAAACGCAAGTGAAGTAGCTGGCACCTTTTAAAGTGTGGCTTAATATGCTCTTGCAGTGCTTTTCCACGTTGAACATAAAAGAAATGCTACATACAAAACACTTAGAAATGACATGCTCGTATACAGATCTGCCTTATGCCTGAACTCTCTTGTTATGTCAACATATCTCAGCTGTCCAGGTGTATCCAAAAAGGTGGAGAGTTAGTACAATTGAATAGTCTGACTCGAGGCCAACCCAGAAACCACTTTAGGCTACAATATCTTTGAGGAACACTGTGCAAAGTTCTCTACACATTAAAGTCAGTAGCTGCAAAATTCTCCTGGCTGAGGTAACAGCTACCAAAAAGCAAATTTATTTTTAAGATAAAAATTTCACTGCTGCTGGTTGGATTGCAAGCAGAGAGAAAGTAAAGCTATGTTAGATACTTACATAAATGTAGAAATTTGAATAGCTTCACTTTAACAGTTATTCACCCTTGGGATTTACTACCCTGCAGAAGCCCGAGGCTGGCCAGAATACCACACACTTTTACATTCCCTCAGAGTCTGGCAGATGCATTACCCTCCAATGTCAGGATGCTGATGAAATACAGTCATCAGTAGGCATCTTCAGGCCTTTCTTACAAGTGCCTGAAATAATTCTGTCTCCAGTATTACCTGGAACATATCACCAGATCTGTCCTCACACCACAACAGGGAAGGTAGGCCGGGGGACCCAAATGGGGGTTGGAGGACGACAGAAGGGAGAAAGGTACCCACAGGAATCCTAGGAGTGCAAAGCAAAGGGGGAGGGGGACAGGGATTGGTACTTAACTAATGAAGCTACTCGAACATCTAAAATGTACTACAAGTAGATAACACAACCGTAATTTGCTCTTCATAGTTCACTGTTGTAGTAATAACCCATATCAATTCACAGAGTAGAGAACTGGGAGGTCGGCTAGACAAAAATCAAGACCTAGAGGATGCCTGATGCAAAGACACGCTTTAACCTGGATACAGCTCCCAGGATACAAAATATAGAAAGGGTGTAGACAGAAGTCCAACTAGCAGCCTCTTAAGATTCAATGGGTAGAAACTCCCCTATGAAAGGTAGCGGTAGCAACAGCTGCCCTAGTGGAATGAGTCCTGACCCTACATGATGTTGGCTTTCAATGATGGTATTAACAGAAATAGATAAAATAAGCCCCTTTTCCAAATTTTTTTTTTTGGGGTAAAAAGGAGCCTTTTTTTTTTTTTCAAAAATTTTTTTTTCCCCCTTTTTCCTTTTTTTTCAAAAAAAAAGGGAATTTTTAAAAAAAAAA